>NW_024062887.1:1200000-1800000 GCF_006381635.1 Hibiscus syriacus
TTGTGTTCGAAATTTTATATTTGTTTCGTATCTAAAATTCATACATGCTATATAAAAGTCAGCAATTCCAAATAGTACAAAAAAATCTCAAGATAAATAAGACCATATGAATCGAGTTTACTTTGAATAATCTATTTTTAAATTTAGAATAATTTTAATCAAGTAAACATTTCGAAAAAGTAATTTTAATTTATATTATTTATTATAATTATTTAATTTTATTAATGGTTTAAATAGAAAAATGATGATCTTAAACTATTTATTCTTTCTGGTTTAAACCAAAAGGAGCAATTAACGATTTTACGACGAAAGAAGAAAAAAGATTAGAAAAGATAATGAAAATCATGTATGAGATTGAACGTCTTATCCTTTAGTTTTGCTTGTTATATATGTTCTCAACACCAAATAATAGAGTGGTCGGGATTAATCTTAAAATTCATGTCTATTAATAAGTTAACAGATGGATAAATGCGACTGATAGATGATAGATTTAGTTGATGATGAGATTGACAATGATTATGTCTATGGACTATAACCAAACGAAAAGAATGACAAGATTATTTCCAAGTGAATAAAAGAGATGCATCAAGATCCTCGTATAAATGCATCAAGATTATTTCCAGCAACCATTACATCGAACGTTTTATTCTAAAATAAGGAGAGCTGTGAATATCTCGGTGGAGGAGAGCACGAAGCTGAGGGCAGGAGGAGTCGAAGACTAGCACAGAGCCATCCATTGGGGTATTCATCTTTGTTATGAAATCAGCCGCTGCATTTGTTTCACGATAGAGTTTCTGAAACGTAACATGTCACCTTTTAGGAATAAAGGAGGCGGATAGATCGGAAGGGCACCCGAGCTGTCAGTTTGGACAAAAATAAGAGTGGAACCACTGCTCCAAGCGAGTCGGAGACCGTCGAGAATGGATTACGTTTTTATATGTTAATTATATAATTAAAATTTGGAAAAGCTAAGAGGTCTAGCAATTGAAAATTAGCATTGGACTCGTTCAAAGGGGCAAATACCCAAATATCTGTTATATTTAAACAAACAAAATTAGGAGGGTGACTTTCAGGCCGACAGTTCGACTTTAAACCCCACAGTATTGGGCCCCCTCTTTTTTTTGGTTGAAATTTACAGTTAAAGCTTGATCATGATTTATTGTTAAAAAATTATATTTAAATTGAGATAATATCTAAAATAATAAACTTCAATTCATTGTAAAATACAAATTTGACATTCTTGTGGTTTGAAAATTATTATTTTGTTTATATTAGGGAATATTACACGTTTAACATATCAACCACTTTTATTATGTTTTGGTGACTCAATTATATTATTTTTTTAAAAAATCGTACTTAACGTTACGTTTTGATTTTAATTTTATCATTCATCGTTAAGAAATTAACAAAACTGTTGATGTGATATTTTTTTAAATTTTTTTCAATAATGATATGGTGTTATGAATACTAACAAATTTTTTTTTTCTATCCAATCAATTTTGCGAAGTGAATGCTTTTGACCGCTTCCTTTATATGACTTCTGAAACCATTTCAAAGTTGATTCATGAAGTTCAGTGGTTCTTTTAACTTTGACTTTTATGAATAAGTAATATATGAATAAAGTTGGCTTGAGCTGTAAAGAATGTTTCAAACATATAAGATGCAACACATGTGGATCGACTTAGACTTTTCTAGCAGACTTTTGGGTGTTTACATAAGAAAAACTTGTGTATTTAAGTCATTGGTCCAGTGTCTTACACAGATCATAAGCCATGGAATACCTGCAGTTTTTGCTGCTGCTTTTCTCCATTTTTCAGATTCACTTAAACTCTGGTATGAGCCAGGACTTGGATTCCACAACCGATCAACAGGCCTTGCTTTCATTCAAACTCCAACTCACTGATCCTCAAACTGCACTTTCAGGCTGGACCAGCAACTCTTCTCACTGCAACTGGTTTGGTGTCACTTGCACCACCAATGGTTCTCGAGTTGAATCCCTCCAACTCAGTTCACTCGGCCTTGTTGGCACCTTACCTCATTCTCTCTCAAACCTCACTTCCCTTACCACACTCAACCTTTCCCACAACTCATTCCACGGCCAGTTTCAATTGGAGTTTAGCAGACTTTCCCTCCTTCGACATATTGACCTTAGAAACAACTCCATTAATGGAACGGTTCCTGCTTCTCTTTCTCATTGCCATAACCTCGAAACACTTAGATTACAAGGCAACAGATTTACTGGAAGTATTCCACCTCAACTAGGTAATCTCCAAAGACTTAGAGCCCTTTTCATTGCTGTCAATAATCTCACTGGTTCAATCCCCTCTACATTTGGAAACCTTTCCTCTCTAACATCTCTTAATCTGGCTAGAAACATGCTAGCCGGTGAAATTCCCAGTGAGCTTGGTCACCTTAGAAACCTTCAACAGATCCAGCTCTCCGAAAATAATCTCTCAGGTCAAATACCTGCTTCCATTTTCAACACGTCTTCTTTGATTTTCTTGTCTGTAACACAAAATAACCTTTCTGGAAACCTTCCAATGCCTCCAAAAGATGGATTTTACCATCTCCCGAATCTCAGAGAACTGTATTTGGCACTGAACAGGTTTGAAGGAACCGTGCCTGGTTATATATCTAATGCTTCGAGCATGGAAGTTCTTGATCTGTCTAGGAATAGATTTCATGGTGCCATTCCTTTGTTAGGCAACATGAGGGAACTTACAAGGCTGGACCTTGGTCAAAATCTTTTCTCTTCCGATACTGCTCGGAATTTTCAGTTCATTGATTCTCTTGCAAACTGTACTCAGCTTCAACGTCTGATGATCAATTCCAACAGACTTTCCGGTGAATTTCCGTCGGTCGCGAATCTCTCGAGCAATATCCAACATTTTTGCATTTCTGACAACATGTTAACCGGTGGCTTCCCTCAGGGGATTGAGATGTTGCAGAATCTGATATCTCTTTCAATCGAGATCAACTCTTTCACAGGTGATATACCAAGGAGCATTGCTACGCTCAGAAACTTGCAGAGCCTTTTGGTCTACCAAAACATGTTCTCCGGCGAAATCCCAGAAATCTTTTCTAATTTAACACGAGTTTCCGAGATTGCAATAGGAAATAACCAATTTTCTGGTAAAGTTCCCATCAGTCTAGGAGATTGTCAGCAGTTACAAACATTGGACCTGTCTTGGAATCGGCTCAATGGAAGCATCCCAGAAGAGATTTTCAAACTTTCTGGTTTAAACTACTTGATCTTGGTGCATAATTTGCTTTCGGGTCCTCTCCCAAGTGAAGTCGGCAACTTGAAGCAGCTTCAAGTTCTTGATGTTTCTGAAAATAACTTGTTCGGGGAATTAACCTCATCGATCAGCGGCTGTTCAAGTTTGCTATATCTCAACATTTCGATGAACAACATCACCGGTGAAATCCCGGATTCATTAGGAAGTTTAATACCGCTAGAGTTTTTGGATCTCTCTTCCAACAATCTTTCAGGGCCAATTCCACATGACTTGGGAAATCTAAAGTCACTCAAGATGCTGAATTTGTCTTTCAATCATTTGGAAGGAGAAGTTCCGAAAGGTAACATCTTTTCGAACCGCAGCTTTTTCTCGATCCATGGTAACGGTGAGCTCTGCAGTATTGATCAAGAAATTGCCAGGAATTTGGATATCCCACAGTGCAATACCGAGGGAAGACCAAGGAAGCGTCACTTGATCAGAATTTTAGTTCCAATTGCTGGAGCTAGTCTGTTGATATGCTTGGTTTCCTGTTTTGCGTGGGCTTTGATATCCAGAAGGAAGAAAAATCGGGTGAAAGGCGGTAAATCATCGCATTCGGTGAAAGGGTTGCCTCCATTGATAACTTACTCTGATATCCGGCTTGCTACAAACAATTTCGCAGCCAAAAATCTGCTCGGCAGGGGAGGTTTCGGGTCGGTTTACGAAGGTAGATTCGACAACCTTACACTTGCAGTCAAGGTTCTTGACCTGCAGCAAACCAAAGCCGTTCAAAGTTTTCTTGCTGAATGTGAGGCCTTGAGAAACGCTAGGCATAGGAACCTTGTGAAGATCATCACCTCATGCTCGAGTGTCAATCATAAAGGAGATCAATTCAAGGCTCTGGTTTACGAGTTCATGCCGAACGGCAACCTAGAGAAGTGGCTATATCCAGAAGACATGGAATCCGGGACTTGTTTGACCTTACTACAAAGATTGAATATTGCCATCGATGTAGCTTCCGCCATGGATTATTTGCACAACGACTGCAAACCACCTGTTGTGCACTGCGATTTGAAGCCTGCGAATGTACTTTTGGATGAAAATACGGCAGCTCATGTAGGTGATTTCGGATTGGCAAGGTTCCTTTCTCCAAGTCCATCCCAAAGGGAGAACAGCACAATGGGATTGAAAGGCTCGGTTGGTTACATTGCTCCAGGTCAGTAAACCATAAACCAATGTTTACCAACATTAAAACTTCACAGTTCATGGATTATCAGTCCAACTCTTTTCGGTGAATTTATCTGTAGAGTACGGCCTAGGGAGCAAAGCTTCGACCAGTGGAGATGTCTATAGTTTTGGCATTCTTTTACTTGAGATGTTCATTGCCAAGAGACCAACTGATGGGATGTTTAAAGAAGAATCAAGCCTAAAAAAATTGGCTACAGCTATGGATAGAAATCAAGTTTTTGAGACAGTTGATCCGAGGCTTTTGAAGAACCAAGGAAGTTCATTACAAAGCTCGTTCATCACTAGCTCCAGCGACAGCAGCAATGGCGGTGACAGCAGCATCAACAGTGATCACATCGGCCGGAAATATGAAGAATGTTTAACGGCCGTTATCAGAGTTGGATTATGTTGCGCAGCTCAATCAGCCAAAGATCGTTTACCCATGAGAGAAACCTTGACAGAGTTGCATGATATTAGGAAGTATTTACTTAGATAAGAAACCTTGACAAACTCGGAATCAATATGAGTACAATGACTATAAATTTAAGTGAACATGGAGTCGAGTGTTGATAAGCAATTGTACCATTATAGTATTTATTCATTTGTGAGAATAAATCTTTTATAAATGAACCTTGATACGAAATTATAGTTTGTAAGAATCTAATCATGTATGAAGCTGTACAAAATCAAATCAATATCAAATTTAGCTTTAATTTCAAATTTAAGTATTAATATGTAGCAACGCTTTAATCATGTATTGATTTCAATTTAATTTCAAATTTAAGTATCAATATCATTTCATAACTCGGAGTTGACTTGAAATTTTTTCGAGTCGAGTCAAATTTTCGAGTTTCTATTTAAATTTAATTATAAATATTTACAATATTATGACATTATTTGATTCCAATTTAAATGGTATTTTATAATCATATACAATACATATATATATATATTTATGTATCTTCTTCATATGTAATTTATATATACCATGCAAAATCGAGGGACTCGGTTCAAACTTCGACTCAAACTTGAAAATTAATCTACTAATTATTAAAAATTTTAAGTTATTCGAGTTGCGTTTTACAATTCGGTTTGAACTTGAATTTTTTTTGAGTCGAGTTGAATTTATGAAATTACAACTCGAAGTCAATTCGAGTCGAGTTAAGTTTTACGTACCCCTAGCTAAGATCATTGTTTGGTCTAAAGTAAAAAACACATTGTATATAATTTGTATCTTAGTGTATAAATACTTAAATTCATAATATTTTATATATATTAACTTAAAAAATTATATTAACTTATTAAATATATTTTATTATTAACTTAATTTAAAAATATTTTTTTATTTTTTATTTAAAAATATATATTTTTATGTTAAAATTTATTTAAAAGTATGACTAAATTAAGAGAATATGCAAATAACAGAGACCAAATATGTGATTATATCAACTATCACGTCACATATTCTATTAATTATTAACAATAGTTAACCTATTATGACCACATTTTAATTAAATAAAAAATAACCCTTATAATTAACCAAAAATATATTATCAGCTTTAGAAATTGTTGATATCATACTTACACTCGAATTTTTCAATATATACTATAAATTATAACATTGAAATATATATAATTTTCAATACTTTAAAAAGGTAATATGGACACAAGTATCAATATTTATTCTTCTTCTTTTCACTTATTCCCTATTTTTTCTTTCATTTCCTTTTTTTTTGTTATTTTTATCCTAACAAATGATTGGATTACCCTCCTTAACAACAAATATCCTTGATTTGAAGTTTTCAATTAAAGTATCTCAAAAGTTAAAAAGAACATATTTTTTGTTATAATAAGGCAAAATACACAAATGGTCCTTACTATATAACGTTGTTTTGTTAAATCTCTTAATTATTAAAATTGCAAAATGATTCCTTAATTATAAGACGTTACTTTGTTGAGTTCATTTACTATTAAAAGTTACAAAATAATTACTCAACTATTAATATATTCCATACTCTTCATTTTTCGTTAAAAATTTGACAGTTATATGAGCCAAATATTAACAAGCTCACTTGAGATATGAAAAAATCTGATCATATAACTATTTAAGTTATATTTTGTAGATCGAACTTTTGTTTACATTATGTCATTGAGCTAGAGCTTGAAACATTATGCCATATAACTAATGCTTGAAAGTAACGACGATGTCAGTAGATATAATTAAAATATAATTTTATCATATCATAGTCAAACAGATTAACATCTAGCTCATATGTCTATTAATTTTTTAACAGAAAAAGATAAATTTTGAACATATGAATAGTTTGATGATCATTTTATAATTTTTAATAGTTAAAAGACTCAAAAAAATAACATCCCATGATTGAATAATCATTTATGTACTTTACTCATAAAATAAATATGAACAATCTTCGGGTTCATGCAAAGATTAGTGACTATATTATTCTTTTAATCATGTACTGGAATTTGAATTAACCACTTTTTAAATAATTTAGCTTTGGTTTTTTGGGTTCAAGAGTTTGGGGACGGCTGTTCTTTTCTATTTCTTTATAATCGAGTCCACAACATTAGTTCTTCTACTACTTCCGTCCTATATGTGGTTCTTTTTCAATCTTAGCTCTTGATTTTCCATTTTTTTCTTAGGTTCAAGGTATGAGTAAACTTATTACTTCTCTCATTCCTCGTTCTGTTGTCAATGCTGGAGTTCCCATTCTTCTTCTTCTTCTATTAACCCCTTTGCTACCCAAATCGATGCTTTAAATAAGAAATCCAAGTATGTAAGTGGAAAGGCGAAAAAATATGTTGGCTTCTGAAGATACTCATTTTTTTTTCATCTAAATATTATTTATATTATTATTATTATTATAATTATTATTATTATTTTATTATTAATAAATATTATACAGGCCCAAATCAGACTGGACCGGCCCAGTTACAAAGGACTCAACTGGCCCAAACCCATCAGGAAGCCCAAACCTATCAGGAAACCCTAAAACTAATTTAGGGTTTCTATTTCATCATCCAGCCGCCTCAGCATCACAGCCGTTGGATCTGAGAGATCCAACGGCCCCCACGCATCCAACACAAACCCTAGGGTGATAGTACCCTAGGGACCACGCGGCGCCGTTTCTACTTCCAGCCGTTCCACTACTGAGATCCGCTGCCACCGCCTCAACTTTTGCTGCCACGACGCCAACAGAAACTTCCAGAGATCCCAACACAGCCGTCCACGTCGCAACTATGGGGTGAGTCACCACATAGCTCGGTGACTCACCAAACTCCAATCTTTTACCCGGTCCGAGACAAGCGCCGGTGATGGCTATAAAGCCACCACCGAACCTGCAAAGAAGAGAAGACAATGATCACAGAGGCAACCAACAAAGAAAAAAAAAGAAACAAGGAAAAAAAGCAAGCAAACCAGCAACCACAAACAAAAAAGCAAGGAGAAAACGGAGAGACTTACTGAGGAAGCTACAACATCACCGGAACCTTCACACGTCATCGGAAACCTTCGAAAACCGAAGGTATTTTTATAGATTTGCTCCGATCGGGAGTCTTTTAAGGGAAACGGCCATCGGAACCATCAATAGGATGGTCCGATCTATATTTAGGTATAAAAAAAACTTTTCCGGCCACCGGATGCGGTGGCCGGCGGCGGTGTTAACGTCGGCAAACGGCTGCCGGCCGGTGTGCTTCTCTCTGTTTTAGAGAGAAACGAGAGAGTTTTAAACTCTCTCAAAGAAGAGAGAGAGAGGGAAGAGGAGAAATGAGAGTTGGCCCTTCGGGCCAGCCGGTTAAGGGCTTAAATAGCCCTCCCCAAACGACGCCGTTTTGGGGAGGGATCTGTCTGTAATTAACTAAAGGTTAAACCCTTTCCGCAGCCATCCTAACTTGTAATTCTTACATTTTAGTCACTAAATCAAATTTATAATCCTTTTAATTTGGTCTCTAAATTTTATTTATTTATATTTTAGCCCTTAACCGTAATTATAAATATTTTAGATAAAATACGTATTTAGTCCTTTAGTTTTAATAAATAATATTTTAATCCCGAGTATATATTTTTAATTTATTTTAGTTTGATATTCGAATTTTATATAATTTTATTTTAGTCATCATATTAATAAATAAGGAAAATAGCATGTTTAATCCCTATAATTTTAAATAATTAATTATGAATTAGGTATTTAATTTTATTAGATTATAATTTAGTCACTATTTTTAAATATTTTCATTTATTATAAAGTTTTATTGCTTTTAAATATATAGTTCTAATTGTATTTTTATTATTGTTTATTTATGTTTTAATTTTACTTGTTTATATATTTAAATATTATTATATAGTCATATATAAATATATATATAATAAATAATAATTTATATATATTTTTAAATTATTTTTATCATATTTTAATATTTATTTATTTTTCAATATCGAAGAAAAGGACAGTCTTAATACAACTGGATCTCCTATTCTGGTATTTTAAAATTAAATATTATAAAAAAATTATAATTTAATTTTATATTTATTAATATCGAAGAAAAGAGCTGTCTTAAGGCACCTAGAAGTCCTTTTCTGATATTTCTAAATAAATAAATATTTTTTTAAATATATATAATTAATATTTTTTTCTCTCATAATTATAATTTTGAAATATTAGGATTATAAATTAAATATATTTTGAATTTTTAAATTTCTAATAATAGAGACAATTTCTAATTAAAAAGTACCAAATTTGGGCATTGTAGGGGTGCTAATCCTTCCCTAAACGTAACCGACCACGAATCCCTTTTTATTATTAAAAAGAATGAATTTTTGGTTAAAACGCAGATCAATTTATCTTTTAATCGATGTTTTCTTAAAAACTCTTTTAAAAGATGATTTTTAGGTATTCGACCTACCTAACCCAAAAGGCCGATGGCGACTCCCAAAATATTTTTTAAAAAAAAAATCAAAATCATTAATTTATTCACATCACTTTTCCCGCCAAGTAAAAATTCGTGCCCGGGCGAAAACCGGTTACGACAGCTTGGCGACTCCGCTGGGGACTGTCAAACTTTTAAAATCAATTATAAATTGTCTCTATTAATTATAAATTAAAAATTCATATATTTAATTTATAATTCTTTTCTTTTCAAATTTTTTATATACTTTATATTTTTATTTCATTTTACTTGCAAGTATTTTATTTCATTATTTATTTTTCTGTCAGAGGTTTGAACATTTCTCCTCACACATAACACTTGCATTGCATAACATAAAGCTCTATAATTGAGTTAGTCCCTTTTAAGTGGGAGTGAAAGTGACGTCTTCGTGAGAATTTATTCTCCGTGTCAAACCTAGCAAGTAACTTTCGGGGTTCATATGCTTTATGTCTTCGTGAGAATTTATTCTCCGTGTCAGGCATAGAGAAGTGTATCCCCTCGAATTGAACTCGATCCACTTTAGTCTGTGATGGACTTGGATTGAGGGTTAACAGCCCAAGGGGGCACTAACAAGGATAATTCGGGTACCTTTATTCTTAGATCTGAAACCCTACATATAATAAACCCTAGAAACTCTTCCGATCTAAAGCCATGCCGAAATATTGTCTAAAATATGTGTACACACAGGAGAAATGAATTTTAACTTTCCTTTTAATTTATTTATTTTCTTACTAATTAAATTGCATGTGAATCTAAATTATTTAAAGTATGAAAAAAGCATGTTTAAATAATGAAATTTAGGTAGACATTATTGTTAAATTATTTTTTTATGTAAACTAATTCATTTCTTTTTGTGTTTTCTTTTATTTCTTCTGTTTACATAGCATCATACAGGATAAAAGGCATTGATCCTTGTGTTAATTGTCTCATTGGAAAACCTTCGTCCATGGATAAAAAGTGTCCAAATCAAATAGTTCTAAACTCAGAAGTAAGACAGTGGGCTGAAGATTTACAAAGACAAGGAGGAGACAGTCTGCAGGATGACTATGTATCTGACTTGGCCAGTTATGCTCCAGTTTTGCTAAAAAGAAATGATATGCAAGATTTGCGAAGCATTTGGGAAAGTTGGGACTCAAACAAAAAGTTGCAGTTTTATCAGACTTACGGAGACATCCCATATTTGCTCTATGTTGAAGTTGATGATGACTTACTTCGAGCCCTAATTCAATTCTGGAATCCCGGGTACAATTGCTTCACTCTCAATAAAGAGGACTTGGTCCCTAATATTGAAGAGTATACAACTTTGCTACATATAGAAGGGGCTTTGGAGAATCGAATTTATTCAAAGTCAATTAAAACTCAACCCTTTCGAGTTAAATTAGCAAAGATTGCTGGAGTACGAGAAGAATAGGTGGCATCCCGTACAAAACAAAAGAGCGAAAGCGAAGGCATTGCTTGGACCAACATTAAAGAACTTATTCAGAGTCATCCAGATACTAAAGTACGATTCGATCTCTTTGCTCTGGGTATGTATGGTATGATCATCTTCCCAAAAGTATTGGGATATATTGAAGCTGCAGTAGTAGATTTGTTTGAGCAGCTACCAAAAAAGATTAATCCTGCTTCTGCAATTCTAGCAGAGACTTTCAGATCGTTAAATGCTTGTAGAAAGCTAGGAGGTGGACGATTCTCAGGGTGTACCCAATTGTTATATGTCTGGATCCGTAGCCATTTCTGGAGGACAGAAAATGTTTCATACCGACGCTTTAATACGCACTACTCACCATTGAAAGAATTTCTGGAGCAAGAATGGCCGAAAGAAATTAAGAAAGATATGTGGATTAATGCCTTTCGAAATCTGCAAAGCAATGATATTGTTTGGCGAGCCCCGTGGCAAATCCAAAGGGAATTCTTTTACAAATGTGGTGATTACAACTGGATAATGCTGATCGGATTGTGGGGAGGAATTGGATATGCACCACTTCTGGTCATAAGACACTATGAAGGTCGTCAATTTGTACCTGTCACTGCTGGATTACATTCATCTGAGTTCGCATTCCACAGTAAAAATTATAAAAGAAATATCATGGAAGCCTTTACAGCTTGGAAAACAACTTTTTGTATCCGAGCTAAAGCAGCAAAAGAAATGCTAACTCCTGATTATGAGGAATGGAGATCTGTCAGGAAAAATGAAAATATTCCTCTACCAGACCAAACTAAGGATATCTCTATAGAAGATCACATTAAGGTGGTTCCATCAGAGATTGAAGTCATGAGAGCTGAGTTTGAAGCAGAAAGAGAAGATTGGTCGAGAGAATTAGAGCAAATGAGACGAGATAAAGCTATGTTGGGTGTTGGCATTGACTTTCGTTCATCACAATGTGCAATGTTGAGAGAAAACAAAGAAAAAGTTGATGGTGAATTCAGAGCATTAAAGAAAAATTACCAGGAGTTATATAAATCCCGGAAAGCATCAGGACCGAGCCGATCAACAGTACAGATGACCAGAGAATTGAACATCGAAAAAAGTCGAGTTGAAGATCTGAAAGGAAAGAATAGCCGTCTACTCAAAAGCCTTGAGAAAGGAAAGCAAAAAATGGAAGACTTTGAGGTTGACAGAAGAGAGTGAATCATAAAACACAAAGCTGAACACCGCGAGATCATGAATGAAATACAAAGAGAAATGGATCGAGCCAAAGATTTAGAAGAGATGAAGAATGACATCTTTGATAAATTTGAAGGTGAGAAAAATATCATGTTCAAGGGATTTGAATCTGAAATAAACCATCTGATTGCCGAACTTGAAGTCAGAGGCCAAAGGATTGAAGAGTTCAGTATTGAAAAAGAAAAATGGGAGCTGGAAAGAAAGAATTTCAACACCAAACTTGAGGTAGAGCAAGAAGTGGCTAGCAATTGGATGCAAAGATGCAGAAACAAGAATGTTCAAATCCAGAAGCTTAATCAAAGAACGCAAGAAGCACGAACAAAACTTGAAGAAGATCTGGATCAGTCTAGAAACAAAAACTCATAGTTTAACACTTACATTTTACAACTTGAAGAGTCATTATTTCAAGAAAAGGTTCGTCTAGGACCTAGTGATCTCAAAGAAAGTAATGAGGAAAGTGCTTCACTGCGAAGACGCATTAGAGATCTTGAAAAAACTCTGCACAATTGTCAAGTCAGAATCACTGAGTTAGAGCAAACTCTTGAAGGAACTAATGAACAATGGAAAAAATCAACTGATTTATATGTAGAAAGAAGTGAAGAAAGAAGTAATATGGTATTCGAGGCCATGGTACAAATGAGTGAAGTTGCTAGATATGTTGGGGAACTAGCTGTTGAAGCAAAAATAATTGAGCATCACGTTGATCCAGTTTCTAAGTTCGGAAAGAAGGTGTCATGGCTAATAAAAGAAATTATAGAGCTTAATAGGAAAGCTACACCTTATCTGTAGTTATGAACTATTTATAAAGAAACTTTTGTATGCCGATGAAAGTTTTTCTATGACAATTAACTTTTTGGGATCAATACCTTTTGCATACATGCATTCCGCACGCATTCATTATTCATTGCATTATTTTCTTTATTATTAAGATAATATTCATTAATTAAAATTTGAAAAAAAATAATATCAAAAGATTTTTCAATCGCAGTTATTCTGGCCAAAAGAGAAATACAACATCACTACGGTACTAGACAAGCTACTAAGAGAGTTATGGAGGATAAAATACAACGTATTGAGGAACAACATAATAAAGAACAAGCAGAAATGAGAATGAAGCTAGAGAAAATTAAAGCCAGTATTACAAATTCACAAGACAGCATGATGCAGAAAATAGAAGACATGTTTAAAAGGCAGGCAATCATTGGAAAAATGCATGAAAATCCTGTATCTTTCGACCAAGAACCTATGTATCCTTTAGGTTTCCCACCAGAACCAATTTATCACTCTGGTACTACACCTATACAAATCAATGCCCGCACATCAGCATTTCAAGAAGCCAAACCACATGAAAATCGACAAGTGGATCCTGCATCTTCAAGCAAAAATCCACTTATATCAGATGTGAAAATAGGTTGATTTTAATACTGAGCATCTAATCCCAGATTTGAATGAGCTGAATGAGAAAGAAAAAGTAAATGAAGAATTGACCAGACAGATCAAGAGCTTAGAAGAACGAATGAAATCCGTGGAAATAACTGAATCATTCTTGGGTTTGACGCTAGTGAGTTGAGTTTGGTTCCAGACCTAATTCTCCCCATCAAGTTCAAAGTTCCCGAATTTGATAGATATGACGGTACCACATGCCCTTCATCCCACATTACCATGTTTTGTCACAGAATGGCAGGATACGTGAAAGACGAGAAATTGTTAATTCACTGCTTTCAAGATAGTTTGACAGGACCAACCATAAAATGGTATACTCAATTGACCAAGGCCAACATTAGATCTTGGAAAGATATGGCTAAAGCATTCCTAGAGCAATACCGCCACGTAACAGACATGGTCCCTGATAGATGGACTCTCCAAAATTTGGAGAAAAAGAATAACGAAACGTTCAGACAATATGCTCAGAGATGGCATGACACAATAACCCAAGTTCAACCACCTTTGTCAGAAAAAGAAGCCACAGTAATATTTGTCCATACATTGAAAGCTCCTTATTTAAATCATCTAATGGGGAATGCAACCAGAAATTTTGCAGATTTGGTCATTTCTGGAGAACTCATTGAAAATGTCTTGAAAAGTGGCAAAATTGAATCAAATGAAGGGTCTAGTTCCAAAAGACCTATCTACCGGAAAAAAGAGAATGAATTCAACAATGCAAACTCTTACAACAAGGATTCATCGAAAAGTGTTACAATAACCCAGCCAAGGGTTAAGAAAGAGGATATAAACACTAATCGAGCAGAGTCCAGAGGATCTCGAAAGGAAAATGAAAGGTTGTCTTTTACACCTTTACCAGTACCCTATGCAGAAATCTATGATTCACTGTTAAAAGCAGATGTCATACGGCCCTATCCTTTGGTCCCCATGCAACCACCATTCCCTCCATGGTATAATGTAAAGGCACACTGTGTTTACCATGAAGGAATTACGGGTCATTCTATTGAAAACTGTTTGGCATTCAAAATGGTGGTTCAAAATTTGATCAACACTGGAAAGTTAGAATTCAATTCACCATCTACATCAAATCATCCATTGCCAAATCATGGAGATAAAAACGTGAATGCAATTCAGGAAGAGAACAGAAAGAAAGCAAAAACTGACATTTCTAAAATTAAATCTCTTTTTGTTTGGATATTTCAACAACTCTCTTTAACCGGTATAATTCCACAACAATTCAGGCCAAAGCATAATGAAGGCAAGAATTATTGTGAATATCATCAAGAGAAGGGGCATGAAATTCAAATATGTCCTGAGTTTAGGGATTTGTTGCAAAAATTGATGAATAGCGGAGAGATAGAATTCTTTGAAAAAAACCAGGGAAAAAAGAAGATGTTTGCTCATCAGAAGATTCTAAACCTAGTCAGAGAACAAGTGATCCTGTGATCATTAATGTGAAATCATCTACGGTGATTCCTGCACCAACAAAGCCGAAAGTAGTTATCACCACTCCTCTACCATTTCCATACAAGGATACCCGCAGAGTACCTTGGAATTATACTACCGACGTTTCAATGGTAGGAGGATCTGTTTCTCTAGAAAAAACAGAAGAGAAAACACATAGTCTGGATTCGACGTCTGAAGCAGTGAGTGAAGTCGGATTCTTTACAAGAAGTGGGAGATATTACTCTCCCGAAACATCCGATGCCTCAAAACAAGTGAAAGCAAAAGGAAAAGCCATGGTAATACCCCAAAAGGTATTTGATGATGAATCCCCTCCAGCATTCAATGAGCCTATAACAGAAAAACAAGCGCAAGAATTTTTGAAATTCCTGAAACATAGTGAGTATAGTGTGGTTGAACAACTACATAAACAACAAGCGCGAATTTCTATTCTTGATTTATTGATGAATTCAGAAGCACACATAAATGCTTTGATGAGAATGCTTAATCAAACCTTTATCCCTGAAGATATATCCCTCAATAAACTTGACAGAATTGTAGGACATATAGCCGCTGACAATTATATAACGTTCACGGATGATGAAATACCTGAAGGCGGAATGGGGTCAGTAAAAGCTTTGAATATCACTACACATTGTCATGGTCATGTTTTGCCAGGAGTATTGATTGACAATGGATCCTCTCTCAACATGATGCCTCTAGTCTCACTTCAAAGAATGCATGTGGATAAATCACACATGAAGAGTTATCAGAATGTAGTGCGAGCTTTTGATGGCACTCAAAAAGAGGTGCTTGGGAAAATGGAAATATCGTTGTTAATCGGACTAGTCGTGTACAATATTGACTTTGTGGTGATGGACATCCACCCTACATATAATTGTTTATTAGGGAGGCCATGGATTCATTCAGCAGGAGCCGTTCCTTCTTCATTACATCAGAAATTGAAATTCGTTGTTGATGGACAACTAGTATGCGTAGGAGCTGAAGAAGAAATCATTGCGTCTATAACAAGTGATGTTCCATATATTGAAACCAATAATGATGCTCTCGAATGTTCTTTCCGAGCTCTTGAATTTGTCAATGCAACCTTTATTGCAGAAGGAAGCAAAATTCCATATCCCAGATTATCTGATTGCACCAAGATGACGGTACGACAGACTTTAGGCATCGGAGCTAAAACTGGGAAAGGTTTAGGAAAGAATCTTCAAGGGATTTCAGTTCCTGTAAGTATAAAAATGAAGAAATATCATTTTGGGCTTGGATTTAAGCCCAATTTTCAACAAAAGAACAAAGAGATGAAAAGAAGGTGTGAAGATAGAAAGGCAAGGTTGAAAGGAGAAGAAATCCTTTGGGAACACATGTTTTTCCCATAGTTGAAGACCACATTCAGATCAGGGGGAACAATTAATGTAGAACAACAGCTTGTGGAGGCCTTTAAAGAAGAAAAGTTGACGAAAGATCAAAGCATAGTTGAAGAAGCTATGAATGGATTATTTATCAACATGATCATGAATGACAACAAGACTGGAAAATATTTGGATAGGATTCGCCCATGTTTTCCTGGAGAAACACTCAACAATTGGACCACTGAAGACCTTCCTGTAGTTTTTAATATTAACACAGAGTAATATTCAGAACTAATCTTTATGTTTAGCCCAAAAGTATGAAAACTTTTTGCTATCTTGTAAAGGAAATTATGTTAAGTTCACCTAATATTAAATATAAGAAATTTTCTTTAAAATTTTCAGATGGCAATCATTCTTTACATTTTCTTACATTTTTACATTTATTTATTTCATAAATTTACTATATTCTTTCGGAAATATGTCCGACTTAAATTTGCAGGTGTCACAATGTTAATAGCATGTTTATTCCTAAATTTAATCAAGAGATAAATTTAGAGCAGCCCATATGTCTGGAGGAAATCAATGAGTGTGAGGATGAACTGGAATGTGATGTTCCTACTGAATTATTAAGACTGGTAGAAAAAGAAGATAAACAAATTTTACCTCACAAAGAAGAGATTGAGACTGTGAATCTGGGAACAGATGAAGAAATAAAAGAGGTGAAAATTGGTACTACTCTGACAATCCAGATAAAACAAGAATTGATAAATCTCCTTCAAGAGTTCAAAGATATCTTCGCCTGGTCTTATCAAGATATGCCTGGTTTGAGTACAGATATAGTGATGCACAAGCTTCCAATCAATCCAGAATATAAACCGGTCCAACAAAAGCTCAGGCGAATGAGGCCAGAAATGTTGTTACAGATCAAAGAGGAAGTAATGAAACAAATTAATGCAGGTTTCCTACAGGCAGCCAAATACCCAGAATGGGTAGCCAACATTGTTCCAGTACCAAAGAAAAATGGGAAAGTTTGAATGTGTGTAGATTACAGAGATCTCAACAAAGCTAGTCCGAAAGATAGCTTTCCATTACCCCACATAGACACCTTGGTGGACAATACTGCAGGACACGCATGGTTTTCATTCATGGATGGCTTTTCAGGATATAATCAGATAAAAATGAATCCTGAAGACATGGAAAAAACAACATTTGTAACCATGTGGGGCACATTCTGCTATAAAGTGATGCCATTTGGATTGAAAAATGCAGGGGCAACGTATCAAAGAGCCATGGTAACTTTGTTTCATGACATGATGCACAAAGAGATTGAAGTATATATAGATGGCATGATTGCCAAATCCCGAACTGAAGAAGAACATATTCAAAATTTGAGAAAGCTTTTCCAGAGATTGAGGAAGTATCAATTAAAGCTCAACCCTGCTAAATGCACTTTTGGGGTAACTTTCGGGAAACTTTTGGGATTTGTGGTCAGCAAAAAAGAAAATCAAGATTGATCCAGATAAAGTAAAAGCAATTCAAGATCTTCCACCACCCAATACAAAAAAAAAGTTCGAGGCTTTTTGGGAAGATTAAATTATATATCTCGGTTCATTTCTCAATTAACTGACAAATGTGATCCAGTGTTCAAATTACTTCGAAAGAACAATCCTGAAGTCTGGAATGATGAATGTCAAGAAACTTTGGATATTATTAAGAAATATTTATCCAATGCCCCCATTTTAGTATCACCAATGCCTGATAGACCGTTAATTCTCTACTTGACAGTCTTTGAAAATTCGATGGGATGTGTACTGGGACAGCATGATGAATCTGGAAGAAAAGAAAAAGCTATTTATTATCTGAGCAAAAAATTTACTGATTGTGAAATTCGATATCCACCAATACAAAAATTATGTTGTGCCCTGGTGTGGGCTACTCGAAGACTCAGACAATACATGTTATATCATACTACTTGGTTGATATCCAAACTTGATCCTTTGAAATTCTTAATGGAATCACCAGCTTTGACAGGCAGAATGGCTAGATGGCAGATGTTATTATCCGAGTTTGATATTGTATATGTCAACCAAAAAGCGGTAAAAGGAAGCGTCATAGCTGATTTTCTGGCCAGTCGTGTATTGAATGATTATCAGCCTTTGAGTTTAAATTTTCCAGATGAAGATTTGTTGTGCATATCCATGAATGAAGAAGTCGGAACAAATGATGCATCTTGGAAGCTTTACTTTGACGGAGCATCCAAAGCCTTGGGACGAGGAATCGGGGCAGTGTTAATTTCTCCAGAAAATATTTATTATCACTTTACAAGTAGATTGGAGTTCTTTTGCACCAATAACATGGCGGAATATGAAGCTTGTGTTATGGGATTGAAAGCAGCTATAGAAAGAAAAATCAAATGTCTCAAGATATATGGAGATTCATCGTCAGTGGTGTATCAATTACGAGGTGAATGAGAAATAAAAAATCCCAAATTGTTGGAATATCGAAATTTTACCCTCGAATTAGTGAAAGAATTTGAGAGAGTCACCTTCAATTATCTCCCTCGAGAAGAAAATCAAATGGCAGATGCTTTGGCTACATTAGCTGCTATGTTTCAGGCAACTAAGAAAGTTGATATGATACCAATCCAAATGCAAGTATATGAAATTCCTGCACATTGTTATAGAGTGGAAGAAGAGGTAGATGGTAAACCATGGTATTATGATATCCTGCAATATATCAAAAATCAAAGTTATCCACAAAATGCATCTGAAATTGATAAAAGAACCTTGAGAAGAATGACTGCTGGATATTTTCTTGATGGCGAGATTATGTATAGAAGAAGCAATGATCAAATGCTATTGAGATGTTTAAATACTAGCGAAGCCAGAAGCATCATTGAGGAAGTACATAGTGGAATATGTGGAACACATGCAAATGGTCTTTCCATGGCTAGAAAAATAATAAGATATGGATATTATTGGGCTACCATGCACACAGATTGCATTGATTATGCAAGGAAATGCCATAAATGCCAGATATATACAGATAAGATTCATGTACCCCCATCTTCTTTACATGTAATGACAGCACCCTGGCCATTTTCTATGTGGGGAATTGACGTCATTGGGGCAATCACACCAAAAGCATCGAATGGACATTGTTTCATCCTTGTGGCAATTGATTATTTTACCAAGTGGGTTGAAGCTGCTTCATATGCCAATATTAAGAGGTCAACAGTCTGTAAATTCATAAAGAAAGAGATAATTTGCCGGTATGGTCTACCAGAAAGGATCATTACAGATAATGCTCTGAACCTGAACAACAAGATGATAACCGAACTTTGTGCACAGTTTAGGATTAAACATGCAAACTCAGTGGCATATCGTCCAAAGATGAATGGGGCAGTTAAAGCGGCAAATAAGAACATCAAGAGAATCATTACAAAGACCACTGAAACTTACAAAGATTGGCACGAGAAGTTACCTTTTGCTTTATATGCATACCGAACTACTGTTCGAACATCTACTAGGGCAACTCCTTTTTCTTTAGTCTACGGGATGGAAGCAGTCTTACCAATTGAAGTTGAAATTTCATCGCTTCGAATTTTGAGAGAAATAAAATTGGATGAATCTGAATGGATCCAAGCTAGATTTGATCAATTGAACCTTATTGAGGAGAAAAGATTGAAAGCTATTTGCCATGGACAGATGTATCAGAAACGGATGATGAAGTCTCATGACAAGAAAGTACATCCAAGAGAATTCCAAGAGGGTGATCTAGTACTAAAAAAGATCTTGCCTATACATAAAGATTTCCGTGGGAAATGGATGCCTAATTGGGAAGGGCCATACGTTGTAAAAAAGGCCTTTTCCGGAGGAGCGTTGATCTTGGCAGAAATGGATGGAAATTTTTTGAAAAATCCAATAAACTCGGATTCTGTCAAGAAATATTATGCTTGAAGAAAAAAAAGAAGAACAAAAAAGAAAAAAATGAGGAAAAAAGAAAGAAAAAGGAAAAAAAAGAGAAAAGAAGAAAAAAGAGGGGGTCAAGATGAAAACCCGCAAAGGGCATCTTGTAACCAAAGGAAGGATTTGAGTTGAAAACCTGAAAGGGCGGCTCAAATACATGTTGATATTAGGCATCTGGCAATTGAACCCTCTTAAGATTTTGATAGTTTGGGAGGAACTTCACATCTACAAGCATTCTGACAACGTTTGAGATCTTTCAGACAAAAGCTTACATCAGTACTCTAAATTATATCAATTTGATTAATTTAGAAATACTTATGCTAATAATTTGTTGAGTCATTTGAATTTTTATCATTCCTATGCTTGCCATAACTTTGAATACAATTCTATCTATTTATTAATAAATTCTAAGTTTATTTTCTCTAAATTCAATTTTATATTTGAGATTCAATTTATTTTCTAAAATTCAATTTATTCTTTTATTTTGTAAATGGATTAACATAATTCTGAAATAAGTTAAAGATTTCTGAATATCACTTTATGTTAATACTTTTAAAGGCATGGAATACAAAGTAAGCAAATTATCACCATCATAGAGTTATTTGGAAGTGGAACAAGAAGAAATCTATTTTTAAATTGGCAGATTATGAATATAGCCCCTTTTCAGTGTAGCAGCATGAAAATACTTCGAATCTATAAATTCTGGCTCTACATCGAATAAATACTGTGATATTCCAGTCCAAACATTAACTGGATCAAGTGCTACGTTCTCATAGTAGAAATAAGAAGACCCAATAACATCTTCTAGAAGTGTTCTTTGAGTTATCTGATCTGATTTGGTATGAACCCCAAAATCAATCATTAGATTTAAAAGATAAATTTGCTCATAGTAGAAATAAGAAGACCCAATAGCATCTTCTGGAAGTGTTCTTTGAGTTATTTGATCTGATTTGGTATGAACCCCAAAATCAATCATTAGATTTGAAAGATGAATTTGCTCATAGTAGAAATAAGAAGACCCAATAGCATCTTCTGGAAGTTTTCTTTGAGTCATCTAATCTGGTTCGGTAAGAACCACAGAACCAATCATTGGAATTAAAAGATGAACTGCATGATCATCTTCATTAAGAAGCTTCTTTTCAAGCTTCTTCTGCTTATTCTTTTCCCAAAAATCATAGCCATTTGAGCAGTACATATAAAATCTGTCAACTTTGCAATTGATGAATCATGATTATATCTCTATGACTATTGAAGACATAGCATTTGAGTATCCCATTTTCATCAAGTATAACAGTTTACTCTCCTCATCAGAATCAGAATTCAGGATTTTCTCGGTATCAAAAGAACTATCGATATCTGTGAAATCATCTTGAGAGATCAATTCATAATTAGATGAGTAGTTATCAGAATCAACATGTTACATGAGTGCAAACTTTTCAAGAGCCTGTGCCATTGAGTTTTGTTCTCAAGGGATTTTGTGACATTATATCTACATCTACATTTATCAAAGATGATAGATTCTCTGATTTGAAAAAGAAAGATTTATTGGATTTCTACACAAATGAAGAAATACTCAGTTCACCAATTTGAAATCAAATAACTTAACATTCATGCATCATATTTAGGCATTTTCAAAAATAGGTGCATTTTCATTCATTTTATCCATGTTGAATTTTGACAGGAATTTCAAAGATTTTAGCAAAGATTTAAATCCATCATTTAATGGATCAACATTTTCAGTTAGAGTTCATAATAAGAAGGAAGAATAAATTCATAATGAGAAGAATTTGTTCAACCTTTTACTCAAATCCATCACTTGATGGATCAACTTTTCCAGAGAAAGTTCATAATGAGAAGAACTCATCTGAAGAAGGAAGAAGAAGTTCATAATGAGAAGAATTTGTTCAACCTTTTGTTTGAATTCATCATTTGATGGATCAACATTGCCAGGTAGAGTTCATAATGAGAAGAACTCATCATCTGAAGAAGAAGAAATTCATAATGAGAAGAATTTGTTCAACTTTTACTCAAATCCATCACTTGATGGATCAGCTTTTCCAGAGAAAGTTCATAATGAGAAAACTCATCTGAAGAAGGAAGAAGAAGTTCATAATGAGAAGAATTTGTTCAACCTTTTGTTTGAATTCATCATTTGATGGATCAACATTGCCAGGTAGAGTTCATAATGAGAAGAACTCATCTGAAGAAGAAGAAGGTCACAATGAGAAGAGCTTGTTCAACCTTTTGCATAATTCTATCACAGAAGGAGAAAAATTAGCATCAGCTTTTCCAGAGAAAGTTCATAATGAGAAGAACTCATCTGAAGAAGAAGAAGTTCACAATGAGAAGAGCTTGTTCAACCTTTTGAATGACTCTATCACATAAGGAAATAGGTCAACATCATCCCCAGCGGAAAGTTCATAATGAGAAGAACTCATCTGAAGAAAGAGAAGAATTTATTCAACATCTCCATATTAATCAAGTGAAGTCAAATGAAAAAAAACTTATTATCTTTTCGTCTTTGCTCTATTCTTGTTAACACAAGAATAAGCAAAGAGGGGCAGCTGAAGATACTCATTTTTTTTATTTAAATATTATTTATATTATTATTATTATTATAATAATTATTATTATTATTTTATTATTAATAAATATTATTACAGGCCCAAATCAGACTGGACCGATCCAGTTACAAAGGACCTAACTGGCCCAAACCCATCAGGAAACCCTAAAACTAATTTAGGGTTTCTATATCATCATCCAGCCGCCTCAGCATCACAGCCGTTGGATCTGAGAGATCCAACGGCCCCCACGCATCCAGCACAAACCCTAGGGTGATGATACCCTAGGGACCACGTGGCGCCGTTTCTACTTCCAGCCGTTCCAGTACCGAGATCCACTGCCACCGCCTCAACTTCTGCTGCCACGACGCCAACAGAAACTTCCAGAGATCCCAACACAACCATCCACGTCGCAGCTATGGGGTGAGTCACCACATAGCTCTGTGACTCACCAAACTCCAATCTTTTACCCGGTTCGAGACAAGCGCCGGTGATGGCTATAAAGCCACCACCGAACCTGCAAAGAAGAGAAGACAACGACCACAGAGGCAATCAACAGAGAAAAAAAAAGAAACAAGGAAAAAAAGCAAGCAAACCAGCAACCACAAACAAAAAAACAAGGAGAAAATAGAGAGACTTACTGAGGAAGCTACAACATCACCGGAACCTTCACACGTCATCGGAAACCTTCGAAAACCGAAGGTATTTTTATAGATTTGCTCCGATCGGGAGTCTTTTAAGGGAAACGGCCATCGGAACCATCAATAGGATGGTCCGATCTATATTTAGGTATAAAAAAAACTTTTCCGGCCACTGGATGCGGTGTTAACGCCGGCAAACGGCTGCCGGCCGGTGTGCTTCTCTCTGTTTTAGAGAGAAGCGAGAGAGTTTTAAACTCTCTCAAAGAAGAGAGAGAGAGGGAAGAGGAGAAATGAGAGATGGCCCTTCGGGCCAGCCGGTTAAGGGCTTAAATAGCCCTCCCCAAACGACGCCGTTTTGGGGAGGGATCTGTCTGTAATTAACTAAAGGTTAAACCCTTTCCGCAGTCATCCTAACTTGTAATTCTTACATTTTAGTCACTAAATCAAATTTATAATCCTTTTAATTTGGTCTCTAAATTTTATTTATTTATATTTTAGCCCTTAACCGTAATTATAAATATTTTAGATAAAATACGTATTTAGTCCTTTAGTTTTAATAAATAATATTTTAATCCCGAGTATATATTTTTAAGTTATTTTAATCTGATATTCGAGTTTTATATAATTTTATTTTAGTCATCAAATTAATAAATAAGGAAAATAGCATGTTTAGTCCCTATAATTTTAAATAATTAATTATGAATTAGGTATTTAATTTTATTAGATTATAATTTAGTCACTATTTTTAAATATTTTCATTTATTATAAAGTTTTATTGCTTTTAAATATATAGTTCTAATTGTATTTTTATTATTGTTTATTTATGTTTTAATTTTACTTGTTTATATATTTAAATATTATTTTTATTATTATTATATAGTCATATAAATATATATATAATAAATAATAATTTATATATATTTTTTAAATTATTTTTATCATATTTTATTATTTATTTATTTTTCAATATTGAATAAAAGGGCAGTCTTAATACAACTGGATGTCCTATTCTGGTATTTTAAAATTAAATATTATAAAAAAATTATAATTTAATTTTATATTTATTAATATCGAAGAAAAGAGCTGTCTTAAGGCACCTAGAAGTCATTTTCTGATATTTCTAAATAAATAAATATTTTATTTATAAATATATATAAATTAATATTTTTTTTCTCTCATAATTATAATTTTTAAATAATAGGATTATAAATTAAATATATTTGAATTTTTAAATTTCTAATAATAGAGACAATTTCTAATTAAAAAGTACAAATTTGGGCGTTGTAGGGGTGCTAATCCTTCCCTAAACGTAACCGACCACGAATCCCTTTTTATTATTAAAAAGAATGAATTTTTGGTTAAAACACAGATCAGTTTATCTTTTAATCGATGTTTTCTTAAAAACTCTTTTAAAAGATGATTTTTAGGTATTCGACCTACCTAACCCAAAAGGCCGATGGCAACTCCCAAAATATTGTTTTTAAAAAAAATCAAAATCATTAATTTATTCACATCACTTTTCCCGCCAAGTAAAAATTCGTGCCCGGGCGAAAACCGGTTACGACAGCTTCCATAGTGTTGGTGATGCTCTGATTGTGTTTAAAAAGATGGTTGACCAGCCTCCAATGCCTTCCGTCGTAACTATTAGGAGCCATTGTTAGAATGAAACATCATGCCCTTGTCGTTCTTTGTATATTCGGATGGAATTACTTGGAGTTTCCCATAATGTTTATTCTTGGAGTATCTCGATTAATTGTTTTGTCAGTTAGGTCGGGTTGATTTTGAGTATTATGTTTTGGGGAAAATGTCGAATTCAGGTGTTGAACCCAGTGTTGTAACGTTGACCACTCTGATTAATGGACTTCGCAAGCAAAGTAAGATTTCTCAGGCTTTGAGTTTGTTTGATGAAATGATCGAAAAAGGGTATCAGCCTCATTTAATTGTTTACAGTACAGTGCTTAATGGTTTGTATAAGATCGGTGGTACAGATAAAGCTGTTAGGTTGCTAAGGATGATGGAAGGACGAGGTTTCAAAACCCGATATTGTAACATATAACACCCGAAACTTTCTTGATCTAAGAAAACCTATTTCTCGGATAGTTTCAGAAACCAATCATTGTCGTTGTCTGGGTGGTGGAGGCCGCCTCCACCACCGCCCTTGCTGCTTCACGCTCTCATTCGACTGCTTCTCTCAAGATCTCAAAAGCCCAACACAGTGACGTTGGATCTTTTTTCATCTTTTTTTATGTTATTTAAATAAGGACTGATCGACCCTGTCTTGGTGTTTTTGGGGATTAAGGTTCATCGACTTTCATCCCTAAATTTACTATTCGATTAATTGGGTGTTCTCTTTAGCTTGGTGAGATCATTTTTTCTTTACCAGCTGTGATTTTATCCCTATTTTATCACAATGGCTTTTACACAAACACTTGAATGTAATTTTAACTATAGCAATCTGACTCCAGAAACTGACTAGAAACCCATGCAGAAACTCAAAATTATGAACTAATTCATACATAAACCAAATCTCAAGCAAGGATGATGGAAGGACGAGGTTTTAAAACCCGATATTATAACATATAACACCCGAAACTTTATTGATCTAAGAAAACCTCTTTCTCGGATAGTTTCAGAAACCAATCCTTGTCATTGTCTGGATGGTGGTGGCCACCACCGCCCTTGCTGCTTCACGCTCTTCTTCGACCGCTTCTCTCAAGATCTCAAAAGCCCAACACAGTGACGTTGAATATTTTTTTATGTTCTTTAAACAAGGGACTGGTTGGCCCTATTTTGGTATTTTGAGAGATTAGGGTTCATTAGCTTTCGTCCCCAAATTTTCTACTCGATTGATTGGGTGTTCTCTTCTAGCTTGGTGAGATCGTTTTGTTCTCTACCAGTTGTGATTTTATCCCTATTTCTAATTGATTGATGGTTCGTGCTTGAGATTTGGTTTATATATGAATTAGTTTCATTGTTTTGAGTTTCTACGTGGGTTTCTAGTAAGTTTCTGGAGTCAGATTGCGATAGTTAAAACTGTATGCAAGTTGTTTGTGTAAAGGACAAACACATAGTGAACCAATCTATTGCTCGTTTGAAATAATACAGTATGTGGGTGAGTGTTTCAGGTCTTCCGTCGGTATCTGTTTCTTTGTTTGTGGATATTCTATCAAACACTCTTCATTGGTAAGGTCTATGGCAGGTTGTGGATCGCTATGGTGAGGTTCTGAGTGTGTTTATTACATAGAAGATGAGTCGAGTAGGCTCTAGGATTGGATCCGTAAATGATGTTGGTTTTGGAAGTGACGTTCTCTAGGATTTAGTGTCTTCAGAATTATTTGAGTTTGGTGTGTGACTGTTAGGGGTTGTGGAGGTTTAAGGCTTTGGTCTTGAAGTTTTTGTCGTGGTTTCTAAAAGGAGTTGGAGTAGTTTATAAATTGTATTTTAGAGTAAGGTTTTTAGTAGGTTGTTTTTATTGTTAGTCTGATTTGTTGTGGCTCAAGTATTATTGGTCGACAAATTGTTCTGGTGGATTACCTCACTTCACCGTTTACTGTTTGGTGGGTGTGGTTGTCCAATGGTCTATGATTTGGTGGGTGGTGTCGTTCTTGTGCTTTGGTGATCTACCGCGTTTGATTGTGTGTTGTTGCTGTAGATGTCTTATGTTTGCTTTCGCTAGTTATATGTTCTTTGGTGTTGCTTATTGATGCTGTCCATTGTCCGCTCCTGTGTTTGTGTAATGCTTTGTGTGTTCATTGATGGCACTCCGGTAGGTGGTGGAGCGACAAATACAACAGTAGTGGTGATGAGATATTTCCTAGGTTGCAGGAGGGTTCTGCTACAGATGCTGGTTACGAGGTAAATTTCATTGAAGAAAGTTTCAATGAAACACTAAAAAAGAAAAGTGAAGATGGTACCCTGTAAAGCTGGTATCCGCATGCAGTTCCTGTTGTGGGAAATGAGGTGACTATCGGTAATAGTTTATTCGACGTGCCATAGTGTCAAATGATGGTTGGTGGATGATACATTGGTTTAGGCAGTATTAATAGAGAGCCAACCCATATTGAAATGACCCAATCCATCTCCAATAATGCTAGATTATTAGAAGTTCAATAGTTGAAGTTTCAGCTATTCAAGGTAGAGTGGATGGAAATCGGGTGTGAAGCATCTACGGTTATCATAGTGAAAATTCCTTCCAATTTAGAAGGAGTTATTAATTCTGCCGTGGGCTTGTTAGAGACCAATGGTGCAGTTTAAAGCTTTAAGGAAGAGGGTGCTTGAGAGATTGAAGTCCATTGTTCAATGGTGTTTGATGTTAGTCGCTAATCTTGTCGAGTGATCCATCTAACCTCGGGAAGATTCAGTATCTGGAAGTTATGTTTCTCGATGGGAATAAATTTTCTTCTATGCCAGACGAGTTGGGCTAGCTGGTAAGCATTGAGAAGTATTCGATCCCTGGATGTTTGTTGCTGTCATGGTCTGAGAATACTGGCAATTTCTGCAATTTGGGAGTTGTTTCCTTTGGAAGTTTAGCAAGTGTGTTTCCATTTCTTAGTGCTAGCAGTCGTTCTTGTTCAGGGTGCTGTTGTTGTATCATTTTGTAGGTTTGTCTATTTTGGTTTCATTTTGTGTTGGATTGGGGATTGTGGTAGGGCGGAGGTATGGTATGAATGTTGTTAAAGTTTTATGTGTTTAAGTTCTTTACCACCTCAAGGTACTCTTTTTCCTCCATTTAGGGTTAGGGGTTTTTTAATGAGGTCCTTGAGGTGGTGTTCTTTTTTATCATTAATAAAAATACCCTCTTTCAAAAAAAAGAGGCTTTCAACCTCTTTTATGAACTGAAGGTTAAGGGCATTAGACCAAATACTGTCACTTATAATTGCCTGATTCACGGTATGTATAATTTGGACCAGCGGAAGGAGGTAACCAGGCTTTTGAATGAAATGGTTATTGATTAAAGATGTTAACATTGTGAAAAAGAAACCATTGACTAGCAATAATTGTAATAAAATGAAAATTAACAAAGAAATATCAATAAAAAAATTAAAAAGATAAAATAACAAATTTATGTTATATACTAAATGTTTACACTATATTCATTTTGTTTCAAGAATAAAAATAATACTTATCAATATATTTTCAGTAAAAAAAATTAGCTTTGATTTGAAATGAAAAGCAGCTTTGAGTATTGAAAAAATAGGACAAATGAAATAAATAAATAAATATATTAATCAATATTGTTAATGAGTAAATTGAATTGAAATGGTTAATTTTTTTATTGGATCTCTCTCATATTCAATTTAAATTAGTTATAAGAAAATTTATATATCAATCATTATTAAAAAATAAAAATAAAAGTAAAAATCATTTTAAAACTAAATCATTAAATAATCAAATAAAATCACTCACTAAAAAACATCACCAATATGAACCTATCTAGTGATTTCATAGTGAAAATGAGTATTGTTTTCCCATAGGTTCTAGGTTCAAGTATTTACATCTATAGGATGTATACGTTGTCAATAATTAAGACAGATTTTAAGTAGATACTCTATCTTGTAATCACCTCAAATTATAATAAAACCACCAGTATTAACATCCAAACAAAAAAAATCATCAATTAATATTTGAAAATTTTAATTAAGAGAGATTTAAGGTGAATATACACTAAGATGTAAACTTTGAATAAAATTCTATTAGTTTGCTGAATAGCAATATTAGCATTTTAAAGGATTGAAAAGATCCTAATAAAATATTATTTGTACGGTAGAGCATGGACGCCGAGGTCGTCGTTCTTGGGTTTGCAATGGATGGTGAGATTCGTCCCGGAAAGCACGTCGTTGTAGATTAATATATCCGCTTTGTGCAACAAGAAACCCGCTTCGCTCACAACGAAAAGCAGCGGTAGCGATAGTAACCAGCAGACGCAGTTGATCGAACGCGGACTCATTTTTGCTTCTTCAAAATATAAATGAAAGATTAAAAACTGACTGTGGTTCCTTGAGTGAGTAGGGCTTTTGTGCTGCGGTGGATGCTATGGGAGATCCCTTTATAGCTTGAACTAGAAATATTTTGGTTCCCTTTTTTTCACTCTGAAATACAAACAGAAGCTAAGAACTTGGGCTGAAAAGTTTGTTTTATTTGACCGAGTCTCATCTTAGCTAAACCGAATATATCAAATTTAAACTTTTATGTGTATAAAAAATCTCCATTGAAAAACTCATATGAAACAGAATTAATTCAAATTAATCAAGACGAAGTTTTAAACCAGGATGAAAAAAAAAAACACAAACAGTAATTTCGTGGCATTAATGTTTAGCTAAACACACATGATTTATTGGCAGGCATTAATGGTAAAACAGTAATTTCGTGGCACCCGAGGCCGTACACATGGTAGATATGCAAACCAGCAGTACAGTTTTCTCTTGAATTTTAGCCACAATTGCTTGCTTTATGTTTAGTTCTAACAGTCCGGTTTTGCTTTAGGTTGAACTTAAAGAAAATACGGATTCCAGCTCGACCATCTGGTGTATAAACCAAATAAATTAGGTATTTCTTAAGGGATTGAGCGAGAAAAACTTGAATAAAGATCACACCACCATTTTATTGTTATTATTTTCTCAACTTTTCTTTTGAAATATTTTTCCTTCAGATTCAATTATGTAGAATGAAAATCTGCGTTTGCTACCACAATCGACAAAGACTCCAAACTTCAGAGAACTAACATTTAGTCTTTTAAAGGTTTTAAAAGAACTTGTTTTTATGTTTTAAAAATTTTAAATTAAATCCTTTAATGAAGATAAATATTTAAGTTTCTTAAAAGAATTTAAAGAAACTTTTCAAATCATGTTTCCATGCATAAAACCTCATTTCCAACAATTATTTAAATCCTTAAAATCGAGATACAATTACATTACCATGCATGCAGTGACGAAAAACATTAGAAACAGTAAAAGGAGAAAGCACTGCAACAAAACAAGCATACCACGTTGTCTCCGAAGAGACCACTACGGCAAACCTAAGCAAATTAGAACATAATAACTAGACATCATCACCAACATAACTAGGCTAACTAAAACATCAGGGGGATGGGAAAGCGCCACCAAGACCACTTGCGCCTCCGGTACCGCTGCCGAGACCTCCAACGCCACCTAAACCGCCTAGGCCACCCATACCCGTATAGCCATCTATTCCAGCTGCACCACCGATTCCGCCAAACTTGCCGATCCCACCAAGGCCACCGAGTAAAGGGATTCCACCAGCCATGCCGCCATAGCCACCCACCCCAGCGAAGCCGCCAACTCCAACGTAAATAAAATTCTTCTTGTCATCAACGCCGCTACCCTTTGGTGAATCCGCCTGCGGTGCACCGGCTCGCAACGTTTGCTCGTCCATTGAGCCATCAACCGGCCGCTTATCGAGGCCGACATCGACCGGCACATTACGTGCATGGCTTGCATGCAGCAAAACCACCAAAAAAAGCACAAGAAATGCAAAAAACCTACCCATTTTTCCTGGTAAATGGCTTTTTAGTGGACCTAGCTTACCAACTAGTGTTGCATGGAAAATGTCTTATATATAGGAAATTGAAAGTTGTTGACAGTTGAGCACAATAAATTGCGATCTCGAGATAGCAAATTCTTTGAAATTTTGAGTCAGAGTGTTTGGTAGGTGAAAAGAAGAGAAAATTTAAGCTAGTCATGCGTTTTGTTATCCATGAGAATTGCATAAACCAATCACTTCACTTGTACGAATACCTACTTCCCTTTGAAATTTTGATTTTTTTTAATTATTTATTTATTTTATTGATTATCATCGTCCTACAATTTTATTTATATTCATATTATGTAAAATATATGTACAATTAATACATATACATACACCCTAAAAAATATTTTTAAATCTATTACTTAAACCGACTAATATTAAAAGAATTTTGATTGTTTTTGGTTTATCTTTAAAATAATTATACTTAATTCAAAAAAGTAATGTTCAACATGAAAAAATGTCACATGATATATTTTTATAAACTTTTGATTTTTTTTTAAATTTTAAATAAAAAAATTCTGAAAATATCAAACATTTTAAAATAATGTAGTTTTTAAATATATTTTTTATCTTTTGTATCTCATGATAACTTTTAAAATTATCACGTCATTTTCAAACTCCCAACACTAGAATTAACTATTTGACTTCTGTGGATTAATGTCAAATAAATCCATTATATATATATATATATATATGTCGAAATCATCTTTCGGTTGGGCTCAGAATTGGGCTTCGACTTGGATTAAATGAATTGGAGTCGCCATCGATCTTTTATTTTAAAACCAAATAGGTAGATCGGATACCTTACTTTTTACCTGATCCGCGTCTTACCAGAAATGTGTTGGGCTCGGGAGTCGGTTACTGTCAATGAAGGATTAGCACCCTTGAACCGCCCTTTCGGTACTACATAATTTCCAGTTGTCTTAAATTAAGAAAATTATAATTTTAAATTAAAAGGTAAAATTTGATCCTGAATTACTTACCTCTGATTAGCTGAACGAAAACCCTTCAAAATACTTAAATGTTAAATGTTAAATTTGTAACGAGAAGTCAAATCGGATTAAGATATAAAATGTTAATTCACAAAACCAAAAATATAAAAATGATAACAAAATAAATAACATAAGGAAATCAAATAAAATGATAAAATAAACAAACATAAAATGAAATAAACAAGGAAAATAAAAAGAATCAGGATACAAAGACGTAAAGAGAGAACAAAAATCAACAAGAATAAGAACGGAAACAAAATGGAAATGAAACGTACACAAAAGTAAAATAGTAAAATACGAAAAATATATCAATAATATATACATGCATAATAAGTTATCATGGTTAATAAAATAAAAACAATAGTTAAGTAAAATAATAAAAATGAATATATACATATGTAGATAAACACTAAAAAAATAATAACAATGAATATATATATATATATATATATATATATATAAGAAAATAATAATAATATAATGATAGTAAAAAAATGAAAAAGTAAATATATAATAACGTTAAAATAAGTAAATTTAATATAAATATAAAATATTTAAATAAAATGAGAAAAGAGAAGAAAACGGAAAAAATAGATTGGCTCTCAAAAAGTGACTAAATCGAAAATAAACTAAATTGGGTAGCCAAATTTCGAAACAAAAAGCATGATGTAATTCGATTGGGGTCAAAAGCGATCGTTAATAACACAGAAGGACCAAGAGAGTAATTTACCCTGTTTTTTGAAAGCACGCGGATCCCTTGGGGATCCACTTGGGTCATCGGGTCGGCCTGGTCGGGTTGCATAAAACCCAAAAAATTAGCCCCAACCCTCATTTTTTTTATTTTCCAAATCGAGAGCCCCCCTCAAACTCCCAAATCTCTAGTGTTCTTCACAAAGTGAAGAACACAACCAACCTTCAACCAGATTTCCAGAAACCGGCGGTTGCTCCGCCTCGCGCCATCTCACCACCGCCGTTGAACAGCGACGGCCACCGTTCATCGGCAGCAAAACCCGATTTTTTTTCTTTGTTTTCCAAAGCTTTTTAAATCTAGTTTTCAAAAATCAAAATATTTTTTATAAAAAATGAGCCTCGGGGGCTAGATCTACAAAAGAAGATACCGACCAAGCCCCTCTGTTCATCGGCTAAAAACGCTCTCTTTGGATTTCTTTCGAACCAAAACACAACAAAGGCACAAGACAAGAGAAAACAACATGCAAAGGTATGAAATTTTTTTACCTTTCTTTTCGAAATATTTGCAAGAAACCTTCGAAATGACTCTGAATATTTGATTGTGATTTGCTAGTAACTTTGCTTGTATTCAGTATGAAAATCCGTAGTCCAATACAATAGAAATTACATGCTATTTATAATGTTCAAACACCCCTATTTTTAGGTATTTGATTCCTAGTTAAAAACTAACATTTGTGACTTGTCTGTTGTTGAACAGAGATGATCGGTTGTGGGTTGTTGCCTCGTGCTCTCCTTGCGTCGGAAGAATCGGAGTTGGTGGCGTGCAGCGTGGGGACTTCGATTGAGGAATGGTGCTTTAGGGTTTGACTTGGAGATTGATTCAGGTCCCGTGTGCTATTGGGCCACTAGGGTTACGTGTAGTATGCCAAACGGGCTTCTTGTGTAATGGGATTTGAAACGATTGTACTTGGGCCTGTACAAGAGAAAATATAATGTAAATAAACATACATATACTATAACTTATAATATCATAAAATAATACTATATATATATGTTATAATTTGTACGGGCGAAATTAAGTGTCATCAATATCCTTTTTATTTTTGTCCCCTCCTTTTTTCCATTTTTATTTTTTAAAGGTTTATATCACAAATAAGTATTAAAATATATCAACTTTTTCATATAAATATCTAAAGTATTTTTTGGTCAAAACAAATATATAAAATTAGATAAAAATAAATACCTAAAGTATTTTAATATCAAAATAGATACTTAAAATATTTTAGATCAACCAATCTCCGCATAAAAAAAGTGGGATTACTCTTCATTTTTTCCTCTTTGTTCATAATCATATCCATTTTCAATATTTTTATAAGGCTTAATATACTTTTAAGTGTTTAAACTATACATCAAAATACGATTTGGTGTATAAATAAATTTGTTTTTACTAAAAATAGATATATAACTTTACAGTTATTACTATTTTAGGTGTTTGGGTCTTAATCACCATTAAATTTAACTGTTAATTGATATGTGTCATATATTCTAATAATTTTAAATTTTTAAAAAAATTCAAAATTATATTTTTTTAAAACACATCATCACTCTTCTTTCGAAAAAAATGAGTACGTAAACCATTTATTCCTGGGGCTTTGAGTGGTGCCATATCGAAAAGGGCAAATTTAATCTCATCCACAGTAGGGCAGGCAATTAAAGAAGGGGAGTCGAGTTCGACAAGGTGAGGAAAGCAACCAGTGATCGGATAAGGACCTGATAAGACTCCAAAGCAGCAAATAAGCGTGAGAAGTAAAGGATCGCTTCGTCACGTACACCACCCTCATCCGAAAGCCAAACACCATCGTCGAGCTTTGGGCTAGAAATTCCATTTTGACGCTTACAGATGACAACCTTAGAAGGAAAAAACTTGGTGTTACGATCACCAAATTTAATCCAATTTGCTCTCAATTTTTGGATCCACAAATGTTCTTCCTAATCCAGAACATTATCAAGCTCCTGGAGAGGTTTAATTTCCAACACAATGAGGTTTCGGGAGCGACGAGGACCAAGGCACCGTTGCACTCCCCAAAGCCTAGTCATGAGAATTCTTTTATTCTTATCGATTGAAACAAAAGGTCCTAGTTCCAAATGGAAGCCGCCTTAGAGAAATTTATAATCGAATCCACGATAGGAAGATCAGAATTCCAATGGTCTTAAACAAATTATTTGAAATCCTTGTGTAAAGACCACCCAGGTAAATATCGGAAGGGGTTGCTTCGATTAGTAAAAGCAGTGATGTGAACTGATTCAGCATCATATTCATCTTTGCATCTCCAACTTTTCATAAAATTCAAACGGAGATTCTCTCTAATTTATTTCTTTTCTACATTATGTTTATGATGATTATATTCATAATATATGATTCATATTTCATTTGTTATAACATGAATATATTTATTTATATATGTTATATCTATATTTATGATCAGGGTCGGGGCTAGGACGTTGGAGGCCCTGAGCAAATTATTAAAAATAGTGTGGTTGTTGGAAAATTGAGATTAACGGAACTAATTAATTAAAGGAAGGTAAGGAATTTATGACTATGGTGGGAATGAGAATTAACGAGAGAAGATGAATAATTGAAGTTTGGTAAAGTGAATTGAAGAAGATGAGCTCATTTCTCGTAAATTGGAGTTAGACCCAAAAAAAATGAGATAAACTTTACAACTGTAGCACAATACTAATTACTGGTATTTCCCATATGACTTCAACAAGATTCGATCGCATGTTCTGTGGTTTTGAGCCCAAAAATTTTACCACTGATCCATAATACTTTGTTTGTTTTTTAATTGTAACAATAGTAATAAATCTAATTTTTGGGGGCCCTGATCCGTCGCACACATTGCGCTGTCCTAGCCCCATCCCTGTTTATGATAATCATATTCATTCATTATGATATAATGTATGATTTATTATTATAACCTATATTACACATCTTTATATTATATGCTTATTATTTTAATTACTTAGCTTATATTATGTTTCATTGTTAAGGTACATAGGCGGCCACATATTGGGAGCTGACTTAAGCTAGTAAATTGAGTCCAAAGCTATAGGAACATGACTAGGACAACTCCATGGAAGCTAAGGATCAATTTAGAGAAAAGTTGTCAGCTGCACTCCGAGCTCATAGCTGACTTGAGTTGGACTTTTGAGCTAGCTAGACTACTCAATTTAGCTGGGGAGCTGCACCATTATCATCACCCATCAGAGTACTTCAAATATGGGCCAAGTCAAAATTTCATAAATCGTACCTTTCCTCGAAGAGGTGTCTTTCCAGGAGATGACTTTTCACAAGGAGCTGCCAAAAGACTCATCATTATACAACTCACCTATGGCCAGCTCACTTTCATCTCAAACACTTTGGAACTAGCTTATTCATGAAAGGTTGCCTTCTAAACATTGTTACCTTTCGTGAAAGTTGCTTTCCATGAAGATGCCTTATCACTTAGGTGCACGTTGGTGAAGAGTTTTCAACCAAATGAGGCCTAATTCATGAAAAGACATGAGGAACACCAAGGTGACTATTCATCCACACACACATGCATTGTACATGGAGAGTTTGGCTCCAAAATGAACAAGTACAGGACTATTCGGCCAAAGAGGAGGTTCATTCATCCTAGCTAAATTATCATGCTTTTTTTGTAGAGTTAGTTGAACCAACACAAGGCCTAAAGACATATGTATTCATTTAATAAGTTATGTACATTCATTAAGTTATGTACTTTGGTTGAAACAACATCTAGCTATTCGGCCAAGCCTTTCAATTCCTATAAATAGGAAGGCTTTCATCATTTATAAACAATCAATCAATTTATAAACTATCTTTGTGAGTTAAATCTCTCTTCAAAGTTCATTGAGAACTATATCAATTAAGCAAGTATAATTTTGTTTTACTTGTGGCGTCATTCACTTCACCTTTGATACTTATAATTCCTAGATCATATATCTAGTGGGTTTAGGTCCTACTCACCACTACTTTATTAAGTTTATTAAGGTCGGGGCTATACCATTAAGTATAGTTTCTTCTTTAACTTAATTAAGATATTATTCTTTTATCATCTTCCATTATCATTCTTTTAACCATATTCATTGCCGTTCCTACAATAATATCAAGTCATCATCAACATCCATTGAAGGCCACCATTACATCTACCAACTTCCGCAACAACTCTACTTCTATCCATACTTATTTCATTTCATTTCCATTTCCATTATATGATTATCTTCCATATACTAATCATATTTCCTTCTTTTCTTATTTGTATCCATACTTATCAATTCAGGAGCAATAATTTCTAACATTTTTCTAGATCGGGACAACACAATAATGCTATCTATTATCTTCTCCATTGAAGATTGTGGATAGGCTTATATCAAGCGATATTCAGAGCATAGATGGAAGTGATAAGCAAGTACATTGGCGTGCAAAACAAAAAAGAAGAAAACAAGGCTCATACATCAATCAAGGAGTTCAAAACAAAAGAGAAAAGCACAAAAAAGCCAAAAGAAAGAAATTTCCAGAAAGCAAAGACAAAAGTAAAGTGAATTACAAGTCAAGACAAGAACGGTGGAAGTCTATCAACAAATAACCATATTGAAGAGATAATCTTATTGTGTCTCGGAAAAGAAAGGTTATAAGTATTGTTCTTGGATTGTAAGTCACCCTTTTCTCTTCTTTCTTTCTTATCCAAACCTTTCTTCTTTTCTTTTATAGACCTTTTATTCTTCATTTTCTATTTCTATTCTATTCATAACCAATCATTGTAGTAACATAACAAGCTGAAAATTTCCTTGCTATAATTTTGATTTAGTTTTTTCAAATGACCTAATAAGAGAGATTGAGTGGGAAAAGGAAATATGAGTGAGTAAGATCAGCAGGAAAATTGATAAAAGCCAAACATATATTCCCAAGAGCAAACACGAGCGTGAGTAGAGTGATCATATACTTTTCTTTGGAGTGACGATTGTGAGGCTTTGTGAGTGTTTGGTAAGGTTTATTTATTTATTATTATTACTGACAATGTCTCAAAGCCCTCCCAGAGAAAATGCAGGCCAATCAAACTTAAAAATGCAAGCATTAATTAGCAAAATGATGCGAATGTTTCGTGAAGAGTTTGATGCTCTTCATGAAAGGATGAATCAACGACAATGTCTACAGCAAGCTCGAAACAATGGTGTTCCTAGGAGACAACAACCTCTTCAAGAAGATGACATCCCAGACAATTGTGAAGAGGAAGAACACGCAAAATTACAAGGACCCAGGCGTTCTAATGTCGATGACAACATGAGTAACATCAAGATCAAAATTCTGTAATTTCAAGGGAAAGCTGATCCCGAAGTATATCTTGATTGAGAAAGCAAAGTGGAACATGTCTTTAGTTGCCACAACTATTCAGAATTAAAGAAAGTAAGATTGGCAGCCATGGAATTCATAGATTATATAACATCCTCAATACCGATTAGTGATTAAAGTGTAAGATTTTAAAATTCAATGACCAGATTAAATAAATTGAAAAGTTCAGGAATTAATTGAAAGATGTTGGTGTAGGATGATTTAATAAATGAAGGAAGAGTCAAAGGGAAAAAATATCTTTGAACAAGGGAACGAATAAAATAAAAAATAAAATATTATTTGGGTTATCTTATAACCCACGTGGAATACAATTGTGGGAAACATAAGTTTTCAGACAATTCTTCATCTCCTTCTTCTTCTGCCAACCGTGAATCACCTAAGCTCAAGGTAAGTTTGATTTATTTTGGTTAATCCTTAAAATTCAAGAGTGGGTTTTGATCCTTAGGTGATACTTAAGCTTAAGGAAAGCTTAAGTTGTCTTATAATCAAAAGATGAAGAAGTTATGAAAGATTAAAGAGAATGAGTTTCCAAGTGAATTTCTGAAAAAGAGTTAATAAATGAACTTTGAGATGGAATTTGACTTGTCATAGGTGTGAATAATAAGTTATAAGTGTTAGAAATAAGTTTGGATTACATGGAAATTTTGGTATGATTCTTAGTTTTAAGAATTTGAATGAGATATGGGAGATAATAAGGAGTTGGAATGATAAAAGTTAGTTAAAATGGTTGTAGTTGAGTTTAGTGGTATGAAAGGAGTTTTATATGAGGAAATTTAATGAAAAGTTGTGGAATTTTCGGGTGAAACTAGTTTATTATTGACATGTGCATCGATATACTCCTAAAGGAAATTAGGAATATGAGTTTATTAAATTCGTTTAAGTTAATAGCATCAAAGTATAAGGTTTAGGCTTCTGATAATCATCTTGAAAATTTTATTTATGTAGATATTGAGCCTAAACGAGTTCCGGAAGAAGTGACAAGTAAGATCGATCGAGGAAAAGGCAAAGAGATATAGGTGAGTGCATATGCATAGCATGAATATAGTGTTATAATCAGTTCTATACTTGTTATAAGTCTAGATTCAATATTTTGATACATGATCACATTCCATATTATGATACATGACATGAATTTATATTAAATGCATTATGTGACATGAATATGCAAGAAAAGTTATATGAGTGCAAATTTAATTTGTACTTATTTTTATAGAATAAACATTGACTTGCGATGAGTCAGTGACAGAGTTATTACGGTAAGAAGTGACTCCTAAAATTGTTTTACACGAACTAGAAAGTCGTGCCCACACTTTAACTAAAGACCTCTTCTGCGATAGCTTAGAATGAATAAGTCGTGCCCACGCCTTAACTGAAGACCTTTTCTACTATAGCTCATAATGAATAAGCCGTGCCCAAGCCTTATGCGGAAACCTCTTCTGGTCTTTTCGTATTTGAATGTATGATTCCATAAGTACAAACATGTGAATGATACGATGCTTATATGTGCATGAGTACATGAATGTGAGTATACGTGTCATATGTTTTTATATGTGACATGATTTACATGATTACATGAATATATGAAAATATGATATGTCTATGTGATAAAGGTATGTAAATAATATGTCTATGAGATACATTATGTGAATTGTGAAAGCCCATGTTATGTAGATGAGAACTATAGGTATAGTTGGCATGCTAAGAGTAGAGGGTCTACGCGGTTCTTCGGGACAAATTCTACGTGGTCCTTCGAGAGATATATATATTCTTTGGAACATGTATGAGGTCTTTTGAGACACCTACTTGATCCTTGGTATATGTATATGATTCTTAAGGAATTTATATGTGGTCCTTATGGAAAAATCTTATATGGCACTACGGTGCAATTCTACGCGGTACTTCGGTGCAAATTTCTACGTGGTCCTTCGGGACAAAATTCTACGTGGCACTTTGGTGCAAATTTATACGAGTTGTGGTGATAGCATAGTGCACAACCTCACAGTACTCATATACCTCAGGTTCTCAGTATTGTATCATGGGCTATTGAACATATTGAACTTATTATATGAATTCATGATGGTTAATTTGATCAGATTATGGGTAAGATACATGATTATGCAATTTGCATGGATTGAATATATGATTTCATGATATTGCATTTTATTATGACATTTTCATTATATTTTATTGTCATTATTATTATGCCTCACTAAGTCTACGACTTAGCGTGTAAGTGTTTTACACGTAGGTACCGAAAAGCAGAGAGATCCATTATAAGCTCAGTAAAACAACATAACTCCACTTGAAGGTCAGATCAGAAGTAGATTAAATAATATGTCTTATTATGTGAAAATAGGTTGGCATGTAAACAAAGTCGGTAAATTAAGTATTTATGCTCTGATCGAGTTTTTTAATGTTTTAAATGTATTTATGTAAATGTAATTGTATAACGATGAAAGGTTAAATTTTTACGAGTTTTATGTACGTTTTACGAAAGTTACTATAGCAATATTGTTCACGGTACTGTTCATACCATATAGTACTGTTCATAAATACGTTTTGCCTTAAATTTTTATAATGAAACATTATTTAATAGTATATTATTGTATTTTCTTAATATGAGTTCAAATGTTTTGTTATTTTGTAAGAATATTGTTTCAAAAGGTCAATGTGACATCTCGGACTCGTATCTGGGTCGGATACGGGTTGGGGTGTTACAGATTATGCTTTATATGGTGGGATCAAGTTACTATAAGCAGAAGAAGGAACAGTGAAAGACCAATCTCAACTTTTCATGAAATGAAAGGTATAATGCATAAACGTTTCATTCTCATTCATTATCACCGAGATTTGTTTTCGAAATTGCATAATCTCAAACAAGGCCATAGGAGCGTGAAAGACTATTATAAAGAAATGGAAGTGGCAATGATCTGAGTCAACACCGAGGAGGATCGTGAAGCAACCATGGCTAGATTTCTTGTATGACTTAATCTAGATATTGTCAACACTTAGGAGTTATACCATTACATTGAAATATATGAAATGGTACAAATGGCGATGAAGATAGAAAAGCAACTCAGGAGAAGGCGTACATCTCGCAATGTCATACCTACTACCTCAAAATGGAGCCAAAACAATTTGAATAAGTTCACTCATACACTTAGCAAGAGAAAGTACAATCTTCCAAGCCCAAACAAGTGAACAATGACAATAACTGAGGAAAACAAACAATTGAGCGTTCGAGATACATTCGGTTCTTTAATGTCTTGAGAGATGACATGTATCTACTCAATGTCCTAACCGGAATACTATGCTTCTCCTAGGCAATGACAACATTGAATCTAAACATGAAGAAGAAGAAGTAAAAGATGAAGAGATTGTGGCTCTCGTTGATGGAGAAATTCTAGTGATCAAAAGGAGTTTGAATGCATAAATGGTTGAGGACAATGCATAAAGAGAAAACATATTTCACACCTGGTTCCATGTAAATGATAAGGTATGTTTCATGATCATAGATGGAGGAAGTTGTACTAATATTGCAAGTACAATTATGGTGGAAAAGCTTGGGTTGAAAACTATGAAACATCCTACACCCTACAAGCTGCAATGGCTCAATGAAAGGAGATAACTGAACATGAACAAATAGGATAATCCAAAAGACCTAATTTGTCACAATGAAGAACCAAGATGCGTGATCCATTAAGGCTTGAAAGACTTGTCTATTCAAGTGCCAAAAGTTGCGACTCTTCATTCAAAGAACATGACCCTTGAAGAACCAAAGAACATGACTTTTGGAGTGCTAAAAGAAATGACCATTCAAACTAACATGTCTTGTGATTTAAAAGACATAATTTTTGATGTGAACAGGGAGTACATTTCTAACTTACTACTTATTAATAACTCTCTTGCTTATGAAAGTTTTCTATCTTTTCAGGACGAGGACATTTAAGGTACATATTCAAGAGATGATGATGTGAACCGATTCAACATCTTATTCATCCTTGCATCTCCAACTTTTCATAAAATTCAAAGGGAAATTCTCTCTAATTTATTCATTTTATACATTATGTTTATGATGATTATATTCATAATATATGATTCATATTTCATTTGTTATAACATGGATATATTTATTTATATATATTATATCTATAGTTATGATAATCATATTCATTCATTATCATATGATGCATGATTTATTATTATCACCTATAGTACACGTCTTTATATTATATTTTATTATTTTAATTACTTAGCTTATATTATGTTTCATTGTTAAAGTACATAGGCGACCACATATTGGGAGCCAACTTAAGCTAGTAAATGGAGTCCAAAGCTATGGGAACATAACTAGGACAACTCCGAGGAAGCTAAGGATCAATTTGGAGAAAAGTTGTCAGCTACACTCCGAGCTCATAGCTGACTTGAGTTGGACTTTTGAGCTAGCTAGACTACTCAATTTAGTTGGGGAGCTACATCGTCATCATAACCCATCAGGTACTTCAAATATGGGCCAAGTCAAAATTTCACAAATCGTACCTTTTCGCGAAGAGGTGTCTTTCCAAGAGATGAATTTTCACAAGGAGCTGCCAAAAGACTCATCATTATACAACTCACCTATGACCAGCTCACTTTCATCTCAAACACTTTGGAACTAGCTTATTCATGAAAGGTTACCTTCCAAACATTGTGACCTTTCATGAAAGTTGTTCTCTATGAAGATGCCTTATCACTTAGGTGTATGTTGGTGAAGAGTTTTCATCCAAAGGAGGCCTAATTCAAGAAGAAACATAAGGAACACCAAGGTGACTATTCGACCACACACAACTGCATTACAAATGGAGAGTTTGGTGCCAAAATGAACAAATACAAGACTATTCGGCCAAAGGGGAGGTTCATTCATCCTAGCCGAATCATCATGCCCTTTTTGAAGAGTTAGCCGAACCAACACAAGGCCTAAAGACATATGCATTCATTTAATAAGTTATGTACATTCATTAAGTTATGTACTTTGGCCGAAGCAAGATCTAGCTATTCGACCAAGCCTTTCAATTCCTATAAATAAGACGGCTTTCATCATTTGTAAACAATCAATCAATTTATAAACTATCTTGGTAAGTTAAATCTCTCTTCAAAGTTCATTGAGAACTATATCGATTAAGCAAGTATAATATTTATACTTGTGGCGTCATTCACTTCACCTTTGATACTTATAATTCCTAGATCATATATCTAGTGGGTTTAAGTCCTACTCACCACCCCTTTATTAAGTTTATAAAGGCTGGTGCTATACTCTTTAGTATAGTTTCTTCTTTAGCTTAATTAAGATATTGTTCCTTTATCATCTTCCATTATCATTCTTTCAACCATCTTCCATTGCCGTTCCTACAACAATATCAAGTCATCATCAACATCCATTGAAGGCCACCATTACATCTATCAACTTCCGCAATAACTCTACTTCTATCCTTACTTGCTTCATTTCATTTCCATTTCTATTCTATCATTATCTACCATATACTAATTATATTTCCGTCTTTTCTTATTTACAGCCATACTTATCAATTTGAAAGAAATACTTACTATCATTTCTTAAATCGGGACAACATAATAAGGCTATCTATTATCTTCTTCATTGAAGATTGTGGATAGGCTTACATCAAGCAGGATAAGGGAAAGTAAAATAAGCGGATGGTCTGACTTCATTCTACTGAGGTGCTCAAGAGTAGACGGCGGAAAAGATTTAAACCAAGTCGTATTACTAAGGCTACGATCAAGACAAATAGCGTAATTTCCACGAAACCAGGTAAAACTCGGACCATGATAGTCAAGATCCTGCAAGCCGCAATTATAGACCATGTCACAAAAAGTATATTCCGGGGAGGAACAAAGCGTGCAGCCATTCCGATCTTCCAAAAGTAATGTTGCATTGATGTCACCAATAATAACCCAAGGTTCTGAAACAGCGGAAGCAAGAGACCTTAGGTAAAACCAACAAGTTTTTCTTCGAGTAGCTTGGGGATAAACGTAAACGAAGGTGGCTAGAAACGGGAGTCGAGACTGCTGCCCTTTATCTGTAATACTACAATGCACAAATTGAAAATGATTGAGTAGAATATCGATATGGATTCGATCATACCAGCAAAGCCAAATACCACCCGCAAAGCCAATTGATTCAACTCTAAACGAGTTCAAAAAACCAAGGAGACCAATGATGTGATACTCATTAGTTTTGTTAATCTGAGTCCCAACGAACGCACACAAATCGGGTTTATTGTAACGGAGGTATTGACACGTGACCCTGATGGAGTTTCGGCTACCACAACCCTAAGAATTCCAAACAAATAAATTAAGATCCATAAAACAAAAGGGGAGGGAATAAAAGAGCGAGACACGGCACGATTATTCATCCATGGCCAAAGGGCCCTCAACATTAACCGGAAGATCATTGTTTACAAGCTGACTATGAGCAACACTCGAAGCACTTGCCAAGTTCAAAGCGGTTTGAGCATGTGGTATGTCTGGAAGAACTGAGGGATCCACGATAACGTTGTTCACGTTGGTGGGGTTGGAAGGGGGTGAGATTCCAGAAACGGAGGGCATTGGATTCAGTTCAATTTCGATGGCAACGTGATGACTTGGGTTTAGTTTATGAGGTGGTGATTTACTGCCAGAAGCTATGTTAGAGGCATTATTATTCTTGGTGATGGCGCGGTTGGGGATAATATTCGTGTTCCAAGGACCAAGAATGATAACATATGGCTTCCTAGGAATAGCAAGAGCTTTGCCTTTATTCTTTTTGTTTTCTGAGGCGAGGCCTATATTTTCTTTGTTGGAATCAGTGGCAGTATGCTGTTTTAGAGCAGGTTGATGTTTCGGGGGAGTAGTCTCATCATTGTTTATCGGGGTCATCTCATCACGAGGTTCTTGAGCATTATCATACATATCTGCCAAAGGAGGAAAACTGGATGATTCAATTCCAGAATTTGTCTTCTAAGTCTGTCCACTCGACTTTTTGCGTGGTTGATGTTTCTGACGTTTTTCGACAAGCATCCAAGGATCATATGCTTGTTGGGGATAGGTTTGGGTGTAGTATCTGTTGGAGGGGTTTCGGGATTTGGTTGAGTTTGATCATCCTTTTACTTCTTAGGGCAAAGTTCACTGGTGTGACCATATATACCACAATTGAAACAGACCACGGGGAGGGATTCGTACTCCATGACTTGTAGACGACCATAAGTTTCCAGTTTTGAAATAAGGGGTTTGTACAGATTGAGGTTTACGACCATAAGCGCAAACCTACCCCATCTATCTTTAAAACGGAACCAAGTCTTTCGGCAATCGCTTGAATCGTGCTCCGCTTGTATCAAGTAATCGGGAGTCCAGGGAGTCTGAACCCATGTCATGATTCTACCAAGGTGAGATTGGGCAGGATTGAAATCATCATACTAGGGTTCGACAGTGAGATAATGGCCGAAAATCACCCAATGGCCTTCTGAAATCACTTTGATGTAATCATTCCTTGAGACAAACTTGACAAGAAAATAACCATTTTCTATGTTTATCAATTTGATCTGATGAGCATGCTTCGAAAGGGACAAGATGCGGTTGTTTAACGGATTGTATCCAACTCGATGTCCAAGAACCTTTACGATCAAGGTAAGTTCCATACTCTTCAGGGCAAGGTCATGAACGCGCTCAGAAAAATTAATGAAAGGAATCCCGTTCGATTCCCTAACTTTAATATCATCATCAAATAATCTGATGTCTTCGTCTTCAAGGGACAGCAGATCTTCAGTGGAATTATCGTTACGGGAACCAATAACCATATCACGAGAAGAGATAGTCTGGTGGTGTGCAGGGTGATTATCACAATCCATATTCGCTTGTTCGACGGGTAAAGGGGGAACGACCGTGTCCGGCAGGGCTTCATCGCGCCGACGCTGCAGTTTGGGGAGTTGGTTTTCTTCAGACGGCTTCAGAGCGCTTTCCATCAGATTTATTTCCTCTATTTCTGGACAGTTATTTCCTCAATTTCTTAATAAGCTAATGTTGGTGTTTTATTTCCTCTATTTCTGGACAGTGGTTGACCTTCTTAAACCAAACTAGATATCAATTTATCGTTCAAAGCAATTGAACAGGATTTGGCATCATTTTGGTGAAGACCAAAAGCTAGAACCAAACAAGAAAAAGTCACGGTATTAGTAATTGATGACCACGTGAAGATGTCGGCTGCCTACACTAATGCTGGCAGAGGAAACAACATCAACTGGCCACCATTAGTTCACGTAATCAACATTAACATCTATATATCAGTATCAGACATGATTACTCTCATAGATTGTATCGCATTCACGGGTAAAATCTCATGTGATAGTGACTATTATCTCTTTGACGAATCAAAAGTAAAAAAATAAGGCATAGATATCATATTTTTTTACATAAAGTTTAGGTTAATGGTGACTCCTTCAATCCAGGTCCGGGATTTACATAGGAATTTACACATTGTTCACCACGAGTGGCGGTGGTAGGATTCGAACTTGACCTTGCAAGCTCAAATTCATGAATTCCAATCACTTGTGCCAACACTCGTTGAAAAAATATAAATCATATTGATTGTGCATCGTATGTAACAAGATCTTTCCATAACGAAGAAGTGTTGACATTCTGATACTTGCTTGTATGCCGACACATTTTTTGAAAAGAAAAGAAAAAGCAAATCATTCAGTCCTATAATGATTGGTGGTTCAATGAGGAAAATCGGGGGGAACAAACGAACAACCGACAACGATCCGACACCAAAGGGAAGAGGTTGGGAAAACTAAACCAACAATCACAGACATAATATGATGACAATTTGTATACAAAGCTAAACTTGTCAAAATGTGATGATGCTGAGAAAACAATTAATGGATTGAAAATGAAGAATTGGTAGGTAATGATGGAAAAGTGGAAATTCAAATAGTTCTGTGAATGGCAGATTCTTTCGTGCTAGCATTGCCTGCCTCTGCGGCAGGGAAGTGAACCGGCATTTACAGTCATGGCTCGAACCATGGAAGAAGACTTGGCACCCAAGCTCGAGGCCCTGGCATAGCTGGCTGAGGCTCCAGCACCCGATGGAGTGAAGTAGGCACCATTGACCAGCATGTCTCCTTCTGACCTCCAGTTCCAGTTCTTCCACTCACTTTCAGCAGTCTCCACTCTCTTGGTCACCTCCTTTGCAAATGTGTCCATCGGGGCTGCATATCTGTTACCCTGGCTGTTGATGGTAGGGTTTGCACTTCCACCAATTGCATACATTTCCCAGTGAGTGTAGTCATTGTTCACCACATGGAAATATCCATGCCTACACCTAGGCATTCTCTGTATAAGTCCCTTCCCCGAAATGGTTATAAGCAATAGTCACTTGCATCTGTTTGTCCCTTGTGTAGGAGTCGCTGTGGCCTAACAACATCACCTCATTGTGGTGGGTGAGGTGGTTGTTGGAGATGGTAATCGCGGTCGAGCCCATGACGGCATCGACTAGACCGTCGGCGCAATTGGAGAGAGAATTGTGATCAACCCAAATATGGCTGGAACCAAAGATGGAGATTGCATCGCCATCGGCCAGCGTCCTCCACCCGAAGTGAGATGGTGAGGCTTCTCACCATGGCATTACCGGTAGGCTTACAGTCGTGTATATGAAGGCCGTGAATAATCACATTGGTAATGAATTGGATCGTGATACACGCCCCGTTGGCGATATGAACATTAGCTCCGCGACCATCGATGGTCTTAAAGCTGTTCATTATCAACTCCTGCTTCAACTTGATGACCATGTCGCTCTTGAACACGATCCAAAGAGGGTAGTCCTGGATCACAGCATGACGCAAGGTCCCGGGTTTGGGGTTAACAGGGTCGTCATCGGTGTGGTCGGTGACGACATAGAAGTGCCCGTCACGCCCACCGATTGCATTCCTCCCAAAACCAATCCCGCACTCGGCTAGTCTCTTGCGACGCTTATGCCAATTAGGGTCACAACGCCAACAATCATCGATGGGATTACCGGTTCCACATGAGAAGAACCCCAACTTCCTTCTTTCAGTCACATTGCGAACATTCCTGCCAATTTATATAGACAAATTCAATTATATGAACTTATGTAGAAAAAAAAGTAAAGTTAAAGGACTTTGTTAGCATTTTTCTGCAAAAATAATACTATGAACATGAACATGCTTAAATCATAATTTGTCATAATTTATAACGAAATTATGAGCATTTATTAAATTTAACGATGAATGGCATCAGTAAATCATTGTCGGTGGGTGGAAATTAACCCCACTGAGGACAATAATCAGATCATATAAAACAAATGTATAGTAGAGCTTTTGTCAAATTCTGAGGACAAGAGAGTCACTTCGGATACAACGGCTAGCTTCAAAAAAGAAGAAAAAAAAATATATGGGAAGAAACAAACAAAAAAAACTGGATTTATAATTAGCCATACCTATAGACAGCGGGAATTTTTTCCCGTTGCCATAATTTTGTTTTCTTAAGAAATTATGCAATTAATCATAAATTTAGAAAATAACTTACTTTTAGGTAATTAAGTTGTGATCGTAGACTAGGCAATGTTAGATAAAATGCAGTAACGTATGTGATAGTGTTATAAAATATAATAAAATAAGGGTAAAGTTCCTAATTATAGGATGTTATTTTGTTGAGTTATTTGACTATTAAAAATTATAAAATAGTCTTAATTATAGGGAGTTGCTTTGTTCCAAACTTGTTTGAGTTGAATTTTAACATGTTGGTTGAGATATGATAGTCATTTTAAATCATGAGATTATATTTTATTATCTCATAGTCAGTAGGTTAACGTACAATTCAAGTTATCGCCAAAATTTTAACGAAAAAATGACAAATATGAAATATAATGAATAGTTGAGTGACTATTTTATAACTTTTAATAATTGAAGAAATCAACAAAATAATTTCTTAAAATATGTGACAATTTTATAATTTTTAACAGTAAAAAAATCCAACGAAACAACATTCTTTTTTTTAAATGGAATGAAATTTAGTTATAAAAAACAGTTTCATATAATGGGAAAACTATTTATATACTTCACTCATAAAATAAATAGATATATTAAAATTAGAAAGGTAAATTATTAAATGTGAAAAAGTACTATTAAGATCCTGTATCTTTAACCCAACTATAGTTCATGAAAAATGATATTTGTGATGATAAAGATAGAAAGAGAGCCGTGAGACACGGATCTTATCAGATTGATGTTACTCAGAAATTAGAATGACAGTGCAGTTAATTTACGTAGTGATAGTTATTACCGTGAAAAAAAAATTACTATCTCCACTTCAGGTTAATAATAGAACCCATATATATATTTTTAATGTTAAGAGAGTTGAATTCTAAACTTTTAAGGTTAATTAATTTTATAAAACTTGTGGATCAAAATATATTTTTAATATAAATATTTAAAATATATTAATTTAAAATATTAATAAGAGGGTTTTCTTCGCACGCTCTCTTCAATCTATATCTGATTAATGAATGTTAATTTTAGATTAATTTTTGTGGGTAAAAAGATGAAAAGATGATATTTTGGTTAAAAAAGAGGCTCACGTGTCAATGATGGTCTCGACCTCTGCAGCAACAGCCTCTGGGTCAGCGACCGCCTGCTCATTCAATGGATCAACCTCTTCCGACCTGTACCTGTCATTTTTTCACATTTACAATTTTATGTCCAATGGTCAAAATAAAATACACTATAATTTTTCTCAAACAGTGTTTATTTAATTATTTAAATTTTAGAATTAAATAATAATAATATATTTAAATAATTTAATAATCTAACTGGTTGTTGATAGAGTAAGGTGTTAAGCGTATATCAAAAGTATATGTAATCATAAAGACAAAAGATTATTAGTTCCCGCTTACTAACAAAAGAAAACAAGTAAACGGTTGAGATATAAGGATCTAGATCTCAACGTCTTGGATTGTTAAGAATGGATAAAATGGTTGCCGTTTGGCGATGATCCAACGGTCTTAAACTCTTAACATTAACGAATCTGGACAAAACTAACGTCAATTCTAAATTAACCAACGAAAGAAAAAAATGGTATCGGTTGAGCTCTGCATTACCGAGTTGCCATTGTTGAGTTGTTTGAGCTCTGCAGCGTGTTTGTGGCCACATTGCTGTAAGAATATATATAATTTAGTTAGTAATTTTCAGGCCATTGGAATTCTGCATAATTTGCATTTGAGTTCTGTCCATAAGGAAAATGAATGGAAGAAAAATGAAGATTGAAATTTCGAGAGATTGAAAATGAGGTTGAAGAAAGACCTGGAAGTGTCGAGGTCCGTACAGTGGGGATTGATCCTCCGACAAGAAACAAAAACAGAAGAGGTAAGGCGGAGAAAGACCGTTTAACTGAGACGGCCATTGTCACCTTCTTTGCTTCTTCTTCGATACTTGAAGTGTTTTTTTTCCCTCTATCCAAACAGACAGCCAAAAAGGAAAAGTAAAACAAGAGAAAGTGAACAACTGAGGAAGAAGAAGCAGTGACAGAGTACAACCTCCGTGGAGACGGCTTTTATAGACCCGAAATTTAAAAGCGAACCATCCGAAATTTAAAAGCGAACCATAAACGACGCCGTCTTTGACCAACTTATTTCACCCCATTAAATTTTTACCTGAGTTCAATTTTAATTTTTTAACAGGGATGAAGCCACGTCTACGGATGTACGGTGGGGGAGCAGAATGTAGTCTCCCGCTGAATTTGCGGGACCAAATAAAGTGTTAAATGTATTTACTTTAACAGTTAAGGAATTTGGTGGAATGAATATTAGGCAACCGCCGATCACGGCCTTACAAAAAAGAGATTAAATTTGCCATTTGAACAAAAATAATTACATTTATTCCTCAAGGAATATTTATCACTTTGTTTAAACACAAGAAAATTAATATAAGTTATTTTAGTGGAATTTTGGTTTTCATTAGATCCTATAATAAAAAATAAATTATATATGATTTTTAAAAAATTTATATAATTTTTTATTTTTTAATGATGATGGCGTATTATCTTATAGTAACATATAATTTTATCATTAATTTTTAATGACGGATAATAAAAATAAAATAAAAAAATACCATTGGGTGTGATTTTGAAAAATATAATTCGTTGGTCAAAATAGAAACACATAAATAACTAGATGGTTAAAAATATAATTTTACCAAACTCACATAGTCAAAAATGATAATTTTACGATAACTGCTTAACCCTATTCCATTCTGGACTAAATTTGTTCAAACTATTAAACAGTGACTAAAATTCAAACCTCGCATATATACAGAAATTGATAATACAATTTGACCAAACTCAAATTTGTTGGATTATAGATTGCAAAATTTGAACTTCTTCAGAAATTGATAATACAGTTTGACCGAACTCAATTTTGTTGGATTATAGATTGCAAAATTTGAGCTTCTAAACTTAAACTAACACAAGTTTTTTTCTATATGTATTATACAACGTAAAGCTTGTAAACGAACATTAGACTTTATTCCAAAGCAATGTAAAAGAATAAGACCCAAAATCTTCCCTTTGAAGCTTTTAAACAAAGCAACTTTTTAATTTCGTCATTCATATTTATATAAATAAATAAAAACTATTAAATGTTTAATGAGATAATTTTAAGTCGTTTCAGTGATAAAAAAAGAATGTTAATTTCTCTAGAAGTTCTGAGTTTTATCGACGACGTCTATATAATATATTATCAATAAATTAAAAAAAATCATCAAGAGATATTATCTTATAATCAATTTATATTAATAAATAAATAAATAATATTTAATTGATGTCCACAGAATTATTTTATAAAAAACACATTTCTTACTAATTGATAAAGGTTAAATATTATTTCCGATTTGCTAGAAGTTGGAGCATCGATTGTATCGAACAACCCAATCGCTCTCTGGTTAGTTATTTTGGCTTTGTTTTGTAAGATTGGAAGTTGAAAGGAAATTATGAAAGTTTAGTAAACAAAATAATGACCTAAGAACCATCCATCATACGATCTAGTGGTTTTAATTTGCTTTATTTATGAGTTTGGTTATTAAAAAATATTTTTCATATGTTTTACTGCTCATATTTGATATTTAAAATTATTTATTATAATTTAAAACCCTAAGCTCATATCTTTAACACAAGTTGGCTAACTCTAACCTAATCTTATCACTTGTCACCGCCAACCACCCCAGCTGGCCGCCGCCGGTGAAGCCTACCGTCTTCATTGTTCAACCATCATCACCTCAATAATACAATGAAAAGAAAAGAAATCAGATCAAATCCAACCCAAATCAAGGAAAATTGGAGTATTTAATGGCGTTAATAAGTACATGTCAGACACCCTTTCCCCTAATATTACCGTTCTAGCACCTTTTATGACATGGTGGCAATAAAGTGGATTGTCAGCTCCGCCTTCGTGGGGCTCTGTCCGAGCTGACGCCACGTAAGGAAAGGCGCAGATGGTCATCCGCACCTTCGCTGGACGTCTGACACGTAAGGAAGGCGTAAATTCTTCCTTTAATTCAGTCCAACCATCCGTCTCCCACATTGATTACCACCCGTCCCCCTTCCCTTCTTCCTATAAATACCACACTCAACACAACCCTCAAACCAATCAAATGTCAAATTCTCTCATTCTTCCTATTATCAGTCTTTCTATTGAGAATGTAAAATATTTTTATTATATTATAATTATTTAATAATTTATTATTTAATTAAATTTCATTGTACTAATTTTTATTACTTTTTGCAGTTATAAAATGGAAGACAAGTTGCTACGTTTAGATGGGAATCATATCTCGAGGCATCCTGCTATTACTGTAACAATTTTAAATTGTGTTGTTATTTTAATTATTGCGAATGTTTTATTTATTTAATTTTTTAGTATTACCTTATTTATTTAATTTTTTAATATTACTTTATATTTTAATTTGTATACCATTTATTAAATTAGGAGAGAGACTGTATATTAGATCCTTTCATTTGTAACGTTAAGTTAGAGATATCTAGTCGTGTCAGGCCATATTTAGTGGAGGTTGGATTCGGTTACTTAGCGAAATATGAAGATCACTGTAACCTAGAACCTAACGTTAATTCACACTGGTTGAGAAGTAGAGACCAGAGACAACATTTCATCTTCCGTGTGGAGAGTGCACTATTATGTTGGAGGATGTTTCTATACATTTGAGGCTCCCGGTAGATGGGGATGTGATTTCTGTAGTGGCGGATGGTGACTGACATTCATTGCGCAAGGAGTATCTTAGAGGTGTCATGCCTAATTTCAACGATGGTCGAATACCGTTAAATTAGTTGAATACAACTTTTAAACATTTGAGTCACGATGCCTATGAGGAACATGTTAAAATGTATGCATGGGCTTGAATATTATAGCTCATAGGAGGGATCCTGATGCCCGATAAATCACACAACCAAGTTCATTGTATGTGGTTGCGTCACCTCGCAAATTTTCACGTTGCCGACGCACTTAGTTGGGGCTCCACACTTTTGGCATTTTTGTATAGGGAAATCTGTCGAGCAACTGATTATCAAAAAAATACTATCGACAGTTGTCTTCTTCTTCTCCAGTCTTGGACGTGGTATCGCATGCCCTTTTTATGTTCGATCATGAAAAACCTATTGGTCTTCCCGCTATTGTTGAGGTAATTTCAATACTGAATTCGTATATAAATAATTTTTTGAGTATATAATGATTTTTTTTCATTGAATAGGTGATCAAGTGCAAGAAAACATCATCGAAATTTACCGAATGAATTGGAAAAAATTTAACTACTCATTAATTAGAAGGCTGATACAGAGGAATGTATTTAAATTTTATTATTTACTTTTAATTATCATTATATAATTAGAATATTATTTTGATAAAAATTATATATATTTGTTTTAGTTTCAATGGACTCCTTATTCTACTGAAGAAATGAGGATTTATCCCACATTACTTGAGAGGCCAATTAGATGTCTAGATGATGGTGGTCCCTCTGATATGTTATGCTATTCTCAAGTGGTATCTTATTGATTGCGTGCTTCACCAATTTGGTTTCATATAATCTATTTGTAAGCACCTAAAAATCTCAAGATATGCATATCATCGATAGACAGAAAAAAGAAGTCGACTGACTGCTGAAGCACATCAAGTGGGTAATGATATGGGATAATCAACGTGGATGTATTCCCCATACGGAACCCATTTATGTGGATCATTATTTGGTTACGGATGATTATTATGAGTGGTTCAACAAGAATGGGAAAATATTCCTACTTTTTTAGGAAGCACGAGGCGGGAGCATTCATTAACACCGACAAAGACGTCCACCGTCACAACATCATCGTTCCTCGACTCGTGGATAGAGAGTAGGCTCTTTCGGCTCGTCCTTAGCTGCAGCACTGGAACCATCATAATATCATCGTCTACACCAGTGTACATTCGCATCTATTTCAGATGGCACCACAACCATTTTAGATACCACCAAAGCCGGTCAAACGCCACCACAACTAGTTCAGATGCCACCGTCGTAGGGTTTTATGACCCCTTTTGGCAGATATTATACTTCTATGCTTATAGATCTAGTATGGGGTTTATATGTTACTTATTTGGTGGGTGAAATTTCACCACATACACAGACACCTCTGGCACATTTTTACACTCATTGATGTTAGTGTTTTCACAGTTTTCATAGTTTTCTATGAGCAATGGGATATCTATTCATACACCTTCAGGGTCTTTAATCTATGGAGGTGCTACATCGTCATTCATCCCTCATCAACAAAATGTAGTTGCTCATGATGATGATGATGATGTTGATGCTGATGAGAGTGAGGAGGAAGAACAAGTTATACGAAGAAATCTTCATCGACATAGACAGTCACCACTATGCGGAACAAATTCAAGACGCATGCATCGAAAAGTTGTTTAGTTTGTAAAGTTTTTATTTAATTTTCTTTTTTACCATCAATTGTAAAGTTTTTATTTAATTATGAGCTTTTTATTTATTTTGTTTGTTAATGTTTTTATTATTTAATTGTTCGAATTGTATAGTATGTATTTAATGTTTCTATTTAGTTGTTTTTATTTTCTTTAGTTTTTAATATTTTTATTTAATTTTCACTTTAGTAGCCCTTTACTCAGTGATGATCAAATGATATTAATTGAAAGAAAATGAAAATTAAATAACACAAACTTAGATTTCACAAACAACAATTACATCATCACAACATCAATGGTTACTTGATGACAAAAGATATGACATTTTTCCTATTATGTCTTAGGTTTCTACAATGCCCACATCTTTTATTTTCTCTAGACGTGTAACAATCCCAAAACAAGATTAGTGACTAAAATATAAGTTTATGAAACTTTGTGTCTGATTTTGAAAAATTAAAAATTTTAGGGACTTAATTGGAATTTCTTTGGGTATGACTTATTAGAAAAGAATGAAAGATGGAAGGGCAAATTTGTCATTTGATATGAAATGAATTAAAAATTTGTTTGGTTGTATTTATATCCACGTGGAAATAAAGAGTATGAGAGAAAGAAAAATATAGAGTTTTAGTTCTTCTTCTTCTTCTTCTTCTTCTTCTTCTTCTTCTTCTTCTTCTTCTTCTTCTTCTTCTTCTGTGTCTTCAGAGATAAGGTAAGAAATGCTCAAATTGGTTATTTCTTATAATTTGTGATGATTTTTTATTCTTTGGGTATTAAGAAAGCTTAAGGTGGCTTAAAACTTAAAGATGAATAAGTTATGAAGGATTGAAGAAAAAAGTTTTTAAGAGAATTATTTAGAAAGAGTTAGAAAATAAGTTTTAAAGTGAAATTTTACTTGTCATAAGCTGGAATAAGAAATTCAAAGTGTTAGAAATGAATATGGAACATGTTGATAAATTGGTATGATTATTAAATTCAAGTGTATATGTGGGATAATGATATCAGGATGAATTAAAGTGATCTAAGTTGATTTGAATAAGTGTAGTTAAGCCTAAAGGGTTAAAAGAAGGTTATAATATAAGATTTAAGTGAGTTTGGTAAAAGTTTCGGGTAAAATAAATAAGTTATGGGCATGGGGTATCGGTACTGTACATCTAGTACCAATACTTTAAAGAAAAATGAGTAGATTATGAGCTTGGGTATCGATACTGAAGGAATAGTATCGATACCGTAAGATAAAAATTTGATGAAAGCTTTAAGAAGTATCGATACCTAAAGAGTGGTATTGGTACTAGTTGAGAAGGTATTGATACCAAGGGTCTAGTATCGATACCATTAACTAGTTATAATTCCATAATGTCAAAATGGTATCGGTACTGGGGGTATCGATACCATAAGAGGGTAGTATTGGTACTATAGTAAGAGTACCAATACTATTAAGCTTGAAATACTAAATTAAATGGTTCTTTCAGCTTAAGTTATATTGATTGGTTATAAGCGATTCGAAATTTGATATTAATATAATTCATATAATTGTGTAGATATCAATCGGAAGTGAGTATCTAATGAATCAACGAGATAAGATCGAGCAAGAAAGAGATAATTGTATGACTTGGAATAGTGAGGCTAAGGTGAGTGCATATTACTATGGTATATAATTAGATGGAAATTAGACTTGCGACGAGTCTATTTCCAATGATTTGCTTTCATGATTACATGAATAAGAGTAGGTTGATATGGTTTTTATGTGTGCATAAATATAAGTATGGGTGGTAGTTGTTTGGACGTGAACATGTATTTTTATATTCTCTGTTGTATGATATTGACCTATAGGATAATATGAGAATAGTATATCAACTAGGAGACATAGACATAAGTGATGATACGAACATGTAAGATAAGCTATATGGGTTACATAGTAAAGATCTATGAAGCTATATGAGAGGGTTATATGAGCAATATGAAATTAAACTAAGTAAATAGATTAAACTAGTATATAAATAATATGATAGAAGTAATATATGTTTATATGTTATGACATATGTTACGTGATCTATGTGAACATAAGAGAACAAAATATAATCTATGTGATATATATATAAATGATTAGATGAACATGTAATATAAATTATGGAATGATGATCTATGTGTTTATATGTCTATGAGAAGATATCAGAATAAGATATAAGTTATGTGACATATGAATATGAAATCATATGAAAACGTGACATGAACTACGTGAAAATAAGCTACGTGATTACATGTACATGTGAATATGTCTATGTGATATAAGTGATATGAACTATCATAAATGATAATACCCATGTTATGTGATATGAGAGCTAGGGGTATAGTTGGCATGCCAAGAGTCGAGGGTTCTATGTGGTCCTTCAAGACATATATGTAATCCTTTGGAATATATATGCGGTTCTTCGGGACACATATTTGGTCCTTTGGAATATATATGTGGTCCTTAAGGAGATTTCTATGTGGTCCTTCGGGACATTTCTACGTGGTCCTTTGAGATATCTATGTGGTCCTTCGGGACATTCTATGTGGCACTTCGGTGTAATTATACGAACTGTGGTGATAATATTTGTGCACAACCTCAATGTACTCATATATATTTAGTTCTCACAAGTGTACATGGGCTAATAAAAGAGATAACATAAATAAATTAAATATGATGTTATGTGTTTGCTTTGTGAATTGTATTTTTGATGTGTATGAGTGTTAAAGACATAATTATATGATTAAAGGGATTAATGATAATAATATATGATAATGCTAAGAATGTAGATGATGATATATGCACATGTATATTTGTTACATGAAAGGGTATATGATTTTGTATGATATGATAGTATTAAATGTTATGCATTGTTAGGAGTTAAAGTTTACATTATATGTTTATATGCCTCACTGAGTCAACAACATAGCGTGTGAGTGTTTCACACGTATGTTTTGATGAGATTAAGGAGCAAAGACATGTCATTTTCTCCTTTCCAAAGATCAAATCAGAAAAGTATTTGAATAGTATATATTTTGTTATAAGGAATATAGTTGGCATGTAAATAAAGATTTGAATTGTATACGCTTTGATCAGTTTTGTAAAATCATACGATTGTAATTAATGTAAAATATTCATTTTTCTTGAAATGAGAATTTGAATTTTTAGCTAATTTCTAAAGAAAAACCTTTTAAAAAAGTTAATATGACACTTCAGATTCGTATCTGGGTTGGGTACAGGTTGGGTGTACATTTAATGGTATCAGAGCTAAGGTTTTGTCGATTCTAGGCTCTAACCGAAGTAAAGTGTGTTTTAAAAAGTATACATGCCAACATAAAGTGGAAAAGTTTTGATCTGATAGTGTAAGGAGAGTGTTGTCTTGTTAATAAGAGTTGATTGTTAGATTATAGTAGATGTCTGACCATAAGAGCTTCCTAAGGGAAACATGAGGTGATATACCTGAAGGTAGTAGCAATTCACCTACCCTGGCCAGGCAGGGTGAAGAGTGAATACCTCAGGGAGTGTCTGTAGAAAGAGAAAAATGATTAGAAACACCTGAATTCAAGAGTGAAATTGAGGAAGGTCCTGTTGTTGCGGACCTTTAGTTAAATGACGTGAAGATATGTTGGAAGGTCTCCACTATTCTGAAGTAGAGAAGTTAGTTGTAGTAGTTTAGTTATTATGCAGACAAGTTAGAATAGAGTGAACAGATGTTATCATGAGAATGTTAAAAGATCAAGTGATGTGGTTATTATTTTTAAAGAGTTCAAGAATAAGTACATCGATGACAAGTTTATAAGACAGATAAAGCCAGCGTTTATGAGTTTAAAATAGGGGAAATCATATCATGCATGAGTAAGTGTGTGGGTTTGATAAGTTGAGTAAATTGTCAAAGAGTTAAGTCTGACTGGAAAATGATTTATGTGCTTGATTATTAAGGGTTACACCTAAATTAAAAGAGTGTTATTGATTTTGAAACTGTTTCTTTTTCAAGAAATTGTTCATCATGCTAAAGCTCTAGAGAGAGAGTTCAGAATGAGAGGTTTGCAGAACAAAAATTTCATATAATTAAGAGAAGTCGTGCTTCATAAAGTTCAACATCATCAAAGAGAAACAGAAGTTTTGGTTTTCAACTTTGTAATAAGTCATTTGTCAGATGATCAAATCCGATGAAAGCCAGACAGACTCAAGTAGTAGGGTCTGATGCTAGAAGATTAAATAAGAAGTTAAGAATGGTTAATTGATAATAAGTTAAGTTAAAAATAAGTTTTGTGTTTGGATTAAAAGTTCTGTTAGACATTGTGTAAATTGAGGCAGAAGAAGTATTTAAACGGGTTAGGTGAGTATTTGAATCTTGTACTTGATGAATCAAGTGGAGAAAATGAAAGTATGAGAAATGATAAGGAATAAGGTTTTGTGTAAGAAGTGTTGATTATCAAGGTTATGAAGAAAAATATATAATCTATGTTGAAAGGAGATTTTGGATTTGTAAAGGAAAAAAGAGCTAACGAAATTACATGGTGGAGTTTAAAGGATCATGTATAACAAGGGTTATATTGAGGTGAATGTTCCTTGGAAAAGTACGTAAGGTTATATGGAAAGATTGTTTGATTTTGTGAAGTATATGTTTTAACTATATTTGATGAAGGTTTAAGGTTACCTTAAAGTTATGAAACCTTTGAATAAGGTCTCAGGAATTTGAATTCGCTATAACATTTATATCCATGCATAGACAATAGTTAGTTTAAGTAGATTATTTTGGTATTACAAAGGTTATGTAAAGTTGAGTGGAATAGAATTTAAAAGATCAGAAGAAAAATTCTAGAAGAAGTTGGTTAAGTGTGACATGTATTTGTTTAAGGTTGTGTTTCTTAGCCCTGTAAGTGTAATCAATGAGATAAGGATTTATTTATAGGTGCGAATAAAGTTTGAAATACAGTCGAAGGATTATAATTCTCTCTGATTAGATTGTTAAAGATAAGAGTGTTACTTTTTATATGATAAAAAGAATATGAGTATTGTAATTCGGATAAAGATGATACAAGAATAAAAGTTTGGTTGTTGTTACAAAGCAATTAGAGACTGATGAAAGAAATTCACCTACTCATGATCTAGAGTGGTAAGGAATAGGATTATTGTGTACATGATGAGTGACATTATATAGATTTATAAAGGTTGCAAGTAGGTGAAGAATTGAAGGAGTTAAAAGACAAGTCTATTATGGGTAAACATGAAAGATTAAGTAAAGAAAGCAACATGAGAACATTAGAATATATGTGTAGACAGTATTCTCATCCATTTGTACAGTGAAAATTTGAGGAAGAATTTTCTTAAAGGGGGGAGATTTATAACATCCCCAAAATAGGATTAGTGACTAAAATATAAGTTTGTGAAACTTTCTATTTGATTTTGAAAAATTGAAAATTTTAGGGACTTAATTGGAATTTCTTTGGGTATGAATGATTAGAAAAGAAGGAAAGATGAAAGGGAAAAATAGACATTTGATATGAAATGAATTAAAAATTTATTTGGTTGTATTTATGTCCACGTGAAAAGAAAGAGTAGGAGGGAAAGAAAAATCTGGAGTTTTGGAGCTTCTTCTTCTTCTTTTCCTGTGTCTTTAGAGATAAGGTAAGGAATGCTCAAATTGGTTATTTCTTATAATTTATGATGGGTTTTGATTCTTTGGGTATTAAGATAACTTAAGGAAAGCTTAAGGTGGCTTAAAACTCAAAGATGAATAAGTTATGAAGGATTGAAGGTAAAGAGTTTTTAAGAGAATTATTGAGAAAGAGTTATAAAATAAGTTTTGAAGTGAAATTTGACTTGTCATATGCTGTAATAAGAAATTCAAAGTGTTATAAATGATTTTGGAACATGTTGAGAAATTGGTATGATTATTGAATTCAAGTGTGTATGTGGGATAATGGATATTAGGATGAATTAAAGTGATCTAAGTTGATTTGAATAAGTGTAGTTAAGCCTAAAAGGTTAAAAGGAGGTTATAATAGAATATTTAAGCAAGTTAGGTAAAAGTTTCGGGTAAAATAAATAAATTCTGGGCATGGGGTTTCGGTATTGTTCATCCAGTACCGATACTTCAAAGTAAAATGAGTAGATTATGACCTTGGGGTATCGATACTGAAGGAACAATATCAATACCATAAGATAAAAATTTGATGAAAGCTTTAAGAAGTATCGATACCTAAAAGTGGTATCGGTACTGGTTGAGAATGTATCAATACCAAGGGTCTAGTATCGATACCATTAACTAGTTATAATTCCAGAATATCAAAATGGTATCGGTACCTGGAGGGGTATCGATACCATAAGAGGGTAGTATCGGTGCTATTGTAAGAGTATCGATACTATTAAGCTTAAAATACTAAATTAAGTGGTCCTTTCAGCTTAAGTTATATTGATTGGTTATAAGCGAACCAAATTCCGATATTGAGGCTAAGAAAGAGATAAGTGCATGACTTGGACTAGTGAGGCTAAGGTGAGTGCATATTACTATAGTATATTTTTATATAGAAATTAGACTTACTACGAGTTTATTTCCAATTATTTGCTTTCATGATTACATGAATAAGAGTAGGTTGATATGGCTTCTATGTGTGCATAAATATAAGTATGGGTGGTAGCTGTTTGGATGTGAACATGTATTTTTATATTATCGGTTGTATGATATTGACCTATAGGATAATATGAGAATAGTATATCAACTAGGAGACATGAACATAAGTGATGATACAAACATGTAAGATAAGCTATGTGTGTTATATGGTAAAGATCTATGAAGCCATATAAGAGGGTTATATGAGCCATATGAAATTGAACTACGTAAATAGATTAAACTAGTATATAAATGATATGATAGAAGTGATATATGTTTATATGTTATGACATATGTTACATGATCTATGTGAGCATAAGAGAACAAAATATAAGTTATGTGGTATAATATAAATGATTAGATGAACATGTAATATAAATTATGGAATGATGATCTATGTGTTTATATGTCTATGAGAAGATATCAGAATAAGATATAAGTTATGACATATGAATATGAAATCATATGAAAACGTGACATGAACTTACGTGATTACATGTACATTTAAATATGTCTATGTGATATAAGTGATATGACTTATCACAAATGATAATGCCCATGTTATGTGATATGAGAACTAGGGGTATAGTTGACATGCCAAGAGTCGAGGGTTCTATGTGGTCATTCGGACATATATGTAATCCTTTGGAATATATATGCGGTTCTTCGGACACATATTTGGTCTTTTGAAATATATATGTGGTCCTTAAGGAGATTTCTATGTGGTCTTCGGGACATTTCTACGCGGTCCTTCGGGATATCTATGTGGTCCTTCGGGATATCTATATGGTCCTTCGGTGCAATTATACATGATGTGGTGACAACATTTGTGCAAAACCTCAATGTACTCACATATCTTTAGTTCTCACAAGTTTACATGAGCTAATAAAAGAGATAACATAAATAAATTAAATATGATGTTATGTGTTTGCTTTGTGGAATTGTATTATATGATGTGTATGAGTGTTAAAGAAAAGATTATAGGATTAAAGGGATTAATGATAATAATATATGGTAATGCTAAGAATGTAGATGATGATATATGTGCATGTATGTATTTGTTACATGAAAGGGTATATGATTTTGTATGATATGTAGTATTAAATGTTCATGCATTGTTAGGAGTTAAAGTTTACATTATATGTTTTATATGCCTCACTGAGTCAACAACTTAGCGTGTGAATGTTTCACATGTAGGTTTTGATGAGATTAAGGAGCAAAGGGGAGCAAGACAGGTCAGTTTCTCCTTTCTAAAGATCAGATCAGAAAAGTATTTGAATAGTATGTATTTTGTTATAAGGAATGTAGTTGGCATGTAAATAAATATTTGAGTTGTATACACTTTGATCAGTTTTGTAAAATCATACGATTGTAATTAATGTAAAATATTCATTTTTCTTGAAATGTGAATTTGATTTTTAGCTAATTTGTAAAAAAACGTTTTGAAAAGTCAATGTGACACCTCAGATTCGTATCCGGGTTAGGTACGGGTTGGGGTGTTACAGGACGTCTCCCAAATATCCATATCACAATGAATTCGAGTGGATTTTAGATGACTAAGCTCCTTTAATAAGGACAAATCTGGTACAATTAAAAGCCAATTTTGAACCTCATCATGGTCTTTCGCATTACCTATGGGGGGAACTCAAATTCATATACCTTAAATACTTCTGAAAATCGGTATACGAGATCCACAAAACGGTTATAGTCTTGATGGGTATGAGAGCAAACTACTATTACATGGGAGCATGGATACTTTAGAGCTTAAAAACCCACAGTTACACCATCTATCTCGCAATTAACTCTGAACGAGTTATCTTGAATCCCTTGAAGAGGTCGTGCATCTCTGTGACACGAAGTAATTCATGGGTTCTAAGAAGATTGTTACATACATTTAATTTGACGCATCAATTCTTTTTTTATAGACATGCAACTAATCTTGGGTGATAGACATGAATGTTTTACATCCAAGTTTAAGCTTGTCCCCCGAGCTTGGAAAAAAGTGCTCCTAAATGAAAATACATCGTTTTAACCAACTTCGTTACTAGTAAATGACGTGTCCCCTTTAAGGTCAAATTAATAGCCTCGGCCAAGTTGGTCGTCATGTGTCCATATCGATATCCACCATCATATGTATTTGTTCACATTTCTTTGTTGATGAGGTTGATGTGATTGTATCCTTGTTCATTCTTTCCATACAAATCTTGAAGCATAGACTCAAATGTTCCAAGTAATAGTTTGTAACCTGAGCATCAAATGTAGAACTTACTGTTAAGTTTCCATAAAAAAATAAAATGATTGAGAAATAAAATTAAGCATTTTGACAAACCCACTTGCACACGTAATTGGTGATCATCATTCTTCTAGAACTTTCCATGATAGCTAACAACAATGTGCCAGATACAATACCGATTTTAAAATAGGGTGGTTACCACATTGGACCCAAACTTCCATTGCTACTTTGATCCCAGCTCTGCGATCTGAAATGACATAGATTTTTTCCCTCATGAAAACATGTAAGCGTAAGTTTCTTAGAAAAAAAAGCCCAAATTTGTATATTGTCCTTTAACAAGGGCAAAAGCAACTGGAAGAATATTGCGATTACCATCTTAGACAACTGTCAATAGTAAATCTTGCTTATGTTTTCCATATAAAAATGTCTCATCAATTTGACCACGGGCTTGAAGTATTTCATAACATTAATGCACTGTGGGTAAGTCCAAAAAATCGGTAGAATTGACATTGATCGTTAAGCACTCCATCATTTGGTATGCATGGCAAATTTCAAAGTCAACAATTATCCCAGGATTCAATATGCGCACTACCCTAAACCAAATTGGTAGTTTATTGTAAGATGCATCCCACTTGCCGTGAAGTTTGTTAATGGCATTCTGTTTTATCTTCCATGCTTTCTTGTATGAGACAGTATACCCATATTATGATTGTATAGCTGAAATCAACACCGTAATAACTATATGGGAGCTTGCTTTGACCATGGGCATGATGGTTTGACAGATAATATCGAAGTCCAAGTTAGGATGATCTTGGTTGATCCCTCCAGCACAACATGTGTGAGGACTGTTGTATACTGTTAGTTCTCATATATTGTTTTTCCTATTCTTATTCAATACATGAACCATCTAGTTGCATCTGTTATCAAGTTAGACACAATGGAAGATATACTTTTCGGTGGTGGAACAGTCGACTCTAGACTGAACATAATTATGAATGTTGTAATTCTTAATTGCTATCATTGCTTTTTATTTGTATGAAAACTCCATTTGTAACACCCATAACCCGTATAATTATACATATACAATTTTAGATGTTACTCGTATTTCTAAAACCATTTTCAATTTTAGAAGTGATTTAAATTTTATTTTCTTAAAATGGTAAATAATATTATATAAATATCATATCATATGAATTGTGTTTCATTATAACAAATTTAAAACAAAAGATTTTTTATGAATAGTGAATAGTGAGCAGTAACAGTGAACAGTGTATCGATGCACCACTACAGTACGTGAACAGTGTATCAATGCACAAAAATTTCGAACTTAAAATGTGTATCGATGCACGGCTACAGTAAATTCTGAAAATACATATAAAAATTAACCTTTTATCACTATAAATTTACCATGTTGTTTCCCAATTTGTTCAACAAAATAAATTGAACATTATTAATTACATACCACTTTCTAATTCAAATTCCATTATAGGATGTCTTACTGATATTGAAATATACTCCTCAATGTTGGATGTCACTTTGAACTCTTTATTCCACTACTGGCTTTTTTTTACCTACACGTGAAAATCATCACACGCTAAGTATATACTTAGTGAGACAATTAAAACAATAAACAATGCAATACAATTCATGCATGATTTTCAATGTAAAAAACAAATGCCATAAGATCAAGTTACATGCATATCCAATATATTTATCATTTATCCCATAAGCTCGTAAGCTTATTTTACCATTATACTTGCCATTTATCCCATAAGCTCGTAAGCTTATTTTACCCATATACTTACCTTTTGTTCCATAAGCTCGTAAGCTTATTTTACCAATATACTTACCATTATTCCATAAGCTCGTAAGCTTATTTTACCAATATACTTACCATTTGTTCCATAAGCTCGTAAGCTTATTTTACCAATACACTTGCCATTATTCCATAAACCATATTCCATAGACAATAGCCCAATATACAACCCTGAGGACCCTGGGTACACGAGTCAAATATAAGCACCGTAGTGCTAATCCGTATGACACATAAGGTTGTGTCCACCATCTGTACTAGGTATCCTTAAATACAATCCCGTATGACACATAAGGTCGTGCCCACCTTATACACTAGGTATCCTTTAATGTATCCCATATGCAGTCTGCTGTTGGACTCTATGGCATGCCAACTATACCCTATCCCTCAATGACTTACTTGGGCGTACAGTCTATTTTATTTGATCCATCCATGGCAAAGTATATTATCAATATTTAACATTGGGTAGTTCATACCCGAAATAACATTCATGATAAAAATTATATATGTTCATGATAACATCATATGCAACAATCAGTGATCAATGTATTTTAGTTTCATACTTTGACATATCAATGTCATGTCAATTTATAAAAATATGGCATAATATCATGTTGATTTAAACAAGGTCGACTTATCACAAGTCTTTCTGATGATGTATAAAACATCCATGTATAATTTCATGCATGTATTGCACTCACCTTGACACTTTAAAATTTTCCAAATATGTGCCTCACTATGTTCCACAATAAACCCTTTATACTTGACTTGCTTCAATCACAAATCAATCACAATCTGTACAAATCACAAATTCATAATGATACATGTGTTAGTATTGTACTAACATAAACATATCCCAAAATAACTCCATAATATATTTGGAACTCATTTTCTACCAAATACTCAATACTTAACAATTCCTTTTAACATTGGAAGCAACTTTTTCAATTTACACAAAATGGTCCTTCACCATTTTACCACTTACCAATAATTCCAGCATTGAAATTATTTCCATTCAAATGCTTTTACAAAAGCATAATTACATTTAAGTACCCCAACTATACAAATGTTGTACTTAAATCACAAACCTTTCAAACTTCCAAAATAGTCATTTTTCACATCTAACGCCCATTTCAATTCCAAAACAACATTTTCCAGCATAGTATATCAATTGTACAACACTTACACAACAACCCATCAATTTTCTATATTTAGACAACTCGCACTACCTTTAAAGAATCAATATTATGTATTGATATACACACTGGAATTCAATTCTGTTTCTTCCTATGAAAACTAGACTTGAATACAAATCTATCCATATAAAAACTCCTAATTCATTCTGTACAATTTATGGTGAATTTTCAAAGTTGACCAACAGAATCTGTTTTGTAGAATCTGCTGTCCAATTTTTTTTCTGACCTTTCTTGGTTAAAAATTCATATATTTTTGTATACACATTGAAATTGATTCCTGTTTGTTTTAAACAAAACTAGATCGATATATAAAAAATATATAAAAATAACCTTGAAATTATTTTTATATAATTTCTGGTGAATTTTCAAACCCACAACTAATTTCAAAATATAAACTATTTTCTTTAACCTCATCCTTAGGTTCTTTATCAATTTTTACAACCAATTATTTAAAATCACTTAACTCTTTATAACCCATAAAACACAAGAATCAACATCTCTTTCATCATTTCCAACCCATATATAATTTTTCCATAATTTTTCTCACTCGACAATCCATGGCCGAAATTCAAAGAACAAGTTCTAGAAAGATTAAACATGTTCTAATCATCATACATGCTTGAATATGAATCTACTACCTCACAAAAATCCATATTCATCATCAATTTCGTGATCCCTTATATGGACACAAACCATTAGATTTGGGATCTTTGAAATCTAGCTAGATTATCATGCAATATTGGTACAAAAATAACGTTTTTTGCATATAACAATTTTCTATTTACAACTTACTCAAAATCCTAAGTAAATTGCTTGAAAATTGAGTTGAAGCTTTCTCTTACCTTAGGAGAAACTCACGTCTGGTTGGACAAGAAGATGAGCATGTGAAATGAAATGTTAGGTACATTTCATCTCAATTTACATTTAATCTAACTTTAAATGAATAAAATATTCATTCACTTGAGATAAGATCAAATCACCCTTAATGAATCTTCCTATTCACCATAAAACCAAGCCATCTTATCCTTATCATATTACAAAGTCAAATATGAATTAATTTGACTTTCATTTCCGAAATTCCCCTTGAATTTGCAAAATTGTGTTTTAGTCACTAAATTCCACTGTTTCGATTAAATCTAAAAAATTGCACATTTCCAAACCAAATTTCTCTGATCCAAAATATTAAAATAATATTTTCAACCATTTTATAACATCGTTCAAATTTTTGTAAAGTTCCAATTCGATATGAAATTACCGATTCCTTATCGGCTTTAACCCTTTCTAATTTTTCTTTACTAAAATTCCAAATCCAAAAATATGATTTATATAAAACCCCACTCTCAAGAGTAAACCATATATTTATGGAATAAAATTCTTTTTAGGAAATTATCACTTAATTCCCTAAACTTTTTCCTAATTTTCTACTTTGACCATCAAATTTTCAAAATTTTCATTTTGGTCATTGTCTAAATTTTTGGGGTATTACGCCATTCCTTTATATAACTCACCATCATTGGCTGATGAGTTAAATCCGTAGTCACCAACATTGGGCATATCTGTAAATTATGGCCCGTATATTAGATCATAGTCAACTTCATACATGTGTGCTGAAGGTTTGATGTGTATCGTATTTGTGGGAACTTTATCTACATCATCATCATCGGAGTCCATGTTGAACTGCGGTGATTCTGGCTGAACGAATAATCCAATCTAAGCATCATCTGCACCTGGCTCACGAAGAGGTTCATCTGGTGGAGATGAGGGTTCCTCCACGATGCTAACATTTAGGTTGAACAAGCTAGTAGTTTAATGCCTTCCCCTTAAACTTTAAGGCATCTCGACATTGAGGTCGAAGAAGCTCACAGTTGAATGCCTCCCCTGGAACTTGAAGGCATCGTGTCAAATGTGTACTGCACAGATTGTTGCGTTGAGGGCATCTCTATATTCAGGTCAAAGAAATTGGCAGATGAATGCATTCCCCTTGAACTAGAAGCTATGTTTCCATACAGGTTGTTTTTGGAGCCACATCGATACATATCATAACAAGTTGTTAATAATGTCTCCCCATTGAACTTGATGGGATGGTACCATGATGTAGATTTCTCATTAACTAGTTAAAATCATTACACATTACTTGAGTTAGGTTGTCAACTTGATCAGATTGTTGAGCCAACCCATAGTGGGAGCGTAATGACATACCACAAACCACAAACACTTCAACAAATTTCGCATACATATGTGTATCGACGTCTGAATATTGATTATAAGAATCAACCATAATAGCAACTCGTCATCATTGGAGAGTTTGAACGTTGTATAAGTTAATGGAAATATTGCGGTTGGAAATCTGTACTGAAGTGAGGACAATCTTCTAATACTTCCAACATTAACCTTCCTTGAAATTTTAGTGATCAACTCCTCAAGAGTGATGTTTCTCTTGAATGATATTATGACATAATGATTTGAAGCAAAGACAAAGTCGGTTTCATCTTCCCGAATTTCTCTATCATAGTAAACAATAGTTGAAATACGCGTTATTTTAAGAGTTTGAAAGATTGAGAGTCTTATATCTGCAAAAACAATAGTTGAAATACGCCTAATTAAATAAATAATATATGAATTAAAATATAAACATTATCCAAAAAATTTAAAAAAATCACAATAATTTAAATAACACAATTTCATATTGTTACTGTATCTGCAAAATGTCTCAAAGTATGATCCTGCATTCCAATTAATACAATAAGATTATTTTAATAATTAAATATAACATAAATATAACATAATAAAAAATAGTTTTACCTTATTAAAAAAATAACAAAATCTACTTAGCTTGATAGAAGAAATTGATAGAATGAATTGATAGAAGTGAGAATAAACAAGTAATTTTGATGTGGTGAAGTTTGCATACAAAGGGGTTATTTATAGGGGAGGGGTATAGTTAAAAGCTGAGTTTTCAGGCTCGAGTAATAATGGAGTACCCAAAAATTCAAATGCATAATGGAAGGCATGGATCCTTTCGTACGTGTCAGTCGTTCAATGAAGGTGTGGATGGCTATCCACTCGATTCCTTACGTGGCGCCAACTCAGACAGAACCCCACGAAGGTGCGGCTGACAATCCACACTTTATTGCCACCGTGTCAAAAATGATGCTAGATCGATAATATTAGGGAAGAGGGTGTCTGACAGGTAATTATTGGGTCTAAGGGTGATTTTTCGGTAGAAACATCGTATTTAATACAATGAGGAGAAAAAAAAACATTTGTAAAGAAACATTTGTAGAGAAGAGCAAGTAGAGATTAGGCATTTTTTTATGCTTTGTAAGAAATCAGAAAATGGTTTATATAGAAAACCGAAAAAGAAACATTTGTAAAGGGACTCTTAGCCCTCATTTTTCGAGGAGAAAAAAAGAAATAGAAGCGTGAATTTTAAAGGTTACTTTCTTTTCTTTTTTCTTTCTTTTACCGTTTTTGTTACTTGTTTTCGAAACCAAAAAATAGTAGAAGGGGTGAGAGCTACTTTACCTTCGATATTCTATTTGCTTAGAGGGAAAGGCTTCGTCGTCTAGAGTTGTAGCGTTGTCGGTGCGCTAAAGCCGAAAAAGTTTGAGAGTCTTTGGAGTCTTGCATGTGGGTTTAGTGATCGTTTTAGGACTTGGTTAGGGTCTACTTTTGTATATCAGGGTGTTTGAGGTCATTCAAAATATTTTTAGGAACTCCAGCCACCGTGAGCGGTGATCGAAGAGGTGGCCAGCTCAGTAGTTTTGAGTTTTGATGAGTTTGCCGGCGAGAGAGGGGAGATGAGAGTTGATAGAGTTTTAGAGTTTGTTTTTAGGTTTCATGTTTCAAAGCAAAATAAACAAAAAAAAGTGTGAATATAGCTAAAATTTTAGTGTTAAACACGCCTAAGTCTTTATATCTTTGACGCGTTTTTACATTTTGGTCATCTGTAGTGATACGTTCGTTATTGATTCAATCGTGAAGTCTTGATTTTGCTATTTTACACACATCAATTGTTAGTATATTTTTGGTTAAAAAATGCAGAAAAACATGCTTTAGTACTCTTAACTTTAGCGTAAATATCCATCTTAGTCACTTATTTTCTTTTCTTTGTATATACCGTCCTAATCTTATTATTTCCCCTTTTTTTGCAGTCGTTAGTTTATAAATATATAAATTTGTTAATTTCTATCTCCTTGATTATCGTTTTATTGTAGTTTCCATGTTATTAGTCTTTAGCACTTTAAATTTACCTCCTGTGTATCTTTAAATGGTAGTAATATCTGCATTAATTTGATTGATTATATGACTGTGCATTAAACGTGAGTTTCCTTTGGTATATGTTTTTTTATATTTATTTCTAGTAGTCTTTTTACATATATTTTATTCCATTTTATATGTAGGTATGCCTTTTGTAACTTGGTAAATATTATTCATTTTGTATACTAGACTTTATGATATGATTTTCCATGATACGATATTTAAATGTGAAAATTTGTGTATTTATTGAACTTCAGTTGTTATTATCTTTTCTAAATTTTTGGGCAAATTTACTTATCATTTTTGTGAAATTAGGATGAACCGAAGGGAATTTCTTTCGTCTTAGACGTTAGGCGAATTAAATTCTCTCGATTTCATTTTTGTTTTGCATAAAATATCATCAATCATTTTCTATAAATTTTTAAAGGGGATATCGTTTTATAAAATTTTGTGAAATAGGAGTAAGCCGAGGGGGATTTCTCTTGCCTTAGATGTTAGGCGAGCTAAATTCTCTTGGTTTTATTTTCGTTTCGCGTTAAACACTAATTATTATTTTTATAAAAAAGTGAGTCTTTCTTGTTCTAGATGTTGAATGAGTTAGAGCCTTAAATTTATTTATAGTTTATATCTCCCTATTCATTTTACTTTAGGTACTAGAGACGTGGTTAGAGAATTTAGCCCTTGATATTAGGATTAAAGAATGTTAGTATGTAGAATTTAGAATGGTTAGGTTTTTAGAATCTAGAATGGCTATTGAACCCTTTTTGTGTTTATATTTTTCGCATACTAGATTAAAGAAACATGTCATACATTTTTAATATTCTCTTCACATTATTTAAAACAGGGTATGATTTTAAATTAAATGGACATTCGATATCTTTTTAGACATTGAAGGATTTCAAGGTTATTTAACAAGAGAACATATTTAGGATTTTTTCATAAAAACAATGTCATAGGAATTTTCGATCTTTGAGGTACATTTCTAAATTTTCTTAGACGTTAAAAATTTTTGAGGTGTTTTGAAGAGTTGTAAGTTCCGAGATTTTTAGCATGATTCATGAAAATCAAGACGTCTTCTTGAATGAGATAAAATTTTAATATTCTTCTAGACGTTGGAGAATACTCAATATCACCCTGAAAGACTTCTCCCTCGAAATTTTACACATTAATTTATGAATTTTTAGAATTTTCAAGTATAAATTTGATTCTCTTAGCCGTTAGAGAATTTGAAGCTATTCTCGAAAAATTAAAAATTCTTTATTAATCTAAAAATACATTAATTGTATGCATAAGTCGAGATACAATATTCGTGTTTAAGTAAGCGCCATTTTTTAGAGCGTTGTAAGGGTGCTAACCCTTCCTCACACGTAACCTTGCCCTCTAACCCAATTTTGGTTTTCATAGACCCTAAATAATTTTGGTGATCCAATCTCACCTTAAACAGATTGGTGGTGACTCCCAACTTTTTGTTTAAAATTCCTAACATTTCTTTAAGAAAGAAACCTAAAAAAATTTCCTTAGGTAAAAAATAGTGCGTACATCTTGACGACTCTACCGGGGACATGTCTTTTAGAGGGCAAAACTTTTTCTTGATCACGAATAATTTTGTCATTGATAATTGGTTTGCATTCGTTTTTTTTTTGGTGCAATAATGTGTTATTTATAATTTATGCATATTTAATTTATGTGTACTTTATTTCTAGTATACATATTGCGCATTCATAACATAAGCTCTCTACCCGAGCTTTGTCCGAATTAAGTGGGAGATAGTTGATATGCCTTCTTGAGTAACCCTTCGTATGAGCTAGTAAACCACTTTCGGGGGTACAAAGTACCTTTACCTTTGTGAGTAACCCTTCGTACTATGTATAGGGAAATGCAACCCCTCAAATTGAACTCGATTTGTATAAGTCTGTAATTGGTGAGAATTGAGGGTCTGACAGCTCAAGAGGGCATCGACAAGGACAATTTGAGTACCGTTTACTTTAGAATAAACCATCATATAGAGAATTTAGTAAGCTTACCCTACTAGCATCATATGGATAGCCTAGGAGAACTAGAATGCATGCAGTTGGGCTTTTAATTTTCTTTGCGTGTTATTTAATTATTTTTTTACTCACATTTTTTTAATTATCATTTCTACTAACTTTGTTTCCTTTTATCATGTTTCTTGCTTTGTTGTGTTTTCATTTTTGCATAAACATGACATTTCATTCAAAGATATTGATCTCTAAAATAACTAGTCATTTAGAAGGTTCTTGAAATGACAATGCCTTTCATTGGGTTAGATAGAATTTCAAAGATTCTTCCGTGGACAAAGAAAATAAACATGAATCAAGAGATAATCTACCTATCGAGAAAATGATCTAAATTGAGAAAGATCTAACATTAAAGACATCTGTTGATGGTCGTGGACCGATAAACCTTTGCCTTAGGACAGGAAGAAAAGCTCTGAACACTTTTGAAGTGTCAAAGTATGACAAAGAATAATGCATTATTCAATTACTCGTAGGATTTGAACAGCTATGAGACAAATCTAGATAATCTTTGATTTTTGTTTTCCATAGTACCAAGTGTTGGGGACCGTTAACGAACCCCATGATGCAACAGAAACAAAACACGACGGTCTCACCAACAATCCAAGAATGTTAAATCTAAAATCGGGAGGAAGGGATGCGATTACTTACATTGGGTTCCTTGAAAATCAACAAAGACATCAGTGGCTAATGGTGATCACGAACGGTTTGAATCCTAGCCTCCACGAAAAATCGTCTCGGCCTATACTCAGTTCATCCGGTTGAAAAGCATTTGAGATCAAAACCTTTCTCTAAAACTGATCTAGGAGTTTCAGAATTTTCAAAATGGATTAACGACTGCTAGACCAACATATCCCTTATATATATGTGTCGTCCTAGCTATTAGGGTTTTTAAATTTGAATTTAATTAAGAGTATAATTATATTATTTTAATTAAATTTGGTATTCATGTGTAATTAAAATTACTCACACACACACACACATATATATATATATTAAATACACATTTTGTTCATGTACAATCAAATTATACATATGTGACACATTTATAAGTTGCTCTCTTTTTTCAATCATTGGGTGTGACCCTATAGGTTCCTGTAACGTTAGTAGTAATAATTAGAATTATTCTAATATTACAAATAATGAATGAAATCTAGCAATATGTCATTGTTACCTAAGTTACAGGAAGTCATGATTCAACATAACATGTTCGTGACTAACTCTCTTTTAATGTATTATATCCTTTTGTCCTTTATATCTAGAATAGACACAAGTCTTGGAATAGCCACACTTGTGTAGCCCATCTATTAATTTTTTATATCTAGAGTAGACTATAATAAACGAATAATTTGCGATATCTCATATTAACTTATTCGAGCATGATCATGTATTTCTAGTCTCACTTAATCAAGTGACTTGTGATATATTTCTTAATATGTAGAAAAGACAAATCCTATCTCAATCATTCACACCACACTACATATATCGTGATATGTTCAATCTAAGTTTTTCTAGTGCAACCAATTACAAAGCATGTTTAAGTGTATCAAAACATACAACAATATATGTTGAGATTGTAATGATATCAAGTCTAAGGATTATACATATAGTTGTCACTATGAGGAATATCGTGACCATCACATAATAATCCGAGACATATGCTCATAGCAGGTCAATCCAATATATTGTTCTACAATAATATATACATGTATTAATTTTGACATCTCTATGTCAATGACAACTCATTGTCATCAATCAATAACATGTTAGTCTTAAGCGTATTATTACTATTCATAGTCATAATAATACCTGACTAAGTGTCCTTGTTTTGTTAGTACTAAATATGGACTCGAAATATGTGCAAGTATACACAATCGAACAAGTAATACAGTGATGAGTGAGTATCGTATCCATATGGATTGGAGGAAATTTATAAGTTTAATAAAAGCAAATAAATACTTTATCTAAGTATAGTTAGTGTGATGGTATGTATCAATGAGGAATGCTGAGGAAATGTGAAATGTATGTTAGTGGAGATGGAATGATAGTGTGATGTGGGAGCAAATAGAGATGTCGTGGCAAAATGGATGGAAATGTCTTGGCAAAATAAAATTGAGTGTAGTAAAATAAAATGAAAATATAAAGGAAAAACAAAATGTAAACACTGGATTTGAATAAAATGACTTGATAATTCTCACACAGCAAAACTATGGGAATGAATGATAGGAGTCACTTAGGAAATTTAAGTATATCTTCTCATGATGTTCTTGCTTTAATGTCTTACTTGGCCGACAAAGTTTACTAAAGGTTCCCTACGCTATCTCTAGTCAAGGGACTTGACAGGTTGAGAATGCCTTGGTAATACCTCTCGGAGTTAGTAGGTGTAGGTATCCTATTGGTTCAAATCAACAGAATATGTCACAACAATACCACTCGGTGTTAGCACTAGTATCTAACCTTTCGATCGAGCACTACTCCTTTTAGTCGATTGAAATCCTAGCCTTATGTCTAAAGGTGGATTAAGTCTAGTTACTATCTAAAACACGTTGTTTATGTTGATCCTCCTTAGTTTCTCTCGAACACTAAAGATGAGCTACTTAGTTTCTCTCGAACACTAAGTATTTTCCTAAGAAATTACTACTCTTATAGCTCCTATAACCTTAAGACATTAAGCACTATAAGAAAAGCAAATAAGAACATAAAGAAAAACAAATAAGGAACATTTTTATTCCAGTAGCCTATTCACTTTTCTCAATAATTTTTAGCTCAAATGGTGAAATATTCAGTCTCTTTAATCTGGTGGCTTCATCTCCTATTTATAGTGGGAAATAAACCTAGGGATTTGTGTCAAAATTCTCAAGATACCTCAAAATTCCCTTCATGTGAGGGGTAGTAGAAAGGTGACAGTGGTCCCCTCATGGGTGGGTGGTAGTTGGGCATATGTGTAGATAAGATGAGCCGACCAAGGTGGCAGATGTTCCCTCCTAGGTGTCTGAAAGCTGAAGGCACATGAAGATAAGGACAGCTGAAAAATATATTCCTTTTTCTTTTTCGCTTCTGAAATTCCTTCCAAGTTGGCATTTGTATTCTACTCAACATTCCCAATTTGTCACGGCAATTCTCCTCACTCATCCTTGCTCCCAAATCCTACACATCATCAAACAAATCACCTTTTCCATAACGTAACACCGTTTTCAAAATAAAATGCCATGGAAAAATATATTTCCACCACATGCAACTATATGCTCCTAAATGAATCTATATGATCTTATATGAGCTCTTGGACAGCCAATAACTTAAGTGAAAAGGCTCTAAATATGGCATTTTTTACGGAGTTATCACTAAGGATCTTTTAATAATAATCACATTAATATATTGACATTATTATATTTTAGTTTATTTAATGCATAGAAATACAATAAAAGAAAACAACAGTAACACCTTTTTTTTATAAATATAGTAAATAAAACATGTCAATACAATCATCTTATGATTGGTCTTTGGCATACTCTAACAATCTCCCACTAGCACTAAGACCAATCACTCACATATCTAATATCGAGTGACTCATTGTGATGATCATGTTTCTGATGTGCCAGAGGATTCATCAAGGGATCAAGCAATGTTGTCATCAGTGTGTACTACGCATATCTTCACATCTCCTTGATCTATGATCTCTCGAATAAGATGGAAGCACCTAAGAATATGTTTGGACCGTTGATGAGAATTGGGTTCCTTTCTTATGTAATGGCTCCATTGTTATCACAACGAAGTTCTACAACATCTGATATGTTATGAGTAACCCTAGTTTAGATATGAACTTCTTGATCCAAACAACCTCTTTTGTTATTTCAATAGCTATAATATATTCAACTTTTTTGTAAAATCAACTATTGTGCCTTGCTTTGAACTTTTCCATCTCACAGAACCTCCGTTAAGACAAAACACAAAACCCAAATGTGATCGTGAGTTATCATTGTTAGTTTGGAAGCTGGCATCAGTATAACCTTTTACACAAGGCTCTTTTTCGCCTTCATAGACAAGAATAATATCATTAGTTATTAAGTACTTAAGGAGATTTTTAACTGAAACCTATGATTTTCACCAGGATTTATCTGATACCGACTCGTCATGCTCAAAGCATACGATACATTTGGTCGAGTACATATCATGCATACATGATAGAACCAATGGCCGAAGCATATGGAATCTTACTCATTCGTTCTCTTTCTTATGGAGTTGAAGGACACATTTTCTTCGAAAGAGAAATACCATGTCTCATAGGCAAGAATACTTTCTTGGATTCTTCCACACTGAATATTTTCAATACTTTGTCTATATATGTACTTTGACTCAGACATAGAAGTAGTTTAAACCTATATGTATAGATCTTAACTCCTAAGATGTACACTGTGTCACCCAAATCTTTCATAGAAAAATAACTACTTAACCAAGTTTTAATAGACTGTAAAGTAATTATATCATTTCTTATGATAAGTATGTTATCTACATACAAGATTAGGAAAGAAACAATGCTCCCACTAGCCTTCTAATAAGCATAAGACTCATCTTCGTTTCTGATAAAACCAAACTCTTTGATTATCATTGAAATGAAGATTCCAAGCTTCGATAATCTTACTTTAGTATATAAATAGACCTCTGTAACTTGCAAACCTTTCCATCATTTTCTGAAGCGACAAAACCTTCTCGTTATGTCATATACACATCCTCTTTGAGTTTTCCATTAAGAAAGTGGTTTTGACGTCCATTTGCTATATTTCATAATCATGGAATGCAACTATTGCAAGCAAGATCTGGATGGATTTAAACATAGCAATCCATGTATGTTTTCTTCTTAAAACCCCATTTACACACTATATGTTTGACCCTTAAGGTGGTTCAACCAAATTCTATACTTGGTTTACTGAATGGAATCCATCTCAGATATGGCCTAAAGTCATTTCTCATAGTCTGGGCTCGACACTGCCTCTTAATAAGTTCTAGGCTTATCTTGATCCATAACAAGAATATTTCCATGTGTGGTAATGCGAAATCCATATCTTTCACGTACATGGAGTTCTCTTGTGGATCTTTGTAGTGGTTGTGTTTCTAAATCTTTTATTATTCCTCTACTACTTGTGGAACTTTTTCAACCTCTGGTTCAATGATATTTTGTTCTTGAACTTCTCCAAGTTCAATATATCTTCCCTTCCCTTTCTTTGAGAGAATTCTCTCGAGAAAAAAATCATCGAGTAACAAACACTCTATTCTCTTTAGGGTTGAAGAAGAAATATCCCTTAGTTTCTTTAGGATCAACAAATATACACTTATGATATTTAGGTTCAAGCTTGTAGACATATTTTTGACATAAGCTTACAACCTTAAATCTTCATAAAAGAGATACTTGGACGCTTTCCAATATACTATCATATGGTATCTTTCAAAACGATTTAGATGGAACACAATTTAGCATGAAAATAGTTGTTTCAAGTGTATGTCCCTAGAAAGAAATCGGAAGATCACTATGACTCATTATTAATCAAACCATGTCTAACAGTGTTTGATTTCTTCTTTTAGAAACCCCATTCCACTATAGCATACCAGGTTGTATAAGCTGTGAAACAATCCCATACTCTTTCAAGAGTTCATCAAATTCTATGCTCAAGTATTCTCTACCTCGATCCGATCAAAATGCCTTAATACTCTTTCCTAGTTGACTTTATACTTCATTTTTTTTAATTCCTCAAACTTTTCAAGTGCTTCAAATTTATGGCGAATAAGGTATATATACCCATACCGACTGAAGTCATCAGTGAATGTAATAATGTACTAGAATCCACCTCTGGCTTACGTATTCATTGGTCCACACACATTACTATGTATTAATCCTAATAAATCGCTTGCTCGTTCACCTCTACTATTAAAGAGAGCCTTACTCATTTTTTCCAACAATCATTATTCGCATACATCATATTGTTCAAAAACAAATGAATCTAATAATCCATCTTTATAGAGCTTTAATATGTGTTTCTCACTTATATGGCCCAAATGACAGTGTTAAAGATAAGTTTGATTTGACTCTGTATAACCATTTTTTAATAAAACAATTAAATATTATTTTAAAAAACGATTATGATTTTAATTTTAAAAATTGATAATTTTGAATTAATTTGGAATTAAATTGAAAGGGAGTCGCCATCGACCTTTGGGTTAGAAAGGTCGAATACCTAAAAATATTTTTTCTTTTAAAAAAACAATTTTAAGGAAATCGTTTTTTTATAAATGCAAGCCTGCGTTATCAGAAAATTTTAGAGGTTCGGAAGTCGGTTACGCATGTGGAAAAGATAAACATTGGTGGTATAACTGAAAAAAAATCAAAAGTAAATTATGATTTATTTATTGAATATTAGTTAAAATAAAAGAAATCCTTCACTTGATAAGAAATCTCGAGATTTGCAATCCTCCATCGAGAAAGCTATCTCACTTATTTCTCATATATAAAGAATATTCTATCTTCGAATTACCACCAAATAATATCGAAATGGGTAAAAAATAAAATATGTTTTACTTATCTAAAACATATATCATTAATATTAACATAAAAAAGCATTAACACATTAAACATTATAAAAATAGAATAATAAATAAAATAAAATAAAATAAAAAATTTGAATGTATATACTAAGAAAAGAATATCTAAAGCGTAACTAAGTTTAACCACAATATCAAAAACTAATTGAAGTTATTATAAATAATAGCATGATTATTAATCAATATATGCATTTATATAAACTATTCTAATATTAACTCATACCAAACAAATATTAAAGAAATAGATGAATAATAATAATAAATCAACATAAGTAATCAAATATTATACATATTTACAAAGGATCTAAACAAAACCTAAACAAATAACAGTGACCAAGCAAGCAAATAACCCAACAAGTCTTAAACAATGACTACAAATTACACTAAAACTTATGTATTATAAGCGTAAATACACAAAGGACTAAAATAATAAAAGGAAAACATATAGTGTAAATTCAGTATTTAAACCAAACAGCAAAACAGAGATCAAAATGTAAACTTTATAAACACAGAGTACAATGTTAAAACTTACAAAATATTACTCCAAAGTGACCAATATATAAAACTTTACAAATTTGAGGTATAAAATACAAAATAAATAAAATACAATAAATGACCATATCATAAATCTACAAAACACGGGAGCCCCTTTTACATAGTTTACCCATGCTGAAATTACAAGCGGACCCTCGACCTAAACGGTGTCGTTTTGGACTCGGTTTATAAAGCCAAACAAAGGCTTTTACTCAGTGAACCTCTCATTTCTCACCTGCTTCCCTATCTCTAAAAAACAGAGAGCCACAAAAGCTCTCAACCCTAACCTCTCTGCTTCCCTTTACCCATCCTCAGTCGAGGATTAAAACCCCCAAACTCCCCGACCACCGTAGATCGGTGGCCACGGTGAACAACCTCATCATCTTCTAAAATAACCCACCCTAGCAAATCAAAAACCCAAAACCCACTATGCTTTAAACCCTAACAACCCTATAAGAGAAAAAAATATTTTACCTTCCGAATGGTTCTTCCTATTTCCGAAGAGATGGGTAAGGGCCAGATCTACCAGGTATCTTTATTTTTCCCCTCTTTTTCATTATTTTCTATTTTCTATCATTTTTTTCTGTTTTTTTCGTATCCCCCTTCACTATCTTCTTTTCCTTTTTATCTTGCATCTGATTTGGCAGTTTGATGAATCACTACTGCCCGAGGAAATAGGGCTTGAGTGCTCTAGATTTGTTGGTGTCATAGCTTTGATTTTCTCAGGACACCATTTTTATCTTGTTTTCATTTTTTTGGTTATCTTGACTTGGTGTGACTTTCTGTCATTGTTGATGAAGGATTTGTTGTCACTGTTGGAGATGGACGTGGCTTCCAAAGGGCTTCACAGAGGCTTGGTGGCTCGGTGGTAGTTGGGAAATAGGGCTTGAGTGCTCTAGATTTGTTGGTGTCATAGCTTTGATTTTCTCAGGACACCATTTTTATCTTGTTTTCATTTTTTATTGGGTTATCTGACTTTGGTGTGACTTTCTGTCATTGTTGATGAAGGATTTGTTGTCACTGTTGGAGATGGACGTGGCTTCAAAGGGCTTCACAGAGGCTTGGTGGCTCGGTGGTAGTTAGAGCGTCGGTGGGAGCTAGAAAACCAAGCGGCGGTAGCAATCATTTGGGCTAGGGTTTCTACAACCCTAAAATGGTCACTGATCTAGACCATCAATTTGGTTCCAGATCAAGGGATGAGATTGAGCGGTGTTAGATCTCCCCAATAAACCCTAACGTGTTTAGGGTTTTAAATCAAGTTAGATCTGGGCCTCGGGTGGGCTGAATCAGTTGGGTTCCCATCAATTTGGGCTTGGGTTGTAACCAGGATTGGGTTTGAGTGATACGGGCTTCAGGATTGGGCTGTTGGTTGTAATAGTTAGGCTCTGGGTTGTTGTAAGTTGGGCATGCTTGTAATATGATATCGGGCTCCAAATGGCCTGTAAAAGAATGTAATTTATATATTAATAGTAAAAATAATAATAATAATAGTAATAATAATAATAGATAAAAATAAATAGAAAAGACCCGGATAAAAATGGGTGTCTACAGCTGCCCCTCTTTGCACTTCTTGTGTTAACAAGATAGGGCAAATGACAAGACAACACGTTTTTGTCTGGTTCTCCCCCCTTTCATCTAGAAATTAGATTGTTTGTTGTTGGGGATGACACTGCTCATACGCGATGAAGAGGTCTGGTCGTCTAAGGGTGACACAGCTCCTACATGATGAAGAGTTATGGCCATCTTTAGAGAAGTGATACTCGGTTCCTACGCGATGAGGACGGTTGGTTATCTAGGGGTGACACGGCTCCTACATGATGAGGAGTTCTGGTCGGGGGATGACATGATTCCTACGTGATGAGGACGGCTGGCCATCTTTAAGAGTGGTGATAACTCGGTTCCTACTTGATGAGGACGACTGGTTATTTATGTTTAACACTGCTCCTACGTGATGAGGAGGTCTGGTCGGGGGATGACACGGTTCCTACGTGATGAGGATATCTGGTCAATTGATGATGATTGATTCATTTCTTCAATAATGAAAAAGTCTTGAAGATCCTGTAAAAAATGGTCATATACCATGATTTCATGTTGGACCTATTCCCTAAAGATGATCTAAATGCATGTATAAAGGGTTATGCAAAATTTGATCCTAGAATTTTGGGATCTCTCATGCTCTTTGATCAGAATATGTGAAATTTATGCATTCGCCCATGACTGGGCTTTGATTGTGGTTACTTTCTTGACCGCTCATTAAATATTCTTTGACTTGGTCCCTTTGATCTTCCCAAGAAAGTTTATTTTGCCTCTTTGATTCTTTGGTCATTAATTTATTTTCTAAGAAATTCAATCATAATGGCCTCTCCTTGCTGGTCTTTAAATTGGGACTCTTTGCTTGGAACGTTATGTTGAAACTGATTCCTTGATTTACCCTCTTTCCAATAATTCGGGTATGATTTAGGGAAGTGTGTCTTTGTACGTGCTCTCTGGTGAACACCTGTTTGAAATCCCCATACTCTGATACTTTTCAGAGTAAGGCATAATAATAGATATTGTTATTGATCAATAATTTGGTGAATATATGTAAGGACAATGAATCAAAAAAATTTCATTGAAAATAGGCAATGAGAGAGTACAATCTTTTGGGGACAAGAAACAATTAAGTATTACAGGAAGAATAAAGGATAAATATAGTGATATCAAATGTTTGAGTCCTTTTATTCTTCACCCCAAATTTTCCTTGAAAGTTGACATGTGTCTCAAAGATTCAGATCGTACAAAAGATGTGTGAATATGACAGTCTTTCCCTGAATTGTTAAGCTTCCGAAGGAATCCTCCATTTCAAATTCTGAATATTCGAGCCGTCCATTACGGATTTTCAACTTGGATTCTCCTTTGGTTTCAAGACACCCATTTTGGGTTTTCATCTTGAACCCTCCTTTTATTTTTTTCTTTCTTTTCTCTTTTTTTTTTCTTTTTTCTTTTTTCTTCTTCTTTTTTTCTTTTTCCTTTTTTCCTTTTTTCTTCTTTTTTTCTTTTTTCATTTTTCCTTTTTTCTCTTCTTCAAGTGTAATATCGTTTGACCGAATTGGAATCCACAGGATTAGGCAAATCTTCTCCACCCATTTCTGTTAACACCAAAGCTCCTCCTGAGAATGCCTTTTTATAACATAGGGACCTTCCCAGTTCGGCATCAACTTCCTCGAAAAGTTTTCATAGGGAGGATCGTTTTTAGCACTAAATCTCCTTCATGAAATTCTCGAGGTCTGACCTTCTATATAGGCTCGTATCATCCTTTTCTGGTACATCTGCCATGGCAATACTCTCAGCCTTTTCCTCAATCACTTTAATTGATCAAACCTACTTGTACCCAATCAGCCTCATCAAGTTTCTACTCCATCAATACTCTCAGAGAAGGGATTTCCACCTCAACAGGTAAAACTGCTTCCATCCCATATACTAAAGAGAATGATGTTGCCCCAGTAGATGTACGAACAGATGTGCGATAAGTAAGCAACGCAAAAGGTAACTTCTCATGCCAGTCTCTATATGTTTTAGTTGCTTTTGTGATGATCTTCTTGATGTTTTTATTCACTGCCTCTACTACCCCATTCATTTTTGGGCGATAAGGAGTCGAATTGTGATGTTTGATCTTTAACTTCGTGCAGACTTCCTTCATTAAATCATTGTTCAGATTCAACGCATTATCTCTAATGATCCTTTCAGGTGTTCCATATCTACAAATGATTTCTCTTTTTAGAAATCTGCACACTGTTCCTTTTGTGACATTAGCATAAGAGGCAGCTTCAACCCATTTGGTGAAGTAGTCTATAGCCACTAAGATAAAACGATGTCCATTTGAGGCCTTCGGTGAAATTGCCCCAATGACATCGATGCCCCACATTGAAAATGGCCAAGGCGCGTTCATTACATGGAGTGGTGAAGGAGGAACATGTATTTGGTTATCATGAATCTGGCATTTATGACATCTTCGATCAAATCTGATACAATCTCCTTCCATAGTGGACCAATAGTATCCAAACCTCATGATTTGTCTAACCATTGTGAATCCGTTTGCATGTGTTCCACACTTCATGTACTTCTTCAAGTATTTTCTTGGCCTCAATTCTATTCACACATCTCAAAATCACCTGATACTTGTCTTTTTATAAAATATCTCCATCAAGGACTACCCATTACTAATCTTCTTAAGGTCCATTGTCGTTCTCAGTTGCCTCAGCTGGGTAAGCCCGATACTTCACATACTGGAGAAATCATCATATACCATGGGAGACCATCCTCTTCCTCAATGTTACAACAATGAGCTGGCATTTCTCTTATACTCATCCGAATAGGCATCATTCGAGATTGATCGTCAGCCTTAAACATAGCTGCCAACGTAGCCAAGGCATCTGCCATTTGATTTTCTTCACGTGGAAGATAAGTAAAAGAAATTTCTTCAAACTCTTTGAACAAATCCATCACTAAGTTCTTTTATTCTATCCATTTGGAATCTCGAGTCATCCATTCCCTGCGAAGTTTATAATAACCAAGCAGAATCGTCGATACTTCCAGGCTTTTAACTTTGAGCTCAATTGCAGCTTGAATACCCAAGATACATGCTTCATATTCTGCCATATTGTTAGTTCTTTCACAGGCGAGCCTACTAGTAAAAGGATAATGATCTCCCTCAGGTGAAACTAGTATTGCCCCAATTCCATGTCCCACGGCATTCGAAGCACCATCGAAGTTCATTTTCCATGCTTCATTTTTTGGAGTATCTTCTTCAATAACAAATACTCATTAAGTCCTTATTCGAAAAATAAAATTTTATTGGCTCATAGTCTTTTAATGCTCTGATTGCTAGGAAATCGACAATAGCACTTCCTTTCACTGCTTTCTGATTCATATAGACTATATCAAATTCGGACAACAACATTTTCCATCTCGCCATCCTTCCAATTAGAGCCGTTGATTCCATCATATACTTTAATGGATCCAGTCTTGATATTAACCAGGTAGTGTGATACATCAAATACTATCTCAGCCTCTTAGTAGTCCATACTAAAGCACAACACAACTTTTCAATAGAGGAATATCGAGTCTCACAGTCAGTGAATTTCTTACTGAGATAGTAAATAGCTCGTTCTCTTCTTCCAGTTTTGTCATGTTGAGCCAACACACATCCCATTGACTTCTCAAAGACAGTCAAATATAAAATTAATGGTTTGTTTGGGATTGGTGGCATCAGGACAGGAACATTAATCAAGTAACTCTTAATTCTATCGAATCATTATTGGCAACTATCATCCCATTCTCCTGGGTTTTTTTTCAGTAATGATATTTGATCATATTTCTCGGTCAACTGAGAGGAATCTGGCAATATAATTTAACCTCCCCAGAAACCCTCGTACTTCTTTTTGTTCTAGGGGTGGTAGTTCCAAAATCCTTTGATTTTATCATGATCTATTTCTATCCCATTCTCACTGACTACAAATCCTAATAACTTCCCTGAAGTAGCTCCGAATATGCACTTGGATGGGTTAAGCTTGAGTTGGTATTTTTTTTAATCTTAAAAACAGATTCCTTAAGACTTTTACATGTTCTTCTTCGGTTTATGATTTGGCAATCATATCATCCACATATACGTCTATTTGTTTATGCATCATATCATGGAACAAAGTAACCATGGCTCTTTGATGTTTCCCCAGCATTCTTAAGTCCAAAGGGCATCACCTTATAACAAAATATACCCTACATTGTCACAAACGTTGTCTTTTCTATGTCTTCTGGGTCCATCTTGATTTGATTGTTTCCTGAGAAACCATCCATGAAAGAGAAAAGAGCATGACCAGCCGTATTGTCAACCAAAGTATCGATATGTGGGAGTGGAAAATTATCTTTGGGACCCGCTCTATTGAGATCCCGGTAGTCAACACACATACGAACTTTGCCATCTTTCTTTGGGACTGGCACTATATTTGCTACCCATTTAGGGTATTTGGCTACATGTAAGAACCCTGCATCAAACTGCTTCTTCACCTCTTTCTTTATTTTTAATAGCATATTCGATCTCATCCATTGAAGTTTTTGTTGCATTCTGGTTTTATTGGCAGCTTATGCACCATAATGTCAGTCTCTAATCCTGGAATATCTTGATAAGACCAAACAAACACATCTCTATATTCCTGAAGAAGGTTTATAAGATCATCTCTTATTTTTTGTGAGAGTGAAGTGCCAATTTTAACCTCCTTTATATCCTCTTATGTTCCTAAATTTATTGTTCAATTTTCTCTTTATGGGGCAATATTTGTCTGTATTCTTGCTCCATCATTCTAAAAAGTTCAGAGTTTAACTCACATTCCTCATCATCTTTATAACCCTCAGATTCTTCGAGACACATGTCATTTTCAAAATTAATTTATGGTTCTGAAATATTATTATTCGAACAATTGATATCTAAAGACCTGCAAATAGAAAATGAATATATTTGGTTATGGACAATAATCTTATTTAATATTTACCAAAAGAATAATTGTCAATGAAGAATAAAGAATTAAAGAATTAAATGAGAGATTGGCAATAAAGAGAATGAGGAGAAAATATCTTTTCATTAAAGCAATGAAAAATAACAGTTTGTCTTTTACAAAAGCCCTATTATATTTGGGTCAAAAAGGAGATGGATTTGTTATTATGCATTACTTTGAAAAGTGCTTATAGAACATAGGGAGTTCTTCAGCAGTGTAATTGTTCAAAACATAGCCAGGAGTACACGAATAGATTAATGCCAATGAGCACTCTCCAATAGAATCATATGTGATAGCGTTAATGGTCAGGCTTCCCGTTAAATCTTCAACCACTTCTATTTCTTCACTGTCCCATGACTACTTCAGTGTGTCAATCACAAATCCTCCAGACACAATATTTGGAGAGTGGTGGTATAGCCATGGGTCCCCAAACAACGTCTTCTCCCGATACTCTTGCCTTCTTCCTTTCTTTAAGCTTTTGTACATCTCTGACTCTATCATGGTACGTTGGTTTGTATCCGAGACCAAAATAATATCTTTTAGGAACTGGAGCCAACCCTTTAGTGATGCCTTGCAGTTTCTTTCCCAAACCTTTCCCTACCTTCGCTCCTCTAGCTAATGTCTCCTTTAACTGCATCTTTGTATTCTTTGAAAGATGAGGAGTGGGAATTCTTTTGCCTTCAGGGATAAAAATGGCATTAAAAATTCCAAGGAGGGAATGAGGACTCTAGTGCATTTTCATCTACCCCTACATATGGTGCATTTGTAGTGATAGAGGAAATGATGTCTTCTTCTCCTTTGATGGTCACCAGAGTCCCATCAACAATGAATCGGAGCTTTTGGTGAAGAGAATAAGGAACTTCCCCAACCATGTGAATCCAGGGTCTCCCTAGCAAGCAACTATAACTCATATGACTATCTATGACAACAAAATCCACTTCAAATGTCGTAGGGCCAATTTTGAGAGGGATAATCATCTTCCCCATTATTTTGCGTTCTGTCCCATCAAATGCCCTCACAATATTGCCACAAACTTTCATTCGAGAGGCATCTACAGGAAATATATTCAGAGTGGCGAATGGCATGACATTCAAGGCCGACCCGTTGTCAATTAACACCCCAGAGATGATGACTCCCTTGCAATGTGTTGTAATATTAATATGGTTTACTATCCTATCCACACGTTCCACTGGTATATCCTTTCCTACAAAAGTTTCATTCAATACTTTGATCAGAGTATTTCATTGTACTTCAGAATGCAGCAGTAAAGATAACATTGAAATCCGTATTGGGGTCTTATGAAGTTATTCTACAATGTTATACTCGTTACGTTTCAGAAACTTTAAAAATTCATGAGCCTCCTCAATCTTAACGGGTTCATTTACTTTATCATCAGGATCATCAATAACTACAACTCTTTCTTTATCAACCTTTCCAAGAGCATAGCATCTTCCACTCCTAGTGAAAAATCCAACTTCATCAACATCCTCCTCCTTGTTCTCAAGAGTATTAATTTGGCAGGTATAGTCCCAAGGAACACTCTCATTACTCTTGTAGGCAAAAGGCATCGAGGTTTTGATCACCACCTTGGATGTTGTACTTCCACCGCTGGCCTCATAATTTGGTTTCGATATGACCATGACACGCTTTTTTAATTTCTTTTCAGCTTCTCCTGAATTTTCTTCAGAAACGCAGATATATCTTTCATTCTCAATCATTCCTACTTCATAGAACTGCAAATCCTGCTTGTTCATTAATTCTTGGACCATCAGCCTGAATTCTTAATAGTCCTAAATTCGATGACCATTTTCACCATGGTATTCACAAAAGTTCTCTGTCTTTTCTGTTGAATATTCATTTCTAGGGCTCAAACCCTCTCTTCTTTATTTGAGTATATACCCACTTCAGCATTCTTACTTCTTCAATTCTCCGTTTAATTCTCGATTTTTCTCCATAGCGTTCACTCCCTGATTCTGATGATTTGGAAGCGGGTTGCAGCAACACAATGTGCTTCATAATCATTAAGGACACCATCTTTCTCTTGATCAGATCTTCACCACTCTTTTAAAAGTGACACTTTTCAATGTTATGTCCTCGGAGATTTGCATGATATTCGCATGTCTCATTTTGTTGAACCATTTTGGATAAGGTGGTTTAATTGGATCAATGAATTTTGGTGACACTACTCGTGAGCTTGGACTAATCCATGGAAAAGCTCACTGTAAGTCATTGGTATGGGAGTGAACGTCATTCTTTCATTGTTATGCTCGCGCTTAGTCTCTCCTTGGGATGAAGAATTCCCATCTTCGGCTTATTCACAAAGAATTTACATTATTCACCTCTCTTCTTTCTTTTTCACATAGGGTTTCTTTACAGGAGTTTGGCTACCGATAATCTGTCCATTCTTTATGCTCTCTCGATCATCTCACGCACTTCACGATATCAGAGAAACTCTTAATGACACTCCTAACATATGATCAATATAGGAGATTTTACGTATCTATAAACATTGTTATAAACTCCCTCTCAATAAGTGATGTGGTGCACTTGAGCAGCAATATTCCTCCAGCGCTGAGCGTATTGCCGAAAGGTCTCATTATGCTTCATCTCCATATTTTGGAGAGTAACACGATAGGCATCATGTCGGTATTGTGCTGATATTGTTCTTTAACACATTGGCCAAATCCTTCCAAGACCTATTTTAGTTCGATTAATTGGTTATACCATATGACAATTGACCCCGTCAAGCTGGCCTGGAAACAGTGATTAATAGTCCATCTTCCTTCACGAATCCTGTCATTCTTCGACAAAACTGGTCAATGAGCAACAGGACAATTTTTTCTATCATACTTTAAAATTCTGACATTTTTGAACTTTGGTGGTAATATTAGGTCTGGCACAAGACTCAGTTCCTCTGTATTAATTTCGTCTTGATAACCATATTTCCCATCTCTTTAAAAAAAACCTTTGCACCAGTCCTTTAAATGTTCTGGTACTTCCATTTTAGATTTCTCCATTCCTCAGGATCTACATTAATATACTCATGGGACTGTTTTGAGGTTAGTTGTGCCATTTGAATTTTACTGCTGAAGACCCTGCAAGCTGCTCGACTAGTTTTCAGGTGAGATAACTAATCTGAAGGTAACTCCCTACAACTTCAACCGAGAAGTACTTGGTTCTTTAGTTGTTTCCATATGTACCCACATTTGTCATCATGTTTCATCTGCCTGACTTTGCAAGATTTGATCTATATTGTCTTTTGTGACTGGTCCATTTTTTCCTGCCTCTTGTTGTTCCTGCCTACAAGCTTCAACCGAGAAGTACATGGTTCTTTAGTTTCCATATAACCCAAATTTTAGTCATCATGTTAGCCTGACTTTGCAAGATTTGATCTATAATTATCTTTTGACTGTTCCATTTTTTCCTGCCAATCTTGTTGTATTCTTAATAACTCTTCTTTCATCTCTTTATTTAATTGCTCAATCTTGCCATCCATGGTTTTACTTCGTGTGCGATGAAGATTGATGTTTTCACTTGCCAGAATCGTCTATCACATAACCCTTTAAGAATTAATTTCTTTGTAAATGAATGCATATTGGTAATGTGTTATAAATTATGCATTTTATTGGTGATGCATTATAAATGATGAATTTATTCATGCAGAATGAATGATGTAAGTGCAAAAATAAAAGGCGGCGTTGACCCAAGCAGTAGCCATTCGGAAATAACTTTCATTGGATAAAAAGTTTCACTTATTACAAAGGAGTTCTTTTACATATAAGGCCTAGCCCTCAGACTCAGCTCTACAATTTCATTCATAATAGTAATTATCTCCCTTGTATACTCAGAAACCGGATTTGTGCGTAGTTGGATGATCTCCGCTCTATTGGCTAATTCATTCATGTACTGAGCAACTCCACCCATTTGAGCTATAACTTCACCTATCATGCACTCACATTCTTCTACCAAGGATCAGTAATGCTCATATGTATTTTCCCATCCCTTCTTGATGCGTTCGATTTCTTTTTCTAGATTGGTGATATGAATTCAGCATTTCTGGAGTTCGCCTTTCAATTCTCTGATTTCTTTCTGGAAGGACTTATTTTCTTCGAGAGCAACTCTTAGGTCCATTGAAGCGGGAGGAACTTGCACTTGTAGAAAGGATTGCTCAAGGTTCGATACATGACTTTTGAGTTCATCATTCATAGCTCAGATTGGTTTATCTCTTTTTCGAATCTTATCTGTAATTCTCCCATTCTCCGTGAGCACATCTACACGATCCAATCTCTGTTTTCTATCAAGGATTCGATTCCATCCTGTCTTTCAGACCACATCTCCTCTTTATTTGCTTTTCTTTCTTCTCGAGCTCGCAATTCTTCGATCTCTATCCTCAAGTCCTCAATTATTCTGTTCATCTCAGTTTTTAACCCCTGGACTTGATTCTTTTCTTTTCTAATTCTTCAAGCTTCTTTCTCTTCCTGGAGTTTTGAGCTATACAAGCCTCATTTATATTGCTTGATGAATTTTTTTATCAGCCTCTAGCACCTTTTGTTTTCCGCTTCTATCTTCTTGACTTGACACTTATTCTCGATTTCCAGACTTTTAATTGTCGCTTTGCAGCTGCTAATTCTCTCGACCCAAGTCTTTTTCGCTTGTTGCACCCTTTGATAAATTTTTTAGGTCTTCTAAGTTGGCTTCCACCTCCTCTTTGTTCCCTCTCATATATATGACTGGCATGAAATTCAGCCTCGATAGTTAATATGAAGTTTTTCTCTCCATTTCTTCTATTTCTTGGAATATTTAGCCTTTTCTATCTCAAACTCCATTCTTTGGATTTCCAAATTAGAAGGGATTTCTGATTGTTCTTCCATCGCCTTGATCCCTCTCCAAATGCTAAAGGAATTTATCATTTACCCTTTTGATTCTAGGCTTCATAATCGGCGTCAAGATAATATCCGCTCAACTACTTTAGTCCTGAAAGTTAACCTCCAATAATTAGCCACATATTTTATTTTCTTTTATAATTGACTTCTTTATAATCAATTCAGGACCAGTCAATCCATGCGTCACGGGAACAAATTGTCGGGCACCGTACTGTCTCAATACCAACAAATGAGCGTATCCCACTCCTCCCCATAGTCCCAATAATATAATCCAGTCTAAATCTCTAAACTTTAACAAGATTTGTGTATGCATCAGCCACGGAGTTCGTCATGTTATGTTTTGACTCTGTAGATTCCTAAAGAATACAATCCACTGATCTTTCTGTGATACTCCAGGCCACTCCTTCGTAAGGTACTCAGCAACAGGAGAATAATCTTTCAAAAAATGATTATAGTTGACTTTTTCCTCCTTCCAGAAATGACTTATGATCTATACAGTAAGTAATTGAGCACAACCCATAAAAAGACCCTCACCTAACCTTCTACATATTCAAAGATCAAAAGTTTCAGCAAGAATCGCATTGACTGGATTCACTTCTCTTTCTAACTTCTCAACCAAATCAACTACAGCCAACTCGATCAGCCCCAAACACATTGGAAAGGTTATCAAACAATATATACCCAAAGTAAACACATATCTCCGTACATTTTTATCTATGTGTGCTTCAGCTATCTTTTATAAGTGGGACCACGGTACTCCCTCACTTTCTTCCTTTCGTTGCAAGCGATCATTTACCCATTTGTCGCTCGTGCCCAAGATCTTTGCAAGCTTTGACTTAAATGAAGGTCCTTTTATCGATCGAGAATAAATTTTGTCCACTTTAACGCTTGGCAAATTCAGCAGAAAGTGGTATTTCTCAAGGGTCGGAGTCATGTCCTCTCGGTTGAAGGTGAAACAACTATAGGTCGGATTCCAAAACTGTATCATACTTCGTATGAGAACTGGGTCTACCTTCACATATATCAGATGAAATGTATCCCCATAAGTCTATTGAAAAGCTTGCCTCTCAGTAAGATTCCAACTTTCCCAAATTACTTTTAATCCCTGAAGCTCATTCTGTTTTAAAGAAGCTGGTGTATAATCAGACAGATCTGACACGTAGTTCCCTGAGAGGCTATCCCCTTGCTCTTTCTGTTTGGCTTCGGACCAATTCCTTACATCTGCTGGATTCACTTCTTTGTTTAAGAAACTCCTTTCCATCGTGAAAGTTTTTCCACTTTATCGATACTCACATATCAATCGTCTTTTCTAATGATATGTACATGCAGTATGAATAAAAAAACAAAACAAACAAAACAGTTAGTCAAAACAGTTGTATAAATTCAACATAAAAAGATATGTATAAATGTAAATAAATCTAATCCATTTATATGTTATCTACCCTAATAATGTTAATAAAAAAGGTCATACCCAAACATGTTCTCTACCCTCCTAAATTTATTCAATTAAATCCTAATTGCACATAAATTCTATTTCACATGCTTTAAAAAGAATAAATCTATTATACATACTAAAAATAAATAAATAAAAGGTTAGAGTAGGTTTCTCCATCGTGTACGCCTATTTTGGGTACCTACTGACGGACAGAGGTTCGGCATGACTCTACCTAGTGTGACCGTTCTATAGTTCATTATATGCATGGTTTCGGCACTAACAGGAAAAATGGACTCGAATTGTCCTTGATGTCGGTGCCCCCTTGGGCTACCAAACCCTCTATCCTCGCTCATTATAGGTTTCAAACGAAACGAGTTCAATTCGAGGGGATTCACTTCCTTATACCCATACGAGGAATAAATTCCTACGAAGGTATAAGGTATGTATCCCATGGGTTATTTGCTAAAACTCATACGAAGAATAAATTCTTACGAGAGTAAAGCAATCACCCCGACTAATTTGGATCGAAGCCCGTGTCTAGAGCTCATGTTATACCAATGCATGTGATGTGTGTGAGGAGAAACATACAAACCTTTGACTCAAAAACAATAAAAAAAACTAAAACTTCAATGAACTTTGACAGAGCTGAAAAAAAAAACAAAACAATTAAAATGTTAGTATAAAAAAAATTATATACATAGATCATATCTTAACTAAAGATTCGAACTTATAATTTCCACCATAACGACCATATATAAGCGACCGACAGCCTGACTCTCTAGGTCCCCAGCGGTGTCGCCAAGCTGTCATAACCATTTTTTAATAAAACAATTAAATATTATTTTAAAAAACGGTTATGATTTTAATTTTGAAAAATTGATAATTTTGAATTAATTTGGAATTAAATTGAAAAGGGAGTCGCCATCGACCTTTGGGTTAGGTAGGTCGAATACCTAAAAACGTTTTTTTCTTTTAAAAAAACAATTTTAAGGAAAATCGTTTTTTTATAAATGCAAGTCTGCGTTATCAGAAAAATTTTAGGGGTTCGGAAGTCGGTTACGCGTGTGAAAAAGATAAACATCCACAATGCTCAAAAATCGGTACTTAGTCGCTTATATACTATCGTAATGGTAGAACTTAAAGTTTGAATCAAAAGTAAAATTACGATCTATTTATTGAATATTAGTTAAAATAAAAGAAATCCTTCACTTGATAAGAAATTTCAAGATTTGGAATCCTCCATCGGGAAAGCTATCTCACCTATTTCTCATATGTAAAGAATATTCTATCTTTGAATTACCACCAAATAATATCGAAATGGGTAAAAAATAAAATATGCTTTACTTATCTAAAACATATATCATTAATATTAACATAAAAAAACATTAACACATTAAACATTATAAAAATAGAATAATAAATAAATAAAATAAAATAAAAAATTTGAATGTATATACTAAGAATTGTGAATATCTAAAGTGTAAATAAGTTTAACCACAATATCACAAACTAATTGAAAGTTATTATAAATAATAGCATGATTATTAATCAATATATAGGCATTTATATAAATATATTCTAATATTAACTCATACCAAACAAATATTAAAGAAAATAGAATAAATAAATAAATAAAATCAACATAAGTAATAAAATATTATACATATATTTACAAAGGATCTAAACAAAACCTAAACAAAATAACAGTGACCAAGCAAGCAAATAACCCAAACAAGTCTTAAACAATGACTACAAATTACACTAGGAAAAACTTATGTATTAGAAGCGTAAATTACCATTTTTTATATTATGAACAAAGGACTAAAATAATAAAAGGAAAACATACAGTGTAAATTCAGTATTTAAACCAAACAACAAAACGGTGATCAAAATGTAAACTTTATAAACACAGAGTACAATGTTAAAATTTACAAAATATTACTCCAAAGTGACCAATATATAAAACTTTACAAATTTGAGGCATAAAATACAAAATAAATAAAATACAATAAATGACCATATCATAAATCTACAAAATACGGGAGCCCCTTTTACATAGTTTACCCATGCTGAAATTACAAGCATACCCTCGACCTAAACGGTGTCGTTTTGGACTTGATTTATAAAGCCAAACCAAAGGCTTTTACTGGGTGAACCTCTCATTTCTCACCTGCTTCCCTATCTCTAAAAAACATAGAGCCACAAAAGCTCTCAACCCTCACCTCTCTGCTTCCCTTTACTCGTCCTTAGCCGAGGATTGAAACCCCCAAACTCCCAACCACCATAGGTCGGTAGCCATGGGGAGCAACCTTATCATCTTCTCATCTTTTAAACAACCCACCCTAGCAAATCGAAAACCCAAAACCCACTGTGCTTCAAACCCTAACGACCCTAGAAGAGAAAAAAAGATTTTACCTTCGGATAGTTCTTCCTAATTTTGACGAGATGGGTAAGGGCCAGATCTACCAGGTATCTTTATGTTCCCCTCTTTTTCCTTGTTTTCTATTTTCTCTCATTTTTTCTGTTTTTTTCTGTTTTTTTCGTATCCCCCTTCACTGTCTTCTTTTCCTTTTTATCTTGCATCTGATTTGGTAGTTTGATGAATCACTGCTGCCCGAGGAAATAGGGCTTGAGTGCTCTAGATTTTTGGTGTCGTAGCTTTGATTTCCTCGGATGCCATTTTTATCTTGTTTCCATTTTTTATTGGGTTATCTGACTTTTTTGTGACTTTCTATCACTGTTGATGAAGGATTTGTTGTCACTGTTGGCGATGGTCGTGGCTTGGCAGAGGATTGGTGGCCAGCGGTAGTTGGAGCGTCGGTGGGAGCTAAAAGACCAAGCGGCGGCGGCAATCATCTGGGCTAGGGTTTCTACAACCTAAAATGGTCACTGATTTGGACCATCGGTTTGGGTCCAGATCAAGGGATGAGATTGAGCGGCGCTGGATCTCCCTAAGAAACCTTAATGTTTAGGGTTTCAAATAGGTTGGATCTGGGCCTCGGGTGGGCTGAATCAGCTGGGTTCCCATCAATTTGGGCTTGGGTTGTAACCGGGATTGGGTTTGAGTGATCCAGGCTTCAGGATTGGGCTGCTGGTTGTAGTAGTTGGGCTCTGGGTTGTTGTAATTTGGGCATGCTTGTAATATGATACCGGGCTCCAAATGGCCTGCAAAAGAATGTAATTTATGTATTAATAGTAAAAATAATAATAATAATAATAATAATAATAGATAAAAATAAATATAAAAGATCCGGACAAAAACAGGTGTCTACAGAGTCATTTGTCTTTTATGTTTTCGTATTTATTTTATAAATAGTGTTATCTTGATCCAAAATATAGAGACTATTAACTAATTGTGTTGAACCATAGAAAACACTATCGAGATAAAATGAACAACAATTATTCTTTATAATTATCTCAAAACCAATTTTGTCCAAACAAAAAATAGAAATAATGTTTTTAGTCAAACTAGGCACAAAATAACAATCCTCTAAATTTAAATCAAGTCCACTAGGCAAAAATAAAACATATGTCCCTATAGCTAATGTAACAACTCTTGCTCTATTTCTCACTCGTAGGTCTACGTCTCTTTTAGCCAAATTAATTCTCTTTTGTAATTCCTGTACAAAAGTACAAATATGAGAACCATAAATGGTATCTAATACTTAAGAAGTAGATATTGATAAGTTAACATCAATAACATAAACACCTGAAACAAACATTCTGTTTACTTTTACCTTTTTGACCCCTTCAAGGTAAACAGGGTAGTTTCTCTTCCAGTGTCTAGTCGTGTCGTAATGTAAACATTTTACTTCCTTGATAACTCCCCGTTTTGGGTTTCAATGCATTTTTCCTTTAGGCTTTGCCTTACTATTGCCCTTAGACTTTGCCATTATCTTTTTCTTTCTCTTTTCTTTGTCCTTGTGGACCATCAAAATGGGCTTAGGTCCAACCTTTTCATGTTAATTTCAGCAGTTTGTAACATCCCAAGTAACTGTGGCAAAGTCTTGTTAACTTCATTCATGTTGAAATTAAGGAAAAATTGGTTGAAGCTATCCGACAACGATTGCATGATAATATCGGTAGCCAATTCATCTTTGAGAGGAAATCCCAACTTTCTCAATATTTGGATGTAGCCCATCATCTTGATGACATGAGCTTCTACAGGAGATCTCTCTACCATTTTGTATTGAAATAGATTTTTAGAGGTCTTATACCTCTCTTGACATGCTTGCCCCTTATATATTTCCTTGAGATTTTGAATCATCTCATATGCAACCATGTCCTTATGTTGCTTCTGAAGCTCAGAAATCATGGTGGCAAACATTAGAGATCCAACATCTAACATATCATCCATATGTTTTTTAAACTTGTCTTTGTCAGCTCTAGAAGCATTAGCTGTCGGTTCATTAGGAACATATTATTCAATGACATATTCATTCCTTTCCTGTTTGAGAATAATTCTCAAATTACGGAACCAGTCAAGGAAGTTTATGCCATTAAGTTTATCCTTCTCAAGGAGCGATCGCAATTATATTTTGTTATTTACCAGTAAATCTACAACAATGAAAATATTTAAAGTAAGTAAATTTACCGAATTTAAAATTTAGAAATATGTTTCTATTTACAAATTGCTCCCACTATTTTATTCAAAATTAAAAACCCTCTTGTTTTAATTTTAAAAAAAATAGCTCGAAGGTTTTTTTTAGTGAGTGAGGATCTATATTTCACCCTCTTCCTAAATAGCTTTAGCTTTTCTTTTATAAGAATGGTTATTTAGGTAAGTAACACCTTACTAATTACATCCAATGTAACTCCTCCATTTGTTGAACAACTCTTGTTCAAATCATCTCATAATTCATCCAAATAATTAACATCTAGATTTATAATCCTATTAGAATAACCTAGCTAAGTTATTACCAATATTTCAATCGGTGAATATCACTTACTTATTCTTCGCGTTTAACTAAGATAGACTTATGTGCTATTTCTTTGGAAAAACCCACATAATATTGATTGAAGTCTTAATGAGGGTAAATATTGGACAGTTAAAATTAACTTAGATTATTTAGAGGAATTTATAATTATCTCATCAATGTTCATTTTAATATTATGCCCTTATTGATCTCATCAATATTCATTATAACATTAGCATGTTAACATATCATTCATTGCATCAGATACATGATAGATATAAGTAGTAAATAAGATGCAATGGTTATAGCCCAAAAATATTAAAACATAGGTGGCCTATCCCAAGCCAATGGGAGAACCAAGAATCCTAAAACTAAGACTGCTTCTCAAGCATCTTCTCGCCTTTAGGTCAATTCATTCTTCTTCTCCATTGAATCTTCATAGGATTACAATTTTAGAAACTCGTTTTACATATAAGGGAGTAAGATGAGAAGAGAAATACAACAGAATTGTAGAGAGGTAAGACACACATGTCGTATTTTAAAATTTTTACTACCATTAATAAAGGGGCTATAACCATGCATGTCAAACACCGTACAAATCATACATATCATACATATGCCATTACAAGTTTATTATTAATAATTGATATGGGCCTACAACATTTATTGCCTACGAAGAGGTAAAGTAGCGAAGCCTTTTGCGGGGTTTAAGGGCGGAGCCCTAGCAGGGACAAAGGGCGGTCGGTCAGAAATTTTTGAAAAATAACACCCACTATTACTATGAAAAAACTCATTATTTGATAATATTTATCAACTAATCTTGTTTTTTGGATTTTATATCCCTAATGTTTTTTCACACTGGAACAATCTTTGTTCCTCTATCGAAATTGATCTTCCATTACAACCACGAGTTCACAATATTAACAATTAATATATGAACGCCGAATCGAACAACAATAATTATATGATTAACATTTTAATAAATGATAATAATAATTTTTTTACTGGATTAACAGATTAACCGCAACGCTCATTGATTCAAACACAATCGAAACATATACTCGTCAAAAACAGTAAAACGAACATACATCTCATACATATCACATCAACCAAGAATTTTAACCTGAATCTAGATCATATAAATGGCTCTGATGCCACTATTAGGACCGTCGGTGCATCCCATGGCGAGAGCCTTTGGAGTCTTGCATGTGGGTTTAGTGATCGTTTTAGGCCTTGGTTAGGGTCTAGGTGTGTAGATTGGGGTGTTTGTGGTCATTTGGAGTATTTTCAGGAACTCTATCCACCGTGAGCGGTGGTCGAAGAGGGGCCAACTTGGTGGTTTTGAGTTTTTATGTGTTTGCCGACGACAGATGGGAGATGGAGAGTTGACAGAGTTTTAGATTTTTTTTTAGGTTTCATGTTTCAAATAGAAATAAACAAAAGAAAGTGTTATATAGCTAAAATTTTAGGGTTAAACATGCCTAAGTCCTCCTATCTTTGTCGCTTTTTTACATTTTGGTCATTTGTAGTGATACATTAGTTATTGATTCAATCGTGAAGTCTTGATTTTTCTATTTTACACATATCAATTGTTAGTATATTTTAGGTTTAAAAGGCGGAAAATCATGCTCTCGTCCTCTTTACTTTAGCGTAAATATCCGTATTAGTCACTTATTTTCGTTTCTTTGTAAATACCGTCCTAATCTTGTTATTTCCCCTTTTTTGCAATCTTTAGTTTATAAATATATAAATTTGCTGCGTGATATTCAATATGTGTTTAAGGCTTCCCTATAAATTTGTTAAATTATATCTCCTTGATTATCGTTTTATTCTAGTTCCCATGTTATTAGTCTTCATTTAGCACTTTAAATTTACTTCCCATGTATCTTTAAATGGTAGTAATATCTGCATTAATTTGATTGATTATATTACTGTGCATTAAACGTGAGTTTCCTTGGTATATGTTTTTCTATATTTATTTCTGTAGTCTTTTTAAATATATTTTATTCTATTTATATGTAGGTATGCATTTTGTAACTTGGTAAATATTATTCATTTTGTATACTAAAGTTTATGATATGATTTTCCATGATACGATATTTAAATGTGTATTTGTGTATTTATTGAACTTCAGTTGTCATCATCTTTTCTAAATTTTTGGGTAAATTTACTTATCATTTTTGTGAGATTAGGATGAACCGAGGAGAATTTCTTTCATCTTAGACGTTAAGCTAATTAAATTCCCTCGATTTCATTTTTGTTTTACATAAAATACCATCAATCATTTTCTATAAATTTCTAAAGGGGAGTTCGTTTTAAAAAAAAAATAGGAGTGAGCCAAGGGAAATTTCTCTTGCCTTAGACTTAGGCGAGTTAAATTCTATTGATTTCATTTTCGTTTCACGTCAAACACTAATTATTATTTTTATTAAAAAAAAGAGCCTTTCTTGTTCTAGATGTTGAATGAGTTAGAGCCTTAAATTTAATTCTAGTTCATATCTCCCTATTCATTTTACTTTAGGTACTAGAGACGTTGTTAGAGAATTTAGGCCTTGATGTTAGGATTAAAGAATGTTAGTATTTAGAATTTAGAAAGGTTAGGTTTTTAGAATCTAGAATGGCTATCGAACCCTTTTTGTGTTTATATTTTTCGTATATTAGATTAAAGAAACATGTCATACATTTTTAATATTCTTGTCACATTATTTCGAACAGGGTATGTTCTTAAATTAAATGGACATTCGATATCTTTCTAGACGTTGGAGGATTTCGAGATTATTTAATAAGAGAAAATATCTAGGATTTTTTCATAAAAACAATGTCATAGGAATTTTCGGACTATGAGGAATATTTCTAAATTTTCTTAGACGTTAGAAATTTTGGAGGTGTTTTAAAGAGTTGTAAGTTCAGAGATTTTTAGCATGATTCATGAAAATCGAGGCGTCTTCTTGAATGAGATCAAATTTAAATATTCTTCTAGACGTTAGAGAATACTCAAGATCACCCATGAAAGACTTCGCCCTCGAAATTTTACACATATTAATTTATGAATTTTTAGTATTTTCGAGTATAATTTTGATTCTCTTAGCCATTAGAGAATTTGAAGCTATTCTTGAAAATTTAAAAATTCTTTATTAATCTAAAAATACATTAATTGCATGCATAAGTCAAGATAAAATATTTGTGTTCAAGTAACCGTCATTTTTACGGGCGTTATGAGGGTGTTAACCCTTCTTCACACGTAATCGTGCTCCCAAACCCAATTTTTGTTTTCGCATACCCTAAACAATTTTTGGTGATCCAATCTCACCTTAAACAGATTGGTGGCTACTCCCAACTTTTTGTTTAAAATTCCTAACATTTCTTTAAGTACGATACCTAAAAAATTTTATTCCCCGGGTAAAAAATGGTGTGTACAGATATAATCATATAATCAAAACTTATACAAAGTTTTTGTATTAAATTAATTGATACTTAAGAATTTTGCATCATATCATAGGTATAAAACATAGTAATTCATTCAAATTAAACATATACACGTCTAATAATACTTCAAATAATTTGAAGGATTATTCACCAGCCCTGATACATTATACAGCTAACGTATAAAGTGCACTCACCTAATTTCTGAGTTTCTCAATTCTTATATTTTATGGTTTGTTCAAGGAATATTAGAAGAAATGCAAAATGCAAAAAATATATATTATATTTTTTTCTAACAATATATTAAGATTTTTATAAATATATTCAATTTTTTAAAAATATTTCAAAATTTTATTTATTTTTAATAATTTATAAATTATCATTTTATAGTTTGTGATATTATAATATTTTTAAATTTTTTATTTTAAGATTAAATACTTTTAATTTTAAAAAAATAAATAAACCATTAAATTTCATTTAAAAGTAAAGTAAGTTTATCTATCATATTATCATCTACCGTTGATTATTATGATGTTATCATAATTGAGAAATAAAAGCTACTAAAAAGGAGAGAGAGAGAAGAGCTGGATTTTATAGGGCGGGGTTCGTTATCCGAAAATTCACCTTGTCTCCGACTTCATTGCCCTTGATTTTCTATCTCTTCTTTCTTTAGGTTTATTTTTTCATACAAGGATCAACTTGATACCATGTCACTTATAATTTAATGGATTATTTATTTAAACATTTAAGCTTTAATCAAGGTAAATTAGATGTCTCTAATAAATAAAAGATGACTGTTAAAGGTTTTTTTTATTATTTAATTAGAATATTCAATAACCGGTAAGATATTATTTTTTTCTAATGTGTCTATATATAATTTTAATCTTAGAATCTGACTCTTAATAGGGTGTGAGAGTACATTGCTAATGTAGAACATGAATCTTATATAAAATTTTCTATGAGTAATGATTCAATCCTACGTTTTCCGGCTCATGTTCAGTATATATGGCCGTCTCTTTCGCTAATGCTAATTTAGGGTTTGGATTTGATTTTTATTTAAAAATGCAATGTATCTTATCGCTGTAGCTAACAATTGTTGATTGATCTAATTTATATACATAAGTGGAGTGGTTTTCAATGACCTTAATTAGTGTAAATTCATAACCCCCAAAAAAACTTTTCAAAGGATTGAGATTGATGTATTCCCACTAATCACGAACCCATAATGATTAGATTTTCGGTTGTTAATTACATCGAAGGTCAGCGTTTGAACTTTTCTCAACAATATATCTATAGGAACGCATCAAATTTTACGATTGCTATGAAATAGTTAGACTGAAAAGGATAGAGAAAAGAAATTGAAAGGGATGACAATGAATTGAATTGACTAACCCCATCAAGAGGGTTGCCTAATTTCACAATTTACTTCACATGGATGACAAGTTTGAAAGCGGTTAACCTAATGTTTTGGAAGACATTAACTTTTAGGGTAAATTATACGGTTCCTCACTCTACTTTATTCTCTCCTATTTTGCTCACCGAACTTTCAATTTTTTTAATTTGCTCACTGAACTTTACAGATTGAATCATTTTACTCACTATGCCGTTAATTTTTTAACGGTGTTATGACGTGGCACAAGAATCAAAATGACGCCGTTTTGAAAAACTCAAATATACTCTAAAATGACGTCGTTTTGGTGAGTAAAATATGAGATAGAGTAAAGTTTAATGACTCATGGTGTAATTACCCTTTTTCCTTCTCTTCTCCATTTTCTCTCTACTGGCCAACATGTCATTTTCATTTTGGCCACCGCTGACCTTCGTAGATGGTGGTTATTCGGTCCCAAAAAGGATGGGTCGGTTCGGCTCGACCCCTGAGTCCGGATATGGTGGTTGTTTCACCGAAAATACCCCAAAACCTGAATTTGGACTGAAACATTTCAATTTTCTCACTTTCAATCTCAAATTCGTGGACTTCGAGCAACTTACAACAAAATGGAGGTTGGATTCGAACTCACGATGTCGAGTCGAAGCGACCCATCCCATTTTTGGGACCAAACAACCACCATCTAAAGTGATTAACGATGGTTGGTGGTGGCATCCGACCACCTTCTATTTTTATTTTATTTTTTAATTATTTTATATTGAATAATAATAAAAAACAGTCGTTAGAGAGAAAATGGGGAGTGAGCAAAATGATTCAATTTGTAAAGTTCAGTGAGCAAATTAGAAAAACTGAAAGTCCGATGAACAAAATAGGAGAGAGAGTAAAGTAGAGTGTGGAACAGTGTAATTTACCCTAACTTTTAAATAGGGACGGAGATAAATTTATAAAATTTTAGGGAACAAAAATAAATTATCAATAAAAAATTTAAAAAATATTTAGATTATATGAGAAATTGAAATTTTCAAAGATATTGTCATGCATACTCTTATAAGGTCATTGAATGTACTATAGATGAAGTTTTCCATTGAGTTTGAGAAGAATTGAAGTCAAGTTTAGGCTAAGGGTGATTTCATTAGGTGAGATATTGTCATCTTTGTTGAGTATTTCTTGCTTGTTAGGCTTAGCTAATCATAATTTGACCTAACCATCACTTCGATTCTAAGCTGTTGAATCCCTTATTGCAATCATATTTCTCTACGAACTCTTCTAGTTAATGTTAATTTGTTTCTAATTTGGGATTAGTCCTAAATATTGTGTAATTTCTCTCCCTATCTAGGTACAATATTCCTAATCTTTAAAATGGAATTTCTTGATCCAACTTTTTTTTATTAGTGTTCCATATATGTCATTTTAATTAATCAAAATTAGCAATTTGAGATAAGGAAAGAGTCGAAAAAATATTTGGTACTATTTTAATTTTTGATTTACTAAATGGTCTTTTTTAACATGGAATGATCCACTTAAAATAATATAAAATAAAGTTAATTTTACATATTTTAATTATTATTTTAATAACTAAATTGTTGAATTTATTAATATAATTTTAACTACTATATATATGATTTTTATTTAATTTGATATTCTACCATATTGATTCAATTTCATGTTTTTATATCATATCAAATTTCGGATGATACCATTCTTTTATTATATTGTATTCAATATTAATGGATCTACTAACTCGTCTATCATTAGATGACTGATGAATATTTTTTGATAATACAGAGATCGAAGAACCACGGGTCCACGGCTCAACACAAGAAGTTTATCCACATCAGCATTTTGTTCACGATTTTTTTTTATGTATTTTTTATTGAAAATTTTCTAAATTCAAATTCGCCCCTCTAACATAAAATCTTACGTACGTCTGTGGTTGTAGGTTACAACGTACCAAGAACTCCTCCCATTGCACATAGTTAGGGTCAATAGCACTACAACGGTTCTTCCAAAGCTGCCAGCAGAGAATAGCAAAACGAATATTCCAATTCTCGTCTAAAAATATAAAAAGAACCTTCTGCTTTTAAATTCTGATTTAACCATGCTTCATATGGTATTGACAATAATTAATTTAACTTCTCTAAACGGACTACTCTCGCCCAAACACAACTCCATTTTGCAAGAACACAGAATGTGGTCAGCATCTTCATTGCTTCTCCCTCAAAGTTGGCACGTAACTGTATCAGTTAGATGACGGCGCGCGCGTTCAACATTGGTGAGGAGTGGATCGTGCAAAGCTAGCCAAAGGAACACACTGATTCTTTGCGGGACCTCCAAATTAATCTCCAACTATCCCGGCTATCATCCTCCGTGAGCTGTGCGAGAGAATCATAAGCAGGCTTAGTTTTGAACCTTCTGTCATGTTCCCATCTTCACCAGGGAGTGTCAGAGACCAATAAACCATCAGGGGTTGAACAGCCGCAATTTTTGAATGATATAATCAGGGAGTAATGGTGTGAGTTTCTCCCAGTCCCACGAACCAGTCGGTTTAACCATCTCACAAACCGGTGTTGGTATTGGAGTATTCGAACCTGTGTAAGAGAAGACAAGGCGATCCTCAACATCCAGTCATACCAAAAATCCGTATTAATACCATCACGAACCTGTGTAAGAGATGACTAATGAATATTGATATATGGATTTGATCAACTGTTGGATACCTATGGTGAAAGTTTAACAAATGCAAGTAAATTGAAGAAGGAGATGAATATTATTGATCTGCACACCATACAATCTTATATACAGCTTTACAAGGTAGTTATATTCTTAACCGTCTTTGTAACTGACTGTTAACAAACTCAACTAATTACTAACAGCCTTAGCTTTTAGTAAACTTCTAGAACCTCTAAGCTGCATTCTGGAACCACTAAACTCACAGACTCATTCTTCTAACATTCTCCCTACTTTCTCAACCTTCTTGACAAAAAGATGAACAATTGAGTCGAAAGTGTTGATGCTTCCTTTCTTTCACTTTGAATCGAAAATGCCGATGTTTCTTTCGTTCTTCTTGAATCGAAAGTGTCGATGCTTCATTCCGTTCACTTTGAATCGAAAGTGCTTATGCTTCCTTTCGTACTTCTGATTCACCTTCATTTCTTTCTTCTTCACCCTCTTTTACAAGGTTCCTTGACAAACTTTTTTTATGGACTCTTAGCTGTGAAGCTTTCAATTCCCATGACATTTTGAGATAGGAGCAACAAAAGCAACAAAATGAATGCAAAATTAAACTTTTGTTTACACACACAAAAGAATTATACTACTATGCAAAATAACGGTGATAGCCTTGCCATTGGTACCAGTATAGAAACTGGATCATGTTCATCATCTACCCTTCAAGCACCAACCTGACAAAAGAGCCACTTACGAATCTCTGGAAGCTTTTTATTGAATGCAACATCCAACCGTGCATCCAAGGTGTTCTCACAAACAATCTTTCCATCTCTAAAACATTATACCTGCAAAACATTCTTGAATCAGCGCCCTCAATCAGTTTCCTTTTCACCCACAGGTCCCAAATCCAGTCAACCAATACGGTTCCATTCTCATCCACGGGCCTCTTTCCCGTAGCCACCTCCAGGACAACCACTCGAAGCTGTAAACGTCGGTTTTTACAATCGGAGCACCAGTATAAACGTACTCAGGTGCCAGATACCTATCATCCCGGCTGGTATCGTTGCATCTCTTGAAGCGCAACAATGTTCGTACACTTCAGCTAAACCGAAATCTCCGAGCTTGGCATTGAACTCGTCATCAAGCATGATGTTGCAAGTTTTCACATCTCTATGTATTATCTGTCTTTCACATTCTTCATGTAAAGATGAAAGAGCTGAAGCAATCCCGAGAACTACCTTTAATCTTAAGCTCCATGAAAGGGTAGCTGTTGATGAAACTGAAGTTTTGTGAATGTGATGGTAGAGGCTTCCATTGGACAACAACTCATAGACCAAGACCAACTCAGATTCCTCACAACACCATCCTTGAAGCTGAACCAAGTTACAGTGGTTTAGCCAACCGGCCATAATGGCAAACTCTGTGTTGAAAAGATTACGATTGAATGCTTTTCCGTTGAACTGATCAAACCGCTTCACCGCGACGGTTCCAGCCGACGAAATATAACCTTTATAAACAACTGTTGAACCACCTTTGCTGATGATTAAACTCTTATGAAACCCCATTGTAGCTGATTTTATCTCTGCAAGTGACCATCTTGTTGGTACATTGTTCGTTTGAACTCTAGGAATTGCACTCTTGATTCCTTTTGCCAAACCCCTCTTCTTCCTCACCGCAAAGAAACAAAATGGAACTGTTGTTACATCAACTGAAATAGAGATCTCGTTAGCTCTCTCCTCTTCTTGGCGGATGAAGCTCACCATTTGCTGGATCAGCTTGGATACATCTGAGTCGTTCATTTTCGTAGGGAAATCACTCTCTTCCGCAATGAAATCGAAAACCTTCTCCAAGAACCCAATGGGATTTGCTGGATCCAGGCTGGTAGTGAACGACACCGGTTTAGCAGCCGTTGCCGCTGCCGAAGATGCCGAGGGTATTTTCTCCTCCTCTTTCATGCGACGGAAGAAAACAAAATAAAGTCAGGATCGTTTGGCGAATGATACCATGTTGGATACCTATGGTGAAATCTTAACAAATGCAAGTAAATTGAATGAAGGAGATGAATATTATTGATCTGCACACCATACAATCTTATATACAGCTTTACAAGGTAGTTATATTCTTAACAGTCTTTGTAACTGACTGTTAACAAACTCAACTAATTACTAACAGCCTTAGCTTTTAGTAAACTTCTAGAACCTCTAAGCTGCATTCTGGAACCACTAAACTCACAGACTCATTCTTCTAACATCAACTTAATGTACTCCTTGTCCTCTGACCAATGGTTAAACCACTTGAATGATCTTTGCCTATTCGATGTTTTCTTTACTGACAACAATACCGATTTATGATCCGATAGGCTACTCGCCAAGAAGGATTGTTGTAATTGAGAAAACGCCCACAGAATTTGTAACGAAATCAGGAAACGATCAAGTCTACTGGTCGAAATAGCGGACCCACCTCTGAACCAAGTGTATGGACTACCAATCATATGCATGTCTATAAGATTCAGTTCCGAAAAAAAACTCAACAAAAGTCTCCATTGATCCCTGATGAAAGCTTGCCCCAATTCTTTCCAACTCCTTTGATACTGTATTAAAATCCCCACCTTGAATTACCGGGAACTTCAACTCGTCTATGGTGGCGCTCAAACTCGCTAAGAACTCCCTCCTTTCCGATAGATCGGTCAGGGCATAATGTTGAAAATTCCGATTCGAATGTTGGCATGTGGAATCCAACCCAGAAGCACCAACATTCTATTTCTTAAAATCGCATTGCTCACTTTGAACACACTGGAATCCCATAGAGAGGTTAATCCCCCCCCCACCCCGCTGCACCTTCTGAAGGCACCCAAGCCACATTATCTAGATTGTCTTTCAACTGTCTTCTCTTTAGGCTTTGCCTTACATCCGATAGTTTAGTTTCTTGTAGTAAGATACAACGAGCTTTGCTTCGACGATTGTACGACATAAGGCTCAGACTTTCTCACTTTTTCCAAGCTCCCTTACATTCCATGATAAAAGAGAGAAATTCATACTAAAAAAACACACACTAAAGGCAAAGACGAACTTACATATTCTCAATAGCGATAATCCACCTCTGAGCTTTCCACTAACCTTTTCACTACCACCCTTTCTGGCGCGGAAAAACCGACTTCCAGAGCCTCTCTAATTCTGTAGGTGGCTAAAGCCTCGCCCACGAGGTCCTTGTTTGGTCCAATATTAGACGAGGAAGGATCGAGAGATCCAGAACGAAGCTCCTTGAATTACGTGATCTCTGGCTTTTCTTCGATTTCTTTTTGCCTGTTCTCTCTTTTTTTTTCATGTTGAGTTGATTTGGCCCCATGTCCAAATTGCCCCGAGCTTCCATATGGCCACACAGTTGTAGCGATAGAATGCCAACTGGAGATGTCCCTAAATTGTCCATTTCAAAGTCACAGGATGTTCAACAAGTTGGATTCGTTAGAGATGGATTGTTCCTCATCAATAAGACTTGTCGGCCCACTACCTTCCAATCGATAATTCCTTACTCCGGCATTTGGGCTGGCAGGCCCAGAACTGGATACAATCGGGACCTCGGAGAGCATTGTCTGGGACAAAAGGTACAACGTCAATAGGCTCCAAGTGACATTGTTGCTCTTCTAAAGCCTCAATCATAACGTTTTCCTCTGGGATTACAAGCTCATTAAATGCCATGGACTGATATGGGGAGGCAATAGGTTCTTCTAATTCCTCATCTGTCTCTCCGATCAACAGAGATCTATCGTCGATAAAGGTTCAGTCCCCTTTGAATTCCTCAGTTCGGACTTTCAACCAAAGTTTATTTTCATTGACGAATAAAGCAACTTTTTGGGAATTCTTGATTATGTTTAGGTCGCTATTAGCACTTTTATTTCATCAAATCTATTCATATCCGATGTATCTTTATCAACCTTCAACGTCTTGCCCCATTTATTGCCAATTGCCATGAACAGTTTATCATTCCAAATATTCAATGGGATATCTTTCAGCGACAGCCGCAGCTTTATCGATCTTTTTCCATCAAAGCCTTCGAGCAGTTCCAGTTCCTCGAACCATATACTCAGTCATTCATCTCTGTTATCCCAGCATTTGTTCTTTCTTGAAGACTATTAAACTGAATTACCGTTAGTAGCCCGGACCATGGACATACCTTTGCCTTTTCCTGTTATTATATGGCTATGAATACATCCTTTCCTAAATGTCTCCGATGATCTTCTTCCTTCCTTCTTTGTCTCTGATAATTTTCTTCCATCCTTCTTTGTACTAGTCTGCGGTTGACTCTTGGACTGCCTCTCACCGCCATCTCAAACTTGTATTTGACTGTTCTTAATTTTGTTCGAATTGCACTTCTTGATTGAATAAAGGTTTTCGATCAATTCGGTAATTTCGTATCTTTTATTATATTTTTAAGAGTAAACAGAACTACTTGTGTTAAAATATACTTTTTAAACAGAATACGTGTTATTAATATATATGAGATCACTTTAAAAATTTATTTCTAGATGCACCATTATTTGAATATGTAATACATATTATCTCTTTAACTAAATGACGTTAAAATCATAAGCATGAGCAAAACATATTCGATTATGTGTAGTTAAAAACATGTTAACTATTTAATTACAAATAAAAATTAATATTGAATTACCATTAAAAAAATATAGACTCTTAAATTTATCAAAAATAATTCTAATATCAATTCAGAGAAGTATGTAAGATTTTATGTTTGTGGCGGACCTATAAAATTTTAGAGGACAAAATTATATCAATAGAAAATACAAAAAAAATATAAATATTAAAATTAAATACTATAAGTAATTATTTATTAGAGCTTTATGATCCACTTGCACATTGTAATTTTTTTAGTTTTAAACAAATTTATGATCATTTAATGAGTAAAAATAGAAATATAAGATTAATTTTTTAAATATCTTTTTATTTTTTATTATTAATCTCGTCCATTTATTTTTATTCATCGAACTATTGTAAATATATTTAATATTAAAGAAAATTAGACTATATAATTAGATTCTATCCACATCTTAAAATATAAAGGTAATTTTTATTATTTGATAGAAGTGATTTAAAGTTCAATTGGGCTACAAAGCCCGAGTCTCAAAAAACCAAAACCAATGACAATTGGCAACCAAAAGTAGTAGTTTAACTACCACAGTTTAACATAAGGCTAATAATAATCGAAAATGTTAATATTTTTTTAATATTTTTAGTTACGTTTTTTTTAATATTATATTAGGTTATCTTTCCTTATGCATCTTCCAAAAGTAGTCGATATTAAAACAAATGAACGAGAAGCACAACATCCTAGGTAGAGATGAAATGATTATGTTAGAGGGTGGTGATTCTACTTTGCAGTAATGGTTCTACTTTGCAGTAATTTAGTACAAGATTAAAATAAGAGAAAATAACCTCAGTGACTGAAAATGCCTTATAATATACGATTTTAACCAACTTTTTTTGGATTTGCCAAAATGATCAACAAATTTACAATGCGAAAGTCAAATTCGCAACGCGAACTCCAATTTCGCAACTCAGTTTCCAACTTCGCAACGCAAATCTGTAAATCGCAACACGAATTTGTAAATCGCAACACAGAAGTCAAATTTGCAACGCGATAGTCAAATTCACAACGCGATAGTCAAATTCGCAACACAAAAGTCAAATTCGCAACGCATAATTTCAAATTCGCAACGCGAAACACAATATTAATTTCGCAACGCAAAACACAATATTAAATTCGCAACACAAATGTAAACAGTATTATCACAAATCATAACCTAAAACCCTAAATTACAACTCAGTTCCATCTCCATCTCTCACTCTCTACGGCGACATCCGTCCCCATCTCTGAAGAAATCTGTCCCCATCTCCGGCGAAATCCGTCTATCTCTATCTCTCAGAGCAACCCTCACAACCATTCACGGTCAAAATGGAAAATCAACCACCGAGGGTTAGTTTTTTAATCTCTTATTTTTATTTTGAAATTTTTGTATTATTATTAGATTTTTCTTATATTGATGATAAATTTACTGGTAATTTCAATATATATTTTAACCATTTCACTGAGATTGCTTAGTAAATTCATTCGGTTGCTGCCAATACTGCTAACTGTTTAGTCTTTAACCCTGTGAAGTTAGTATTTGTCTTTGTTTTGTCTTTTTGTTAAAGAAATGCAATTCATTCAAGTTTCAATTTGTAGAAGAATAGTTTTTGAAACTTAAATTCGCAACACAAAAATTAAAATCGCAATACCAAAATCGCAACGCAAAAATCACAACGCGAAAATGAAAATCGCAACGCGATTTTAGTTTCGCGTTGCAAATTTAAGTTTCAGAAACTACTCTTATTCTGCAAATTGAAACTTGAATGAATTGCATTACTTTAACAAAAAGACAAAACAAAGACAAATACTAACTTCACATTGTTGCTAATTTAAGTTTCAAGAATAAACTACTACTCTTTATGTTGGCCTTGAACCTGCACTAAACCTATATGTTGTCTTTTAAATGTTATATAAGTACTTACGTCTGGAATGTTATTTGATGCATTTTGTGAACTATGATGGAATAATGGCAACATGTGAATATTGCTAGTTTGAAACATATTTGGCTTTGTTTTCACTATTAATATATGTCTGTTTATAGTGTATAATTTGTAGTTTTTGGTATATCTAACTTGGTATGTTTATTGTTTTTGTAGAAATTTTTTCGGCTGCATTGACCTTAAGGAATAAATTAAGCCTAGCCACTAAAATTGTGTTGACGCTTACACCTCTACAAAGAAAATTGTTTGAGGATACTTGCTTCGGGCCATGGCTGAAAGTACAACATACGGTGGAGATACTATGTTGACACATTTGTTTCTTCAGACCATGACTAATGATCTACCCGAAAGGATACAACGTGGTGATGAAGAGATATGGTTTCATTTTCCTCCGGCACCGACGTATACTTGTTTTGGGCGAGAAGAGTTTTGCTTAATCACCGGTCTACGCTTCGGACACGATGAAGTAACCTGGTACACTAGTCATATCTCCGCCCATCATGGTTATCTCGAGTTTTTCCTGAGCTGGCAAAGTCGAAGCCGAGTTTAACGTCGATGACTTGAAGAGATTATTGTTAAAGATGGTTTTACTCGGATGGATGACTTGATGTTGTCCGAGTATTCCATTTATTACTTTTGCATGCGGCTTTTTAGCCAAAGAGGGCAGACAACCTATCTCTGAGGACCTAATATTATTGGTAGAGGACCTAAATGCATGGAACTGTTTCCGTGGGGTTCATATCTATGGAAAGCTACCTGGAATAAGTTGTCGTTTGCCTTTGAGGACCGAAAAAGTTTGCGGGGCGATGGTTCTAAATACACTTTGAAGGCTTTACTTGGGCCTTTAAGGTAAGAATTTCATATAATGTTTCCAAAATTATAATTAATTATTTAACATTACTAATGTTTGTGTATTATATTGTTTTGTAGATTTAGATATTTGAGGCTTTCCCCAACATGCAGACATATGCATAAAAAGATCAAATAATATTCCTAGGCTATTACCTGGAAAAGGATCCGCATGTTGGATTGGGAAGAGTTACTCCCATATACGACGATAAATGATGTAAGTTAACACACAAATATATATATATAAACAAGTTATTACTAGTACAAGTTTAACTTTATTTGAGCCTTTATATTGTTAGGAGGCCAACTATCCATTACAGAGGCTGACACCCACAGAGTCTGAGCTTGCCACTGATTGGTGGCAAGCTAATAAGCGGTTTTTTGATGGGACGGATGAGCACCCCTCACTTCAAGAGCCATCACTGATCGGGTCGATTCTACAGCTCGACACCCGGAGCCATCACCTGATCGAGCCTCTTCTCCACCTCCACCATCACCTATTCCATCACATCATCGAGCTTCTTCTCCACATCACCTCATGATAGACGACGGCAAAGAGGCCACGATATTTATCTCCCTATTCTACCTCCACGGGATGAGTTAGGGGAGTTACGTGATGAGGTCGGTGCTTTACGTCATGAGGTCGGTACTTTACGTGAAGATAATGGTGCATGACGTGATGAGGTTCATCTTTACGTGGTGAGGTGGATTTTTTACGCGATGACAATGGTGCGCTACGTGGTGAGGTATCTACTTTACGTGATGAGGTTGCGCTCTATGCGAGATTGTTTCATCGTTGCTGAATGAGGTTCATACTCTACGCAATGAGGTAAATTTGTTTAATACTATACTAAAAATACAAATAACCTTTTTTCGGCATTATTTATTTATTTATTTACTGATTTATGTATTAATTTATTTTCAGCGGCCCGATAAGGTAGATGCTTTACGTCGGGTTTTTCTTGCACGACGGGGTTCACGCATCAGACTCGTGCACGTGCCATTACGTCCGTTCACCCCACTAGTGCCAAGACTCCGTAAGAAGAAGACCGATGCACCTATCATCATTCAAGAGGTGCCTCCTATCGTTCAAGAGATGCCTCCTTTCGTTCAAGAGGCCCCTCTCATCATCGAAGAAGCCTCTCCCACCGTTCAAGAGGCCCCTGTCATCGTTCAAGAGGTCTCGCCCACCGTTCAAGAGCCCGATTCATATGGCGTCATATGTCGACATATTGATAAACCCCCTCTCATGCCCGATATGATGGACGAGTTGGTATGTACCGGTCAGTATCATTCGTCAATAGGAGAGGGAAACACTACACACAATTATGGATAAAACCCTTTGGGCTAAGACCGCAGTTGATTTTATCTACATGAGCGGAGCAAAGGGTGTTATTCTGACCTATGCCAACTCGACGATGTTATTCATTTGTTTCTTGATCGGTCTTGGTGGGTTTTTTATTAGGGGTTGAAGATAATGGCTATCTCGAAGGGGTGGTAAGTCTTATATTCTTCTTATATTGCATTTTGATTAAATTTTTTTAAATTATTAAAATTCACTAATATGTATTTTTTATAAAACAACATATTGATGCATGGGTGTCATGTCTTCTAATAATAAGGAAATTGAGGAAAATAAGAAATACTCGATGGACTATTATGCCGACGTCTTTTCACGTAGTTCACTTGAAGGATCCGAGAGATGCTTCATATACGTTGGGTAATGGAAAAGCTAAACTTTATCCTGCGTGGTGGGAGGTCGATAAGGTTAGTATTTATTTTTTGAATATTTTAAAGGTTTTCATAAATTTATTTGATGTGCACAATTATTTATGATTGCAGGTGTTTATCCCTATTTTGGAACGTCGTCATTGGCTTCTCGTCGAGATTCAGCTCCCAACCTGAAGATAATGGTATATGACAGCATGTTGAATTACATACCATTGTCTGATTGAGAGTTATTATTTGTAAGGGATGGAGCGCTCATTTGGCGAAATGCTTGGATGCGATTGATTATTGGACTAATTCTGGAAACAAGAAGCCAAAAAAGTTCAAAGTTACAATGATCAGAGACGATATCGCACCATAACAAACGAGGGAGCCAGAGGGGATTGTGGTCCTCTTGTATGCATGTGCTTGGAGCGTTTGACGACAGGAAGTAAACATCTTCTACCTCCCACAGATAGAGATAGAGGTGCAGTAGGCTTATGGTTTCGACATTATATGGCTCGAGCGATATATACGAGACGTTGCCTACCTACAGTTGCGTGCTGAAAGTTTTCATAAATAATTGTTAAGTTTGAGCAAGTGTTGTTAACATATATACTCTTTGTTGGTTTGAAAATGTTTGGTTAAGTACTTAGAATTCAATAATTTGTTGTTTATTGGTTTTAGATGTGTAGAAAGTGTTGTTTGAGTAAATGTTTGGTTTCTGCAGGTTATTCCTTACATGAGCTATGTGAAATTGATGTATTTGTGCATAAAAACAGTCTGGGGTGCACTTTTTTCCTTGTTTAATTGAATTTTACATTGAAAGTTGATTTGTTTAATTGATGAAGAAATAAGAATTATTTTTTGCTTGTTTAATTGATTTGTAAAAGTTGAGTTGTTTAATTTGATGTGTAAATAAGAATTATTTTTTTGCTTGTTTAATTGATTTGTAAAAGTTCATTTGTTGTTTTAAATTCAATATGCATTATGTTGAAGGCAAAAAAGGCCTATTGAAGGTAAATTCGCAACGCGAAAGTCAAATTCGCAATGCGAAAGTCAAATTCACGTTGCGATTTTCGGTTTGCGATTTCGCGTTGCAAATTTGAATTTCGCGTTGCGAATTTGACTATCGCAACGCTTATTTCGCGTTGTGAATTTGACTTTCGCGTTGATCGCAACATACAACATCAAGTTATATACAACATCAAACACATTCCAAGCTATAAATACAAGCTAAGGACACTTGAAGAAGCAAGAGAACAACTATCCAAGCAATCAAACACAAGAGAAAATCCCAACATGATAACAACTGAACAGATCATAGCAATGTTCAAACTCAAGTTACTAATGAATGTCTAACTGAAATGTATGCATTCACACATAAAATACACATAATACAACGTTTGCATTTAAAAATCACCTAAGTTAATAAGTCTCAAAAGGTGAAGCCGGTTGTGATTGGGATTTTGACTTTGATTGCGATTTTGATTTCCTTTTGCTTGGCACCATATAAGTTTGGATTTGATGAGGATCCATATTTTGGTAGAGGAAAAGATGATTGTAATGGCATTGGTGATCCACATGTCGATATCCAAACATGATCAACATTAGATGATTTCATTCTACAAATTGTAAATTAATTTACTAAATAAACGAGATATAAATTATATATCATCACTAACTTAGAGAAGAACATACCTTTATTAAGTTGATAGTTGATAATTTGGGAGAGAAATCATTGAAAAATTATATAGAAATAAATTATGTAAAAAAAATGCCTTTCGAATATATCTATTTCATCCAGCTCATGAAGATAGGATAACCGTTAACTGAAATAGTATGAGAGAAACATAGCTGATTTAGAAGCAGCTGCATATTTAAAATCTCGAAGGATCTATTTGGTTCTCAAACATTTAAAGCATCGGAAGCATTTCGGACTTATGATTTGGGTGGTACTCGGAAGTATTTCAGACTTATTATTTTTTGTTATTATTACAAGTTGTAGCCCTCAATTATCGGGATTTTTAGTTATCATTTGTTGCATTTCTCTTATACCACCCAGATCATACGCCCGAAACGTTTCTGACGCTTTAACTGTTTGAGAACCAAATGCATCACCATTGAGATTTTAAATCTGTAGCTGCTTCTACATCAAGTATGTTTAGCTAAGACAGTTTTGGTTTAGGGTTAAACTACCTCAGTGAGCTGATGAAATGGATAATATCCAAAAGGCATTCTTCGGATATCAATCTTCCTACTTGTTAACCAAAAATTACGATGGTCGGGATTTCCCTCGCGTTTAAAGTTGAAAAAAAAACAATGGAAATTAGGAATAATCAATGATAACATGCATATTGGCTAAGTTATTCCATTGAGTAAGTTGTTGTTTGGATGGAACAAAGGTTTGGGCTAATATTTATAGTGGAATCGAAATTTATATTGAAATTCAAACTCAAATTGAAATTTAAATTCAAACTCCAATTACATATGAAATGAATTTGAAATGCAGTGTTAAATTGAACATGGAAATTGCATAATTGATTCATACTGTTCAAGTAACATGCTTTATGAACCATCAAGCTAAAAGACAATATTGATTGAGTTCAAAGCTGAGTTGTGAGTTGATGGGGTTGTCACACTTGTCACATGGTTGGAATAAAGTACTCACATGGAAGAGATAGATTGTTTTGTTATGCACAGCTCATCTGAATGAAATATACATACAATATAATCAAACCAAAACATACATACACAACAAATTTATACATAACAATGTTCAAATAATGTACCCACAAAAATGAAATTAATCCGATGAAAAGGGTTATTTCTAACGAAGTCCGGAACATTATTTTCCAAATAATGTACCCATAACAATGTTCAATTGTACCACAACAATGTTTAATTGATTTGTTGTTTAATTTTCAATCTGCATTATGTTGAAGGCAAAAAAACCTGTTGAAGGTAAACTTTCGCAACGCGAAAGGTAAATTCACAACGCGAAAGTAAAATTCGCAATGCGGAATAAGCGTTGTGATAGTCAAATTCACAACGTGAAAGTCAAATTCGCTTTGCGATTTTCGGTTTGCGATTTTGCATTGCGAATTTAACTTTCGCAACGCTTATTTCGCGTTGTGAATTTGACTTTCGCGTTGATCGCAACATACAACATCAAACACATTCCAAGCTATAAATACAAGCTAAGGACACTTGAAGAAGCAAGAGAACAACTATCCAAGCAATCAAACACAAGAGAAAATCCCAACATGATAATAACTGAACAGATCATAGCAATGTTCAAACTCAAGTTACTAATGAATGTCTAACTGAAAATGTATGCATTCACACATAAAATACACATAATACAACGTTTGCATTTAAAAATCACCTAAGTTAATAAGTCTCAAAAGGTGAAGCCGGTTGTGATTGGGATTTTGACTTTGATTGCGATTTGATTTCCTTTTGCTTGGCACCATATAAGCTTTGGATTTTGATGAGGATTCCTTTTTTTGTAGAGGAAAAGATGATTCTGATGGCACTGGTGATCCACAGGTCAACCTTGTATTACCACTTTCCTTGCACCGACTACATGTCGATATCCTCTTTTCTTCACCCTTAGACGGTATACGATCGTGATTTTTTGGTCAGCCAGGTAGCTGCTGTCCATGACTGGTGGTAAAATTGTTTGTAAGTCATCTAGGTATGTCCCACTCAGAAGGATGTGGACATGGGTAAACAATCTCGGCATAAGTCTGTCGATATACTTCTGTAGTGTAGCAATTCATAGCGTATGTGCTTGAATCATCTTTGTTTAGATGAAGAGCAACTTTTATAACATGGCCACACGGATATCCAGATGTTTACAATTTCTTACAACTACACGTCTTTGCATTTAGATCGACAAGCCCATTTAAGTTATTATCCAATACTTCAAACAAAGTGTTTGAACATGGTTCAACTATCCATGACGTTGACTTCACAACACATTTCGTTATCTTTTTTTTAGTTTATGGTGTAACACGACGTTCCAATGTTCCTGTAAATTTAAATAAATAATCATTAGTAAATATATGATAAGTTACGAATTTAAAGAAATAATACCTACGTGGTTTCTTTTCTTGTAGTACCACTATTGAATAGAGGCTCGAAAAAACTCCATTAACATAGTAATGGGTAATTTCTGGGAATGACGACTTAGAGCGTTGATTGATTCTGCACTATTAGACGTCATGAAACCATATCTTGCTCCAAGTTGATGTACTCTTGACCATCTTTCAAACCCAACATCTTCTAATGTTTGAGCACATTGAGGCAAAACACGTTTTAAAATTTATATGCTTATTAAAATCCACTTCCCGATAAGCTTTTACAGCCTTCCAGTATGTCCATTTGTGATTTTTATACCAGCAGACCTTGATTTTAGATTTCTGTACAAATGAACACCACAAAGTCCATGAAAAGCATCTGGGAAACACTTCTAATAGCGTTGTCAATGAGTTTGCCCTATCGTATATGATTGTCAGATTGCTAATAGGACCTATGTAATCCCTAAGATACCCATAAAGCATGTCCATGAATCAGAGGTTTAGATTTGCCAACCCCGTAAGCTATTGGCAGTATCCCATTGTTAGCATCCATGGCTGCTAATAAGTTTACACCAAGGTATCAACCTTTCAAATGTGCTCCGTCAACTATAATAATTGGGCGCATGCAAGTAATAAACGAACGAATCTACAAAAATCATACACACAAGAAATATAATCATTTAAATGTAAAATGCATGCAACTAACAAAATGAGTCAACAAAATTATAATTATTACTAATCGCAGCACCAATGGCGACAAACAGCAACTCAAAGCGTCCATCTCTATGTTTTGATATGAGTTACCAACCCAGGATTTTTTCAGCTTTAAATTATGACAAATAAACCGGCAGTTGGCCAAACAATGCTTCTGGCGACCCCCTCAATAATTCCAAGGCATAACATTTGGCTCTCCAAGCTTGAGAATATGAGATACTAATCTTGAACTGAGCATTCATGTCAGTCATAATTTCATGTCCCTGATATACCCTTCTATTCAAAAATATTAACTCAGCCAGAAAACCACCCAACACCTTTTTGTTTGCTTGTCTATGGTGAGGAAAAAACTTGGGTTCTTGAACATATATATTATCAATAAAAGTCCTAACTTGAAACATTTCGCAATCTTTTATCCTCTTTGCAATCATACGCCGTATAGTTTTTTTCAATCATACACCTTGTTTCGAAACGATCTTGCTTGATTTGTTAACTTTTAGTTGATAGACATCTTCACACATTTCGTATACAAAGCTATCTTCAAGTCTTCCTTTGTATCAAAACAATCATCTTTCTTGATACGAATAACTTTTGTGTAACAATCAACTGCTATCTTACCAATCTTCTTCGGTATCTGAAGTAATTGGCATATTCCAGTTATACTCCCGTGGCATTTCTTCTTTTTCTTTTCTCGGGGACTTCTTCTTCTTCTTTTCTTCAGAGTTATATGAATTACAGAATGGATGTTCAACATGTTCATTCACAGTCGTAACTTCCACCTCATTATCATCAACAACATATCTCGGCTCGGGCTGTTCATCATCAAAATTCGGGTATTGACCAATATCAAATCATTACATGCAGGGTCTGTTTCTTCTTCCATCACATCATCAAAATGAGTATTGACCAAGATCAAGTCCGGGTATTGACCAAGATCAAATTTGAATACTGACTAGTACTCACAATTTTTTCTGTTGGCTCATAATCGTCTAACTGGTCATACGAAAACCAGAATTTGTGCTGAAAGTTGATTGGGATTTGGATTAGGAAAATGTGTGGGTTTTGAGATTGTGTTTGGTATTGAAAATGTGTGTGAAACAAAATTTTCTTAGTGATGAAATTGTGGTGGAAACCATTAAATTTTGAGGTTGATACAACGTTGTACATTGTGCACCATAAACTGGGGTTGAAGAACTTAGTTGATTACTACCTGCTACTGACCCAACTTCACTACTTCTAGGTTCACACAACATACAATGTAACATCATCTTCTTGCGACACTAATGTAAGCAATGAATCGTTCAACATCTTCATTGTCGGTTAACAAATAAACTTTACCTTTTCTCTGATAAGATAGCCTAAATCCACTTAGAGGCTCTAAATTCAATTTCTTTGCAACGTAACATTAGAGTTTCATAAGTTAACTTTTTTAATGACATTTTAGTGAAGATTCATGGGTAAAGAACATATTGTAAAACACCATGAACATTCTCCCATGACCCTCCAAAACACAAATCTATCCAAACATGATCAACATTAGATGATTTCATTCTACAATTGTAAACTAATTTACTAAACAAATGAGCTAAACTAGATATCATCACTACTTAGAGAAAACATACCTTTATTAAGTTGATAGTTGATAATGGGAGAGAATTATTGACAAATATATATAAATAAAATTATGTAAAAAAATTAGAGATGGGGAAGGATGTCGTGGATATAGGAACGGATGTCGCCGGAGAGAATGATAGATGGAGATGGAATGAGTTGTTGATTTAGGGATTTAGGTTATGAGTTGTTGCTGCTGCGTTGTTATATACCCAAAAAATCTGTATTGAGAAACTAAACCTGTACGAAATTAATTCGTGTTGCGAATTTGAAATTCAGTTGCGAATTTGAAATTCAATTGCGAATTTGAAATTCATTTGCGAATTTGACTTTGTGTTGCGAATTGACTCGCGTTGCGAATTTGACTTCTGTGTTGCAATTTACAAATTCGTGTTGCGAATTTGACTATCGCGTTGTGAATTTGACTTCGTGTTGCGATTTACAGATTCGCATTGTGAAATTGGAAACTGGGTTGCGAAATTAGAGTTCGCGTTGCGAATTTGTTGGTCATTTGGCAAACCAAAAAAAGTTGGTTAAATCGTATATAAGAATTTTCAGTCACTGAGGTTATTTTCTCTTAATAATGATAATTTTTTGTATAATTAAAAATATGATTAAAAATTATAATATTTTAAGCAGGATAAAATTTAAAATATTATAATTTTTTTATTCTTGGTTAAAATTAAATATTTCAGAGAATATAAATTTTCAATTGTCAACTGAAAATATTGTAAAAAAATAACATTTGAATTCAGCCGAAAATGTAAAGAAAATATAACTTTTAAGTTACGTTCAATTTAAAATATTATGATTTTATTATATTTTAATTGAGTTTAAAATTATCATGCTTTAACTTAAATCAAATTATCGTTCGTTAAATTTTCCTGAATTCTACATAAAAATTCAAATAGGTAATTTCATTTCACTTAAAATTGCATACACAGACACCAAAGAAAAAAAACTGACCTAAAAAAATTGCATACAGAGACACCAAATTTAATCTCATCTTTCTTACATAAAATTATATTCAAATAAAATAATAAAAAATGTTACTTTATACCAAAAACATACCATATATTAAAATCTAATCAAGTTAATATTTTGTTATCAATATTTTTTGGTTGCCACTAGTTTCAAGATTTGTCCTGACTAATGTGAACTGACTCGAGTCACACTCATAGCTTTGGTGGTGAGTCTCCAACGAGAATTTTTTACATACACAAGAACTCGAACCTAAAACCTTACTTAAGCGATTACAAGTACTTACCACTTGAACCAATCTCGTTAGAGTTATCAAATTTTGATATCCTAAAATAATAAAGATTCAAAATTTTCATTTCTATTTATTTTCTTACCCATCAAAACAAAAAGAACATAAACAGACGATAAAATAAAATAAATCCATGATTCTTCAATAAGAATAATATATATATATATATTATATATATATATATATATGTGTGTGTGTGTGTGTGTGTGTGTGTGTGGTGGAAAACTAAGGTGAGAAACTAGATTTTTATCCAAAAAATATACTTTTTTTAATCAAATATTATTTCCCCTAATTTACCGATCTACACCCTTTCTGACGGAGAGAGAATAATGTGCATTAGCTTTACATGAAACGCGTCTTGCATACGTGGAAGAAAGGCGCGTTGTTGGGGTCATACCTTTTATGGGTTCTGGCTGAGTTGGTGCTACAGTGTATGCTATAAGACACACCTTTGAAGGCTTGTTTAGGGGCACGCGCATTTTAAACCATATACTGTTTAAAGTTTTTGGTTTAAAGTTTTATGGGGTTAAAGTGGTTTAGGGTTAGGGTATTTTATGTTGTAGTGGTTTAAGGTTTTAAGTGATTTTAAGGTTAAGTGGTTTAAGGTTTGTTTAAATGATTTAGTGTTTTTTAAAATTATATTAGTGTTTATTTTAAGGTTTAGGGGTAAGATAAAAATTAAAACTTGATTGTGAGAAATAAACCTTAAACCAAAAATAATGAATTTTAAGCATTAAATTGCAAAAAAAATGACATATTTTACAATAAACAAGCTCAAATTACATTAATTGAAAGTAAAAAAATAAAATAACACAAACAAAGATTCAGAAATTATAATTACATGAATGATGCTCAACGGTTAAGTGCTGATTAAAAAGAGATTGACAGTTTTTCCTATTGTGGCATAGGTTTCTATAATGCCCACATACTTGTTTTCTTTTGATTCATATCGTAATGAATTCGAGTAGATTTGGACGACTGCCTCCCTTAATAAGAATGGATCTGGTACAATCGTAAGCCAAGTCTGAATCTCTAGGTCTTTCTCATTACTATGGGGGAAACTCAAATTCATATACCTTGAATACTTCTGAAAGTTTGTATACGAGATCCACAAAAACGTTTATAGTCATGAGGGGAATGTGAGCAAGCTTCTATGACATTGGAGCATGAATGCTTTAAAGCTTGAAAAAACCACAGTCACACCACCTTTCTTGTAGATTAACTCTGAATAGTTAGATTCAAATCCTTAAAGAGGCCGTGACATTTGTGCCACAAAATAATTCATGGGTTCGAGAAAGTTTGTTACCAACATTCCATTTAATGCGACAACTTTTTTCTGTAGATTGCTAGTAATATTGGGTGATAAACATGGTTGTTTGCATCCAAGTTAGAATTTATCCCCGATCTTGGCAAAAAAATGCTCCAAATAAAAAAACATCATTTAACCAAAACAGATACTGGTAAATAGCGCCCCTTTAAGGTCGAATCAATAACCTCAACCAAGTTGGTTATGATATATTCATATTGATAGGAAAAGTAATTGGTGTTCATCATTCTTCTTAAATTTCCGATAGTTTGCAATAATATGTTGGATACAGTATAATGTTATACATGGGGTGGTTTCCACATTGGACCAAAGAATTATTATTGCTTTGATCCCAACTCTGCAGTCTAAAATGATGTATATGTTAACCATCGTGACAATATGTAAACGTGAGTTTTTTAAGAAAAAAAACCCAAGAATCTATATTTTCTCCTTAACAAGGTAAAAGAAATGGGAAGAATGTTGCGATTACCATCTTAGAAAATGTCAATAATAAAATTTGCTTGTATTTTTCATACAAGAATGTTCCATTAATTTGGACCATAGACTTACAGTATTTCACAGCACTAATGCATTGTGGCTAAGTCCAAAAAAGATGGTAGAATTAGCTTCGATTGTGAAGCACTGGTCTTATCGTATGCATGGCGAGTTTCAAAGTCAACTATGTCCCAAGATTCAATTTGTGCACTACATTAAACTAACTTGGTAGTTTTTTGTAAAATGAATCCCTCACATTGTAGTTTTATAATGGCATATTTTCTTTCCATGCTTTCCTTAGGAAATAGTGTACTTATATTAAGACTGTATAGCTGAAATCAGCACACAATAGCTATGTGGGAGCTTGCTTGACCATGAGCATGATAGCTTGGCAAATAATGTTGGAGTCCAAGTTGGGATGGTCCTAGTGATCCCTCTAGCACAACATGTATGAAGATCGTTGTATCTTGTTAGTTCTTATATCATCGTTGTATCTGTTAGTTCCTATATCTTATTCTTCTTCTTTGGTACACGAACCATCTAGCTGCATCTGTTATCATATTGGACACAATGGCAGACATACTTTTCGGTGGTGGATCGATCAACTCTAAAGTGAACAGAATTATGAATATTGTAATTCTTAATTGCAATCATAGCTTCATCTTTGGATAGAAACTCTATTCCGATATATAACTCACTATCATTGACTGATGAGTTAAATTCGTAGTCACCAACATTAGGCATATCCGGAAATTCTAGCTCATACATTGAGTCATAGTCAGCTTTAGACATGTGTGTTGGAGGTTCGATTTGTACCGTATTTATGGGAACTTCATATATATCATCATAAGACTCAATGTTGAATTGTAGTGATTCAGGCGCAACGAATAATCCAGTCTCAACACCATCCGCACATGGCTCACGAAGAGGTTCTTCTGGTAGAGATGAGGATTCATCTATGATACCGATGTTTAGGTCGAACAAGCTCGCAGTTGAATGCCTTCCCCTTGAATTTGAAGGCATCGTGTCATATGGGTTTTGAACTGACTGTTGTGTCAAAAGCATCTCCATATTGAGGTTGAAGAAGCTCGTAGTTGAATACATCCCCCTAGAACTTGAAGGTAAATATTAAAATTTAAATATGTACTTCTATAGTAGCCTTTTGATCAATGAGTAACTGAATTTCATCCAATTCGTCTGGTATATCACGATGATTTTTCCTTGTAGATGACCACCTATTCAATGTAAAAATATATATTTCATTATATACTCAAAAAATTATTTATATACGAACTCTATATTAAAATTAGCTTAACAGTAACAGGAAGATAAATTGTTCATTCACGATCGAACATAAAAGGGCATGTGATACCACACCAATGACTGGAGAAGAATGAGACATTGCCAATAGCAATTTCTCGATAATTCGTTACCCGACACATTTCTCTATACATAAATGTCAAAAATACGAAGCCCCAACTCAACGTGTAGGTAACTCAAAAATCAATCAGGTGACACAACCACATATAATGAACTTGGTTGCAAGATTTTTGGGGCATCAAGATCAATCCTATGAGTTGTAATATGTATGCCTGAGAAAATGTATTAGTCTGATCCTCGGAAGAGTTTTCACTCAACTGTTTAAGATTTTTTTGCAGCCATAATAACAATATTTGACCACTATTGAACCCAGGTGGGATATCTCCAAGACACTCCTGACACAACGAATGTCAATTACCATCTGCCACACCAGAAATAACATATTCATCTACCGGAAGCCCTAAATGCATGAAAACATCCTCCAGCGTAATAGTGCACTCCCTACACGGAAGATGAAATGTGTTTGTCTCTAATCTCTACCTCTCAATTAGTGTAGAAATAAGGGTGGATTCAAGTTTACAACGTCTTTCATATTTCGCTATGCAATCAAATTCAGCCTCGGCTAAATACTGCTAGATAGGATGCGATATGTCTATCTCAGTTTTACGAATAAATGGTTCTAATATACAATAATTTCTCTAATTAAATAAATATTCTACGAATTAAAATAAAACTAATAAAAACTTAAATTAATAAAATATTCTCAATAATTAAAATAACACAATTTAATAATGTTATAGCATCGGCAAAATGACTTGAGATATGATTCACATTCACATTCAATCGCAGCATCCCGCCTTTCATTTACAAATACAAGTAATAAAATAATTATATAAAAATATTATAAAAAAAATAAAATATTAAATAAATATAATATAATATAATAAAAAAATTACCTTCTATAAACTATGACAAAACCTACTTAGAGCTTAATTTAAAATGAAGAATGAGAGAGTAAGTGATTTTTTGTGTGGTTTAAGTGTGGATGAGGGGGTGTTTATAAGGATGGGGATGGATTTTTGGGCGGGATTTATGGTAGGGTAGGTAAAAATTAAATGGAAAGCACGCCCCTTGCAATGTGCATTCCCACGTGTCATTGTTTCTCCACAAAAGCGTATAATTGGGAACGCACCTTCTCACCTCGTGCTAGGTCGAAAAAAACCCATGAAAGACACACCCCCTGCAATGCACCTTCCCTCAACGTGTTCATGACGCATTTCACGGAACACGTCTTATTCTCTCTCTGTCAGAAATGGTGTTAGATCGGTAAAACTTGGGGAAGAGGTAATTTTTTTTATTATAATATTTAGGTGATTTTTGGATAAAAAACCGAGAAACTCTCTCTATTTATAATAAATTAAGAAATAAAATGTTTTGTTAGAAATTTATGAGTAGAAATATACATATGTCAAAATTTGACTTATCTAAATTTTTTTTAATACTTTAATAAACTAAAACATAAACTCAAAAAATTACAAAGATTTTAAAAAGATTTAATCTCTTTAAAATAATTCTAAAATTAAATACTTGATCACCAATAATAATTTTAAAATAAGAATTCTCAACTAAATAAATTTAATCATCCAATAATTTGTAATCAGCAATATCATAATAAACCCCAATTTAAGAAACCCTAAATCAACAATCTAATATATAGTTTTATTATTTTCATAGATATATTAGTAATATATACCAATTATATAATATATAAATTTATTACTAAAACTTTGATTTAATTTAATGAATTTAACAAACTCATTGCTTGATATTAAAAAGATTATATTAAATCAATTAATTTTTTAGATATTTTATAGTTATTATAAATTAATATTATTTTAAAAATTTTCTAATTCTATTGATAATGTATATATTTTACAGATATAATTATTCGAATTTAAAATCTAAATTAATTTTTTACATTAAAATTACTCTATGAATTCAACTAGAATTTTATAAAATAATCATTTAGTTCAATTTTTTGTATTTCTTTTCCAACCGAACTCTATCGCATCCTTTATCTACAAGTGTAATGATCTGAGCCTTTTGCTTTGGATATCTCATCGAACGGTTGATATTTACTTTAAATCATGTGACACCATGCTATGGGGAGCACATTATTTTTCTCCTTTTTTGCCCATGCCGGCACGCATCTCCCAATCGCCAAGCTTATCTAGTTTTGAACTGTACTAGTCCACTCGCGTTGCAGCGCGTGTAGTTAGTTCCTCTTTACATTCATATCCGTTTCTATTGCTTGGTAACAACTTCCAATCTAGAAGGATTACATTTACATAGTTGACTTTCGTTATTTAGCGTAGATGTCAAAATCTTCCGAACAAAACCATATAATTAAAATATTATTTTCACATTGGCTTGCCACAAGCAGTTGCTGAATTCTCTACAAGCGCATGTTGAAGAGCAGAAACAGGTGTACAAAAGGATCGTTAACTAACAGTCTTATGATTGGAGAGAAAGTTAAATTTTTTCTTTAATTTTTAAACGATTTATATTAAATCTTGTTCTTTTTTTTAAAATTGTATGTAAAATTTGTAATTACTTTTAAATAGATATATTAATTAATAACATAGTTAAAAATTTTTTTTAAAATTAAATTTGAATTGAATTTCAACTCCATTAATTAATTAAATAAATATATTAAAATTATCTATTAACTTTTAATAAGTATTTTTCGATGAACAACATTATATTTGCATTAAAAATTAAAAATAGTGAATTAAAAATTTTAAGTCCAATTATTACCGTGATGATGATGATAGTTGACGATCATAATAAACAATGGTCATGGTGAAGGATTTTGATTGAATTATATAATTAAATTAATATTTTATTTAAAGTTAAAAATATATCAAATTTTTAATGTATCATTTTATCAAAATAACATGAGTCGATGACTCAAAACCAAAACAAACAAATAAAAATATAAGTGATCAAGCATAACTTTTTAAATTAATGATCAAAACTATACAAAATCAAAACAAATGTGACCAACTTATAATTTACCCTTATATTATTTATTAACAATTTTAAATTTATAACTTTTCACGTCCAATGTTTCCTTCACCGTCACAAAATCTAATACTACAATATTTAATTATATTTATATTATGCCTCAAAAAAAAATTTTATATTATATTTTTATTTTTACCATAAAAATTGATGGAAGAAGTAAGAGACGCACGCGCTTAAATCGAGACGAAAGATTAGCAAAGATAAGGCTAAAGACATATAATATTTATTTTTTATTATATTTTTCCTTTGTTTCCTCTTATAAATATCTTACGCAACTCATCCCGATTTTGCCGTCTTTTCTCGAACTCCAAACAGAAGACTCGTCTCTCTCTCTGATCTTCCTCTCCTCATCCCTTTTGTTTTAGATAGAACCAATGGATAAAGCGATCAGTCGACAGCAAATTCTGCTGCAACACCTCAGCCCTTCACTTCCTTCTTCTTCGTCCGAACAGACTTGCAACCCTGCTCTATCTGTATGCTCTATTATTTTCTTTCTCTGGATTGTGTTTTTTTCACCGTTTCATTAGATCTTGATTACCTTATCTTCGATCCAGTTTAAGTATTTAGCCAATATTTTTATTTAGGACTTTAATTTGATTATTTAATTTTTTTTACAAATATTACTGCATCTTTTATCTAATAAGTTAATGATTGAAAAAAATTCTTCAGGCATCGGCTTGTTTGGCTGGAGATAGCGCTGCATACCAAAGAACTAATTTATTTGGAGATGATGTGGTTATTGTATCGTAAGTAACTTTTTTGAATTTATTGATCTATAGTTTTTGCAATTTTTTGTGGGATAATATGTGAACACACACACACACATATATATATATATATCTATATTCATGATTGTTGTTAAATTTACAGATATGTTGGATGAATACTGTAAATTTCAACTTCCTATAAATATTTGTCAATTTGAAATTCACATTTTCATAGCTTTCGAATGTATAATCATGGTAAATTTTAGTATTTTTGCATCATATGTATATTTCATATTTACAAGAACTGAACCAAACTTAGGGGCCGTTTGTTTGCCTCTTAATGAAATCATTCAGTATTCAGTGTTGATTGATTCAGCAAAACAGTGTTGAATGCTTCAGCACAGAAGTACATTCTGAATGCTTCAGCACAGAAGTACATTCTGAATACATTCTGAATGCTTCAGTTCAGCACAGAAGTACATTCTGAATGCTTCAGTTCAGCACAGAAGTACATTCTGAATGATTCAGCACAGAAGTACATTCTGAATGATTCAGAGCCAGTAAACAAAAGCATGTCACATTCAGAACTAATTTATCCAGAGTCTCTGAATCATTCAGCATTTGAATCATTCAGTTTTTAATCATTTTGAAGTAAACAAATAACCCCTTAAATCCAAAATTTCAAATTCATGCTTTCCAACTTAGCATGAGATTTTTTTTTTGTTTAATTATTGCTTTCTTTTTACAGAGCTTATAGGACTGCCCTCTGCAAATCAAAGAGAGGAGGTTTTAAAGATACTTATCCTGATGATTTACTTGCACCTGTTTTAAGGGTTTGTATCCTTTTCTTTTTTAAAATAGTTTTTCTTTGTTATTTTATTTTTCAATTGATTTATATCTTATTTATTTTGTTGTTATGGGTATGTTGAGATCAGGCGGTGATAGAGAAAACAAATTTGAATCCTAGTGAAGTTGGGGATATTGTTGTCGGAACAGTCTTGGCACCAGGATCTCAACGAGCCAGTGAGTGCAGGATGGCTGCTTTCTACGCCGGTTTCCCTGGTATACAGAGATATTGTTAATTATGTGTTGTGGGTTTGTGTTTATTTTAGTGTTTTGTTTGTTGATTGTAGCAAATTTTTGATGGTACAGAAACTGTGCCTGTCAGAACTGTGAACAGGCAATGCTCATCTGGGCTTCAGGCGGTTGCTGATGTAGCTGCTGCAATAAAAGCAGGGTTTTATGACATTGGTAGGAGGAAACCTGTGTTCAGAGGATATTCCTTTCTCTCTCGCATAAAATGTTTGTGTTGTATTTATTACTGACTACTTGTAATTAATGTAGGCATCGGGGCTGGGTTGGAATCCATGACCGCTAATCCAATGGCTTGGGAAGGATCAGTTAACCCAAGGGTACTCTATCTCTCTCTTTTTTGTGCTTGCATCTATTTATCATTCCTAAGTTACTAAAACTTGGTGTGTGTCAAATATTGGTACTTGTTTGATGCTGGTATGTTCAATCTTTTATAAGTTCTTTTTCACATATTTGGAGGGTACTTGGAGGATCTTATAGTCATACCTATCATTCCCGGTATGATCTTTTGCTGATTTTGTGCAGGTGAAGCAGATGGAGCAAGCTCAGAATTGTCTCCTTCCAATGGGTGTTACATCGGAGATGTTGCTCAAGTTATCTATATAAATTTAATTTCTTCGTTGCTGGTTGTTAGGTTGAATCACACAGGAAAGCGGCAGCTGCTACAGCTTCTGGTAAATTTAAAGATGAAATAATCCCTGTGAACACCAAGGTACCTACACCTTATTCCTTCTTTTCCACCTTATAAATTCAAGCTATGTTCATATACTCTTATGGAATGCTTTGTGCCAGTATTCTCATATTTGGATTGTAATATTTCATGTATGAAGATTGTTGATCCAAAGACTGGGGACGAGAAACATGTCACAATTTCTGTTGATGATGGTATCCGACCTAACACTTCGGTGTCGGATCTTGCAAAACTGAAGCCTGTATTCAAGAAAGATGGGAGCACCACTGCTGGTATCGAATAATGTACCATTTTCTTCCAGGAATTCTTTGCTTCTCTGATGGATTTATCTTATTTGTTTGAATTTTGTTTGTATTGTAGGAAATTCTAGTCAAGTGAGTGATGGTGCTGGGGCTGTTCTGCTAATGAAAAGAAGTGTTGCCATGCAGAAAGGGCTGCCAATTCTTGGTGTATTCAGGTGTGTAATGCCTGGTTCTGTGTCCTGATATATATATCTTATAAATGAAATTTGAACAGTGACCTCATGATGTTCTTGTAGCAAATATAAGCTAGAACTCTCTGCTCTGCTACATCTGTTGTCCTTTGGACTTTTGGAGTGTTTACCATAATTGTTATTGTTTTGAATATATTATGTTGTGAAGGCTATATTCCAAGCTTTGTTTCTTGCTTTATGTGCTTCTAAAGAGATCTGAGTGTTTACATTCACTGTTACCAGTTACATTACTTGGCCTCTGGTGTCAGTGTCGAACATGGGTATAGCTGGTTGCCTGGTTTTTATCTAAGTTTTCCTATATATTTGGAGGATCCTTAGGGTGAGATTCCCATATTCAAGTATCAGACACTCTTTTTCTTTTGTTTTCTTAACTGTTATCTATACTAAATTATTTGATTTCTATTTCTTAATTTGTAACACATTGTGTTAAACTGCATCCTTAATAAAACATGCATGACTGGGTATAGAAGATGGTACTGTGTGTGGCAGTTGCCTTCTATGACAGACTCAGGGTGCGATTGTTGAATATGATTGTCTAATACAGGTTTAGCATTTTTAAAGTTCTTTCATGTTTCTGAAAGGTCTTGGAGAGTTGTGTTCTCATACTCATGTCTGTATTTGTGTTGGACATGGATATTTCAAGAAAAATGAATGGCTGGATTTAAAGGAGGTTGCGTTCGCATGAAATGTTTTTATCTTGTCCATTTTGCATGATGTGTCTGAGAAATTCTCTTTTTCCTGGCTGTATGTTTTATATTACAGCTTTCTATAAGTTTTAATGGGAAAAATCATTCAGGGTCATTTGTTCTATTGACCAGTCAACTTCTCATTCCCTGAACTAATGAAACTTAATATTTTCTATTAACTTAATAAAGCAATTGTCAATCTTGCAGGACTTTTTCTGCGGTTGGCGTGGATCCGGCCATCATGGGTGTTGGCCCAGCTGTGGCAATTCCAGCAGCAGTTAAAGCCGCTGGTCTGAAACTTGATGACATTGATCTTTTTGAGATAAACGAGGTACAATGTTGTTTTTCACATAGCTACAAATTTATTAATTAAAGAGAACATAATAAAAGGAAGTCTCTAATATCTTCGTGTATTGCAGGCATTTGCATCTCAGTTTGTATACTGCCGCAAGAAGCTGGAACTAGATCCGCAAAAGATTAATGTTAATGGAGGTGCAATGGCAATTGGACATCCATTGGGTGCAACAGGTATTTTAACGGAATAATCTTTTTTCCTGATTATTGTCATAATCTGTTTATAGTCTGAAAGTAATCTATGGATAAAAGATTATATCTATCGAGTAAAGCATGCCAAGCCTAAAACGATGCTCGTAACTAGATACTAGAAATTGGAAGAACTCCTTTATGCTATATATTCATTCTCTTAGTGTTGTTAAGTGTGCACATAATTCACCTAGACAATATGTCATAATGTCATGCAACAAAAAAGCCTCGGGTCCTTTTGGGTTTGATTAGATGCATGTTTGGTGCATCTGACTTGCTTTTTATAAGATGATAGACATAGGGAAAGACTGGTAGACACCAAAAGCTTCATAATCAGAGCCCATGCCTTCACACCAAAAGCTTCTTAGACCTTTTCGGCGGCGAGGCACTTCTAATTAGGTGTGTGCATGTATGCCTAGACAAGCTTTTCGTTATAGGTGATAGGAAAAAAAGCCTACCTCTTTAGTTTCTTTTATTTTTAATTTCTGAATTTTTGAGTATTCAGTTGATCTACAAAAGAAAATCAATACATGTTTTTACAGTAATATATATCACTCTCTAATGTTTTTTGCCGCAATTGTGTATCTTGTGCTCATAAACAAAAACACATGCAAATGCATACAAATATCTTCAGTTGGAAGTGCATATTTGTAGGGATCTAGTGTCTGTGGAATACATGTTGTGCCTTTGATAACATTGATCTTTCTCCATGGACATAAGATAGACATGCAAATGTGATGAACTTGCAATAATATATTTGTTGTGGGTTGTGTTTTTTGTATCATGATATTTTATGTTTATACAACTGTTAACAGGTTACTGGTTTGTTAAATGTAAATTTTACATTCTTGTATTTGTGTTTCTTTTCCTTATTATATAAAATTTCTTGTGTTTTTGTTAAATTTTCCAATTTACGGCGTAACCTTACTTTAGTGCTTTTGTTGAAGGTGCTCGTTGTGTTGCTACACTTTGCATGAAATGAATCGGCGTGGCAAAGACTGCCGCTTTGGTGTGATCTCAATGTGCATAGGTACTAAAACTTTTTCCCTGTTGAAAAATCTTGTGACTTCGACACTGACTTGATTTTACGGCTTGATAACGGCATGAAAAATAAATTAACTTGAAGACGAATATAAGATCTTGAACTCGATAATAACATAGAAAACATTACACGGAGTCGAAGATTGTCAGATCTTATTGAGCATATATTTTTACCATTGAAAAACAGGCACAGGGATGGGGGCTGCGGCTGTTTTCGAAAGAGGTGATAGTACGGATGAGCTTTGCAATGCTCGCAAAATTGAGAGTAACAACCTCTTATCCAAGGATGCCCGTTAGATTGGTGCCCCACACACAAAAAATCACTCTACATTGTGGGCAAACTTTCAATAAAACAGTGTAATAAGAGCCTCTATGTCGGCATTGTCTTGAGAATGATAATTTGCTGCTATATATTTTCATGAGAATCCTAGTAGTATTGTTTTTATTTAGTACAATTTTATTGTTAAATTTGATAATCAGTTTATTATAACATCAAAGCAAGTGAATCTTGTCACTTTCCAAACATTTCCAAAGGTGTTCTTCCTATTTAGATGTGGTGCCTTAACATTAATTTGCTCAGTTTCTTCGTCTTCGGTTTTTTTTTTTGGTCTTCTCACTTCTAATTTGGGTATGGTATAGTAGGAATGTTCGTGAAGTTACCACAGAGCACAGCAAATTTGATAGTTTGTGTATGGGTTCGTTTGTATATTTATCATAGTATATCATATTAATAATTTTTGTTGCATAGACTACCTACATATTATATTGGGATTAGATGTCAACGATCAGAACTGAAACCCGAATCTTGGGCTTTGCTTGCCCCAACATTATTCAATCATAAATCAAGTCATTCGCCAGTGTCCAACAGTGAATGCACGGGTCCTCCATATTTTCGAATCTTTGTTTCTTCTTTAAAAATGATGTCGTGATCCATAATTGCATCATTCGCCAAACTTTTGCATACGCCAGCATAGTTGATCAATGATACAACGTAGCAATGTCTACTATGTAATCTTCAAATTCTTCAACGTAAACTCTCTACTCAAAGATTTCTAGAACACGAGAAGTGGTAATCATCATATATCATGGCTATTATATGAGGATATTTCAGACATTTTAGCGCTCGAATTGCTTCTATGTCAATGATATGGATACGCGATGTGGAGGTTCATGTGGCCGAAGATCGCAACTAGCCCTACCAAACTACGACAAAATTGCATTAATAATAGCATGTACTTGGTCAAATCATAGTTGCCGAACCAACCGGGTTTATTCAAGTGGTAAACAATTTGATATCGTTGAAACAATGTCTTATATTTGAGTCATTGTGTATGTAGAAAATTCCCCCGAAGAGATTCACTCACCAAAACCATGTGTGCGACTTGGGTCGGTCCATATTAATCAGGGTGAAGTCTTGGAACTGGAGGGCAACAAAAAAAAAGATCATAGTCTTCTATCAGTGATCTAATCTAAGAGAAAATCGCAATTATTCCATTTTAACTTTTCATTTTCATCGGTGTGACGTCCATCTCTTTTCTTTTTCGTCTTTATTGATAGGCAGCGACACCAACTTTAATGTTGGTTGTCAACCATTCGTATTCTTTATTGTCTTTTTCTTCTCTATATCATATCTTTATTTCCTTTTATTTTTTTTATTTTCAATAAGTATGTCTGTGTTGCACGTTTTTTATATGTTTTTATAACACGTTTTCTTGTGTTTTTGGCATATTTTTCAGTTCTTTGATATTTTTTTATTTATCTTTTTTTTTCTAAGAGTTGATGTGACATCACTACGATTGATCAAGATGACACTTATATGATATCTTGTTGATTTTTCTTGTTTTGGGCCTTCGGATTGGATTTGGATACCCGATTTGTGTTCGTGGATAGCTTTTTACGTTGCTTGAGTATGATTTTCGGTTTGTCTGTGGTCTTTCAATAGCTTGATCCCCTGTGGTTCATTTTTCGATGCGATCAGATCTGCTTGTATCTATCTTTGTTCGAGTTTTTTTGTTAAATTTAATATTTTCTTGTATGATCCTTATATGATCTTAAGTTGCTAGTTTTTTTCAATGATTATAGGAAATTTTCCTAATTATGTGTTTAATTTACGATTGTGATTGTAAATCTTTATTATAATTTGAGATATTTCCTATTTTGAATAAAATTAGTTACTTCTATAAAAAAAACTTTCATTTTCATTTATTTATTTATTTTTCATATTGCTGATTGAGTTTTATGTTGGCCCTTGTTGAATTTTTAAGTTGGATGATAAATTAGCCATTATCCAATCCTGGAGATGCAAGGTAAAGAAATTTGAGACACCATAAAATTCAGCTAAGGCAGTCCACAAAGGCTAAAGTTAACAAGAGTTAATTGTTAAGGGATTTAAATCAAAACGAACCGATAACGTAAGCGACCAAATACACTTAATTTTTAAATCGGTGGCCAAAATTAATCAGATCGAAAACAAATGAGACTATTAGTATAGTTTACCCAATAAAAAAATGTGATAAACACAAAACTTAATAACATTGATTGTGTTTTTATGTGTTACAAAAGGATATGACAAAGCTAAGTTACAAGACACAACATGTAGCACCAAATGTCCCATTGACGGTCATTTTGCAACTTGAAACTCCATCATCTTTCTCCATCTTCCGCAATGCTGTACTTGAATAGCTTCTTCTCCCTACAAAAGTTCATCAGAAAATACCATCCAATGGCGCCAACAGTCATGACTCCACTAACCAAATACACTATTTTAGTTGCAATCACCATAATAACTACCAGGAATGCCGATGGTATTAAGCACATTAAAACCAGTCCTGGAATCCTTAGAGGAACCCTGTAAGGTCTCTTTATTTCAGGCAACTTTCTCCTCAACCAAACAAAAGATGCAAATTCCAGCAGCATTCCCAAATTGTACAAGAAATTCGCCGACGATATGATATCGGTGAAATACATTTACGACATTCCGATTGTGATCAGAGTGGAGATCAGTATTCCCACCCAAGGTGTGTCGAACCATTTGGATCTGCTGCTGAAAAACTTGGGCAGAATCGATAAATCCGCCATTCCCTCCAGTTGATAAGCACAGGCACTTAGTTGAGCTTCGAATAAGCCAATTGCCGATAAAACGGCGCCGACTTCTATCCAGACTTTTAGCCATTTACCGGCAATCATCTCCGCTGCGTATGCGTGAAACCCGGACTCCCAATCGTTTTGGTCGACGGAAACGGCGCCGATGACGGCGAAGAGTGGAACGAGGTAGGCTACGCAAGTGAAGACCACCGCCACTAGAAGAGCTCGAGGGAATGTTTTCTGGGGGTTATCTACTTCGCCGGCGAGTACTGACGTTGTCCCAGAAGTTTAGATTCCAGAAAAGGGTGTTGAAGAAGAGATTACAATCTCTTTTAACGCCTCTCTGACCTAGACTGATCCACCTATGGGGTTGGATCTTGGGGATGGCTACGAGCGACATGATGACGAATGGCGAAAGCGAAACGAGGCCGAGCAAAACAGCGCCACAACCGACGATGGCTAATCCGGTGTAGTTCACGAAAGATAAAATCAGGGTCGAGAGCAAAATAGAGATCTGGCGCGGCCAGCCTGACTCCAAAGGATGGATGATCTTCTCCAGGTAGTCGACGCAGAGAACCGGAAAAGCGGCGATGTTAATGACGCCACTCAAAGAACTTCCAGGATCCCATCAGGGACCCGAAGAATGGACCGATGGCCCGTTCGGCCCAAATAACGAAGCCTCCGTTACCGGGAAAAGCAGAGGAGAGCTCCGCCGTGATGAGAGCTTCGGGGACGCTCCAGATAAAAGGGAAGATGAGGAAGCCGAGAAGTGCGAGAAGGGGTCCGGCAGCCTGGACGGCGGGCTCTTCGCCATAGGGGCCACCGGCGACTTCGAAATAGATGAGGAAGATTAGAGGGATAAGAGTAAGTTTTTTTGGGGTCTTGGGGGAGCAGGTTGTGGAGATTGGTGGTCAAGGTTTTGTTCAACGTCCATGGCTATTGGGTTAGAAAATGGGATCAGTTTAGTAATAATTGTGGGAAAGACAGACAATTTTATGTGTTGCCTCATATTTATTCTTGAACATCCGAATGTGGTATGCTTGCTTTTCCACATCGTCCCTTGCTTTTAGGATTTATCCTTGAACGTCCGGCTGTGATATGCTTGAAACGTCCAATTCACTGGCCTTTCTTATTACATGTAATGTTTTATAGTTACATGTGTATTTGTCCATTGCATTTGTTAGAATTTTCCCTCTATGATCATTCCTTGTGCCTTTGACTTGCATTTTCTAATGTTTCTTGTTTTTTTTAGTTCTCTTGTTGTTCATGATTTTGGACTCTAATCAAATGTCACCAAACTTTCTGGTATGTACACACTATAATTCAAAAGGAGCATGAGTTTGTCTCCGGTGGACACGCCACTGGCTTATCAAGATGTTTAATCTTTAGGAACGGAATTTACAATGTTACCAATATTGAAAAAGAAAACATCCAACCCTAAAATTACTATGAAATATAATGCTCTGTTGGGCATCTGGAGGCGCAGTGGAGGAGCCACAACTTGGTGACGGTGGGCACGCACATCCTAAAATCTGAGTTTTTTTTTAATTAATTACTTATTTTACGGACGAAACCCTCTCCTGAAATTTTATTTGTATCCATCCTATTTAAAAATTATGTTGTTAACATATGCGTGTGAATACACTAAATTTCATCCTTATATTATATAATATATATATTTATTATAAATTATATTTACATTTTTTTTTTCTTCAGGGCCCAACAGTGGACCAAATCCGTCTCCCACGTAACCCTAGCACGCCCCTCATTCCTTGTTTCCAGCCGCTCGAGGACACCACAGCTTGCACGCCTCTCCAACGGTCCCCGAGTCATCCGGCGCAAGAGTCACAACCGTCCTCAACAACCAAAGCAATAATCCAGCATTAGAGTTCCATTAGGATTCAAAAGTGTAATCAAAAATAGGTTTTTTTTTATTATTATAAATAGATGTAAACATCCATTGTAAACGGGGGATTACGAGGAATTTGGTGAGAAAATCACACAAAATATTGAGAGAGATATCAAGCAAACTCGAAGCCTTTTGTAACAAGTTCGAAAGGAAATAAAAGAAGGTTTTTTTTCTTTTTACCTTGCTTTCGGTTCATTCTTTGCTTTGCATGTGTGTCGTTCATGCTCTTTCTTTGTTGGTTCGAAACAAGAAGCCAATGACAGAGGAGGTGGGGATTTTTTTCGAATCTCCGTTCGTAGATCTACCCTCCCCGAGGCCTGATCTAACATAACTATGGATATTTTTAGAACGAGTGTACGAAGAGCTTTCAAAAAATGAGAACTTTTTATATTTTGCCGTCGGAGAGCGGCGGTCGGCGCCGACAACGGTGGCCGGAGTCTGGGAACTACGGCGGCGTTCATGTGTTCATCAAGAACACATGAACCAAGCAGAGAAAAAGAGAGAAATGGGGGAAAGACTCGGTTTGGAGAAGAGAGAAATGATTATTTTGCTAAAAAATTTTGATTTTTATGCTTAAACATCCGCGTGTTTCTATCTAAAATAGGGTAAACTGCCCTTTTGATCCCTGTTACCTCGAAAAGAGCCGTTTCCCCCCCCAAATCGAAATTACCCCTAATATTGCTTTAGAATTTCGACCTCAAACCTGCAGTTCTTTCATTTTAGTCCTTTCTCTGGATTTTAATTTTAATTATCTTTTTATATTACATTATAATATTTATATATATATTATATTATTATTAGTGTTTTACACTCGTATATATGTATTATTAGTATAGTATTATGTCACTTATACGTTTTATTATATATATATATATTATTATTGTTATTATTATTATTATACGTATATATATGTATATATTTTATTTCTTTTTATACTATTTTACCATTTTTATTTTTATTATTATTATTCTTTATATTATCCTTATTATTTCTATTATTACTATTCTTTATTTATTCATGTAATTATATATATATACGTATTTTCTATATTTTCATCTATATACTTAGTGTTAATACATATATATTATTTTAATTAACTTTTTGGTCATTTCTTTATCTAGCTACTACATCTTATAATTTTATACGTTATATGTGTATTTTTTTTATTTATTTACCAACCTTACTCATTTTGTCTTATAATTATATTTCTATTAACATTTTTTTGTATTTATGTATATACATATATATATATATATATTCATTTTACCTATTATTGATATTTTTCCTTTTAATACTTTAATATATATATATTTCTCGTTTCATTCATTAATTATTTATTCCACTTTTATTTTATTTATTTCTCCCTTTTACTTTTTACTATTATTATTATTTATTTATTTATGCTATTATATTATATTTTTATTATTATATTCGTGTATGTATTACCTTTTTTTTTTACCTTTTATTTTTATATATCTTTCATGTATTTTTCATATTTTACATATATGTGTATATATATTTTATTTATTATTTTCATCATTATTATTTCATTACTATTTTTACTATTATAACTGTTATTTTTTATTTATATATTACGCATATTTTTTCTTTTTTCATTTTCATTGTTTTGTATTTTATTTTACTCTGTGTAATTTTTTATCCATTTATGTTTTATTATATTTTTCTTCTTTTTCTTTATTTGTATTTTCGTTTGTATTTCTCTTCTGCATATCTTATTTTGTATTTAGTCATATTTCATTCTTTCCTTTTTGTATACATTGTTTTTTATATTATTTCGTTTGTCCGCCTTATTTTTCTATTTTTATTACTTTCATTACCTAACCCTTTCCTTGCCTTTTTGAGAGAACTTCAAACAATCAGTGGTAAGCAATTTGGATCAATATTTTACCTTTTAATTTAACTTTCAATTTTCTTAATTAAAGACAACTGGAAATTACACAGTACCGAAAGGGCAGTTCAAGGGTGCTAGCCCTTCCTTGACTGTAACCGACTCCCGAATCCGACACATCTCTGGTAAGACGCAGATCAGGTAAGAAATAGGGTATCCGATCAACCCATTTATTTTTAAATAAATGATCGGTGGCGACTCCAATCCACATTTTCCTAAGTCGAAGCCCAATTCCGGGGCCCAACCGAAAGACGGTTGCGACAGCTTGGCAACTCCGCTGGGGACACAGGTAAGTGAGTCAGGCTAAGGTAATTTCCAGTTGTCTTTTAACGAAAAGGGTAAGTTTAAATTTTAAGATAATATTTCGATCCTTATTACTTATTTTTGATTATATTTTTCGAGTAAATAGTTGGACTGACCGTTTTCTAATGATTTCAGCTTTCCAAACATTTTCATCTAAGGCTCTAAACCCGAGCTCCGAATCCGTTTTAAGTGGGGGTGAAAGCGACGCCTTCGTGTGAATTTATTCACCGTATGGGCCTAGCAAGTAGCCTTCGGGATTCATATACCTTATGCCTTCGTGTGAATTTATTCTCCGTATGGGCATAAGGGAATGTGTCCTCTCGAGTTTAACTTAGTCCACACAAGCCTGTGATGGGTTTCGGACTAAGGGTCTGGTCGGTCCAAGGGGGCGCCAGCAAGGAGAACTCGAGTACCGTTTTTTAGAACCCAAACCGGGAGGCTTTGAACAAATAGAGCCTACCCCAAAAACCACATTCCAAAACCTAGGACATTTCTTTCCTAACCTTTCTATTTTTTATGTTTTTTTCATTTACCATTTATTTATTTTTATCTATTTCTATTTTACTAACGCTTTTGCCTTTGTGTTTGTTTTCTAGTATTTGCATCATTACAAGAGGCTATTGATCCCTAAAAAACGTTTGTTATACACAAAATAATTCGAGTTAATGGACAAAGGTGTTGTAATACAAGAGATTGAAAACGCTGAGGCACGACTATGGTCCGAGATGGCTCAGAAAGAGAAGGGAGACAGTCTTCAGGGAAACTATGTGTCAGAACTGGTTAGTTATGCCGCTGTCAGCCTGAAACAGAATAATGTCCAGGAGCTGCGAAACATTTGGGACAGTTGGAAGAATGACAGAAAGCAGAAGTTCAGCCAACGATATGGTGATATCGCCCTCTTGCTCCATGTCAAGACTGATGAGCCCTTACTCCGAGCATTAATTCAATTCTGGAACCCGGGATATAGTTGCTTCACTTTTAACCAAGAGGACATGGTGCCTACCATCGAAGAGTATACTACTCTACTACACTGCGAAAGCATCAAGCTTGAGCGAGCCTACATTAAACACATCAAAAGTCAGCCCTTCAAGAATGCACTGGCCAAAGTTGCAGGAGTAGATGAGAAATGGGTAATCGATCGGACTCAGCGTAGAGGCAGTGGAGAAGGAATTGAATGGATACACATAAAGCAACTAATGAAAAACCACCCTGATGAGTGGAAGACTATAGACCTTTTTGCACTGGGTCTGTACGGTTTGATTATCTTTCCGAAAGCTTTGGGGTGCATTGACGTTGCCGTGGTGGAACTATTTGAGCAACTTTCTAAACGAGTTAACCCAGCACCGGCCATCTTGGCCGAGACCTTTCGATCGCTCAACCATTGCCGAAGAACTGGCGGAGGAAGATTTACCGGGTGTATTCAGCTCCTTCAGGTCTGGATTCACAGCCACTTCTGGAAGACTAACGGAGTTGCCTACCGCCGTTTCAGCACCACCTATTCACCTCTAGGTGAATTTATTACCTTAAAATGGCATGAAGGCGCCTCGAAAGAAAAATGGATGAAGGTCTTTACGCATCTTCAAGACCGAGATATTGTCTGGAGAGCCCCTTGGTTATTCATCAGTGATGTTCTTTTTCGGTGTGGTGACTCCGACACTGTGACCTTACTTGGACTTTGGGGAGCAGTCGGGTATGCTCCGCTATTAGCACTTAGACAGTATGGAGCACGTCAGTTTGTCCCAGTAACATGCGGGTTAGCTAGGTCAGAGTTTGAGTATCACGGCGACAGCTATAAGAAGATGATCAAAGAAGCAGCCGATTCGTGGAGGAAAGTATTCCGGATGGATGTTGTAGCTGCCAGAAGCATGCTCACTCCGGATTATATGGAGTGGCGAAAATTGAGAAAGAATGACAATATCCCGGTGCCAGACTGTGATGACACCCGGACCATGGAAGAACATCTCAGGCATGTCCCTTCTGAACTCGAGATAGCCAAGACCGAGTTTGAAGCCGTGAATAATGAGCTGAAGCAAAGGATAAAGGAACTTGAAGCTGAACGTTATCAGTGGAAGCTCGATGCTGACTCTCAGAAAGATCGGGCAGAAAAACTGGAAAAAGAACAAAAAAGAGTCCGTTTTGAGCTTGAAGACTTGAGAAAGGGGTATCAAGACAAAGTCAAGGATAACTCCAAGTTGAAGGTAACCTCTGAATACTGGAAAGACGAGGCTCATAGCCTGAAAAGGAAGTTTGAAGGGCCTGATGAGAAAGCTTGGAAGGAACAGATGAAGACTGCCCAAAGACGCTTGGCAGATAGTCAATATCAGAACCAGCGCTTGAGAGTCCGGATAGCTGACTTAGAAGAACGACATGAGAAAGATGGCAAGACAATAGCTGAGTTAGAAGCTATTGTAGAGGGGTTCAAGAGGCAAGCAAACGAGCTTCAGATGGTGCCTTTCGACGGAGGATTACAATGGCGTTTCCGTTGGGAACAAGCACAGCGAAGGGTGAGGGCCCGAGACGCAACCATCCGAGATTTCCTGGATCAAGTGCAAAAAGCAGCCCGTCATCTTCACGGCCTAGCAAGGGAAGCGGGTGTGGTTCGACAAGGCATTCAACCAGTGACAGATGAAGGCAGAAGACTTGTTAACCTACTGGAAGCTGTTCGGGGTCTAGAGGATTTAGTCCAAATGTACCTTTAATCTGTTTTTATGTCTTTTAAAAGATAAGACATTTTTGTCTGAACAAGGGTTATTTATAATAATGAACACTTTTCTGGATCAATGCCTCCAATTGCATACATCATGCATTGCATTTCTTGCATTTTATATTTCATGTCTGTTTATTTTATATTTTTTTTCCATGTTTTTACATTCGTATTAACTAACAGAACATGTCTCAGACACCGAGCTTACCACCACAAGCATCAGATACACATCACCCGCACAATACTCGAACAAAAAAGAGACAAATGGAAGCCAGAATGGAGAAAATCGAAGAGCACATGGCAAGACTTCAAAAGGAACTAGAAGATAAGATGGCTCAGAACAGTGAAAGTACTCTTGAGTCCATCAAGAAAAATCAGGAGTCCTTGGTCGACCAAATCGTAGCCAAGTTGTCAGGTCTACAGCAAGCTAGTGCATCAGGGGGCATCTCTTCCGAGGGGGTGGCCATACCACCAACCCCGCAAGTGGTTCTCTCACCCGGAATATTACCAGGGGACGCATCTGCTACTAAAGGGAAAGCAGCACTACCCGGGGACTCATCCGCTACCAAAGTGAAAGTTGCACCTGCTGTGAAGATACAAACTTCTACAATCATCCCTGATGATCATCCGGATGCTTATAATGTCCCAGACTTTGACGAGGAAGATAAAGCCAAAAAGATGGAAGAAAAGATAAAAATATTAGAAGATCAAATAAAGATGGTCCAGGGAGACCATGATTATTATGGAGTGGACGCAATGGAGCTAAGCCTAGTTCCAGACTTGGTGCTTCCACCAAAGTTTAAAATTCCTGAGTTTGAGAAGTTCGACGGGAACAGCTGCCCTTCAGCCCATATCACTATGTTCTGTCGAAAGATGACAGGATATGGAGGGAATGATCAACTCCTGATCCATTGTTTTCAGGAGAGCCTGTCCGGTTCAGCTATTCGGTGGTACAACCAGCTTAGCCGAACTCATATCAAGACGTGGAAAGACTTAGCCAAGTCTTTCCTGGAGCAGTATAAGCATATCAACGATATGAGACCAGACCGGGTCATGTTACAAAGCCTGGAGAAGAAACACAATGAGAGTTTCCGGCAGTACGCACAGAGATGGAGGGATTTATCTGTGCAAGTTCATCCACCTTTGGATGAAAAGGAAACTAGAAAGCTGTTTGTACAGACCCTGAGGGCACCTTACTTCGGGCATTTGGTAGCAATCACGTCGGGGAGTTTTTCAGATTTAGTCATGGCCGGCGAAATGATCGAGTTGGCCATTAAACAAGGAAAGATTGAGGGAGGAGACTCCAGTAAAAAGCCTTCCACGAAAAACAAGGAGCGAGAGATCAACAATGTGAACACCTACAACGTCAACAAGGGGGTTACGATCTCAAGCTCAAATTCCACAGCAGCTGTACCATCCGGTACTTCTAGACAGAACCAGAGAGAACCGAGAAGAGAAAGGGAAAGGGAGCAGTTTGACCCCATTCCCATGACGTATAAAGAATTATACCAACAGCTCTTCGACACCCATGCAGTGTCGCCTTATCCTATGAATCCAATAAATCCCCCTTACCCGAAATGGTATGACGAGAGCGCTCACTGCGAATATCATGGCGGTGTGCAGGGGCATTCGATTGAAAGTTGTCTCGCATTCAAGAGACTTGTGCAACGGATGAGAAACAAGAATTGGATCACTTTCAACTCCGGAGCACCAAATGTCGCCCAGAATCCCTTGCCCAATCATCAAGAGACAGGAATCAATGCCGTTACTACCGAAGGGGGCAGGAAAGTTAAATTAAGTGTTTCAGAGGTTAAATCTCCTTTGGCTTGGGTATGGAGCCAAATGGTAAAGGCAGGATTTCTTGCACCATATTCAGATACGATAGAAAACGAAGATGGTAACCATTGTTGTTACCACAACAAAGAAGGGCATAAAGTGCAAGATTGCCAGAGTTCAGATTGTTAGTCCAGCTCATGATGGATCGAAAGGAGCTGGAGTTTTACGAAGAAATTCAAGATTCTTTGGAAGCAGATGTTTGTGCCACCGGAGAATCATCAGATAGAAAATTTGGTAGGGGTAGTCCTTTGATAATTACCCCTAAGGCAAGCATGACAGTGACAACACCAGCCAAGGTGGTAATCTCCGCACCGAGGCCTTTTCAATATAAGGACAATCGGCAAGTGCCATGGAAGTACGAGTGTCAGGTGAGCACTTCCGGAGGAGGTAATAGTAAAGTGGGGCAAAGACCACTGGAGCCGTTCCAGGAAGATGTGCTAGTTGTCAATGAACCTATAAAGGAGGAAGAAGCTAAAGAGTTCCTCAAGATCTTGAAGCACAGCGAATACAACATTGTAGAACAGCTCCACAACTTACCTACACGTACTTCAATGCTAGCACTATTTTTAAGCTCGGAAGCACACCGAGAAGCGTTGTTAAATGTCCTTAATCAAACGTTCGTGCCACAAGACATACCAGTCAGCAAGATGGATCGACTGGTGAACAATATTCAAGCTGATAATCTCATCTCGTTTTCAGATGATGAGATTCCATCCGGAGGAAGAGGCCGAACAAAGGCGTTACATATTACTACCTACTGTAAGGGGCACGCTTTACCAAGTGTCTTAATCGATAATGGTTCAGCCCTGAACGTGATGCCTTCGATTACATTGAAGAGGCTACCAATAGATACCTCTCATATGAGAGCTTGTCAGAATGTGGTCCGAGCATTTGATGGGACCAAAAGAGAGGTAATCGGAAAGATTGAGGTACCATTGACCATCGGACCAGCCACCTATGATGTTGAGTTCCTTGTGATGGATATCATGCCGTCCTATAGCTGTCTTTTGGGAAGGCCGTGGATTCATCAAGCAGGTGCAGTACCATCCACGTTGCACCAGAAAGTTAAATTTGTCATTGACGGGGCCTTGGTAATCATCAACGCTGAGGAAGATATCGTGGCAAGCGTGACCACAGAGGCTCCATACATCGAAGTAGATGAGGAAGCGGTAGAATGTTCGTTCCGCTCCTTGGAGTTTGTGAATGCCACATTCGTGGCAGAAGGAAAAAGAATCCCAAGACCTCGACTCTCCAAATGCACAAGGATGGAGATCAAGCAAACCCTAGGCCGAGGCGCAAGAACCGGGAGAGGTTTTGGGAAATATTTGCAAGGAATGATCAACCCTGTCCGTCCTATCCCAAAGTTAGACCAATTTGGGCTCGGTTTTCAGCCCAGTTATCATGAAAAGAGAAAGGAGATCCAAAAGAACCGGGAGAGAAGATTAGCCAGATTGACTGGGAACGAATTTCAAAGGAAGCCCATGACATTCCCGCCGCTTTTCAGAATATTCAAGTCAGGTGGTTATGTGTTTGAGACCACCACATCCGAGTTAGAAACGGCTCTGGAAGATCTGAACGTTAATGCCGTGACCACAGAAGATGTTGACAACGGAGATAGATCCGGGATATGCCTTCTGCCACATGGGTTCGTGCCTAGCAGTTGGTCGGTGGAAGAATTACCTGTGGTTTACAAGAATCTTTCAGAGTAATATTCGAACTATCCCTATTTGCCTATACCCGGGGCAATAGGTGATCTTTTGTAAGGGTGAATAAATATTTCGTTTAAGTTTAATAAAAGATGCATTTTTCTTTTCCATGGCAAACAAACTTTTCTTTTATTTTTGAATTCATTCTCTATCTCCTTCATTCCAGTACTTCATTTCCAGTTACTCTCAAAGTTAGTTCTTGACCGTTCCGTGTGGGATATTATCCTCTCACACATGCATATTTTCTTCCTTTCAGGTTCTCAGATAACGATAATGGGGGTACTAATGATCCTGATCCTGAGGTGGATTTTGAATCAACCATTTGTCTTGGGGAATTTGAAGAATGCGATAATGAAGAAGAGTACAACTTACCTACCGAATTGTTGAGAATGATAGAAAAAGAAGAAAAGCAAATACTGCCGCATGAGGAGGCGATCGAAATCTTAAATTTGGGCACTGAGGAATATCGAAAGGAGGTTAAAATCGGCACAACTCTTTCGACTGAAGCAAGAAAAAACCTGATAGCCTTACTTCAGGAGTACGAAGATGTGTTTGCTTGGTCGTATCAAGACATGCCAGGACTAGACACAGATATGGTAGTTCACAAACTGCCAATCAAACCAGAATTCAAACCTGTGCAGCAAAAACTGAGAAGAATGCGACCAGAAATGCTCCTTAAGATCAAGGAGGAAGTCAAGAAGCAATTTGATGCCGGTTTTCTCGAAGTGGCCAAATACCCTGAGTGGGTAGCCAACATAGTGCCTGTGCCGAAAAAGGACGGGAAAGTACGCATGTGTGTCGATTACCGGGACCTTAATAAGGCCAGTCCCAAGGACAACTTTCCTCTGCCACACATAGACACTTTGGTGGACAATACGGCCGGGAACGCCTACTTTTCATTCATGGATGGATTTTCGGGGTACAATCAGATCAAGATGCATCCCGAAGACATGGAAAAGACCACTTTCGTCACAATGTGGGGAACTTTCTGTTACAAAGTGATGCCTTTCGGATTAAAGAATGCTGGGGCAACATATCAGAGAGCTATGGTGACCCTGTTCCACGACATGATGCACAAAGAAATCGAGGTTTATGTCGACGACATGATTGTCAAGGCACAGACCGAGAGTGAACATGTCAAGAATCTGAGGAAGCTCTTCCAGAGATTGAGAAAGTTCCAACTGAGACTAAACCCTAGCAAGTGTACCTTCGGGGTAACATCTGGAAAACTATTAGGCTTTATAGTCAGCAGGAGAGGCATACAGGTCGATCCTGATAAGGTTAAGGCTATCCAGAATCTACCTCCACCACGAACCCAAAAAGAAGTCCGAGGTTTTCTGGGCAGACTAAACTACATAGCTCGGTTCATCTCTCAGTTAACCGACAAATGTGACCCCATCTTTCGTCTCCTCCGGAAAAATAGCCCTGGAGCATGGGATAAAAATTGTCAGATTGCATTTGAGAAGGTAAAAGAGTACTTGTCTCACACTCCTGTCCTGATGTCCCCTATCCCAGGAAAACCTCTGTTTTTGTATCTCTCCATATTCGAGAACTCCATGGGGTGTGTTCTGGGTCAACACGATGAGTCTGGGAAGAAGGAAAGAGCCATCTACTACTTAAGCAAGAAGTTCACCGATGGCGAGGTCCGATATCCTCCTATTGAGAAGGTTTGTTGTGCCCTGATATGGGCTACAAAAAGACTTCGACAATACATGTTGTATCACACCACTTGGCTGATTTCCAAGTTAGACCCATTAAAATACATGATGGGTGTACCTGCTCTATCCGGAAGGTTAGCTCGATGGCAGATGCTTTTGTCTGAATTTGACATCGAATACGTGAGCCAGAAAGCGGTAAAAGGCAGCGCCATATCCGATTTTTTGGCAAGCAGAACTGATGAGAGCTATGAGCCGCTGGACTTTGATTTCCCGGACGAGGACTTAATGGCCATATCTTTAGAGGAAGCAAGCATTTCAATGGACGGTTCCTGGAGAATGCACTTCGATGGGGCATCAAATGCACTAGGACATGGCGTCGGGGCAATTCTAGTCTCCCCAGAAGGGAGTCACTACCCATTTACCAGCAGACTGAACTTTGATTGTACCAATAACATGGCAGAATATGAAGCCTGTGTCTTGGGAATTCGGGCTGCACTGGGACAAAATATAAAGACTTTGCGGGTATATGGAGACTCAGCCTTAGTAATCTATCAGCTCCGAGGAGAGTGGGAAACCAAGGATATAAAGCTGTTAGAGTACCGAAAACTAGTGTTGGATCTGCTCGAAGAGTTCGACGAAGTCACCTTCCACTACGTGCCTAGAGAAGAAAATCAAATGGCTGACGCTTTAGCTACCTTGGCTGCCACATTCAAGGCTGGCGGGGAGTCTGAAATGATGCCAATTAACATGCAGTCGTATGAGTACCCAGCTCATTGTTACCAAATTGAAGAAGTGAAAGATACTAAGCCTTGGTACTTCGACATTCTGCAGTATATCAAGCATCGGAGTTATCCAGAGAAAGCCACCGAAACGATAAGAGAACCCTTAGAAGGTTGGCAGCTGGATACGTCCTTGACAGAGAGGTTTTATACAAGAAAAGCCATAACCAAGTTCTGTTAAGGTGCGTCGATGCTGAAGAGGCAAAAATGATAGTGGAAGAAGTACATGATGGGGTTTGTGGAGCACATGCAAATGGGCATATGATGTCAAGACAAATAATGAGATGCGGATATTTTTGGTCCACACTGGAAAGTGATTGCATCAACTATGCTAGGAGATGTCATAAATGTCAGATTTATGGAGACAAGATAAATGTTCCACCCCATCCACTTCATGTAATGACGTCACCATGGCCTTTTTCCGTGTGGGGCATGGACGTTATCGGGCAAATCCATCCGAAGGCTTCGAATGGTCACCGTTTCATTCTCGTAGCAATTGATTATTTCACGAAATGGGTAGAGGCCGCGTCATACGCCAGTGTCACTCAATCCACTATTTGCAAGTTTCTGAAGAAAGAAATTATATGTCGGTATGGTCTACCTGGAAGGATTATCACCGATAACGCAACAAACTTGAACAACAAGATGATGAGTGCTGCTTGCGAACAGTTCAACATAAAACATCACAATTCCACTGCTTACAGACCAAAGATGAACGGAGCAGTAGAAGCAGCAAACAAAAATATTAAGAAGATAGTGGAGAAAACAACTGAAACCTACAAAGACTGGCATGAGAAGTTGCCTTTTGCTTTGTTCGCTTATCGAACCTCGGTACGTACATCGACTGGGGCAACTCCATTTTCACTAGCCTATGGAATGGAAGCAGTGCTACCCATTGAAGTCGAGATTCCGTCTCTCAGGGTCTTGTCAGAAGTCAAACTAGATGATGCAGAGTGGGCACAATCCAGATATGATCAGCTTAATCTGATAGATGAAAAAAGACTGAAAGCCATTCATCATGGTCAAATCTATCAGAAACGAATGATCAGAGCACACGACAAAAAGGTGCGCCCGAGAATATTCCGTGAAGGGGATCTAGTGCTGAAAAGAATTTGGCCCGTCCAGAAAGATTTCCGAGGAAAATGGACGCCAAATTGGGAAGGACCTTATGTCGTGAAGAAGGCTTTCTCCGGAGGAGCCCTTATCCTGGCTGAAATGGACGGACCTGAGCTGCCACATCCCATTAACTCGGACGCCGTCAAGAAATACTTCGCTTAGGATGAAAACCCGAGAGGGCGTCCTAAGTTGAAAAAAAAAAAAAAAAAAAAAAACTTTAGGGTGAAAACCCGAAAGGGCACCCTAAATTGAAAAAGAAAAAAGAGAAAAAAGAAGAGAAAATAAGGTGGGTTCAAGATGAAAACCCGCAAAGGGCGTCTTGCAACTAAGGATGGGTCCAAATTGAAAACCCGGAAAGGGCGATTTGGATATCAACAGTGGAAACATCCCGGCACATGAATCTTCTACGAACTCAACAAATCGGAGAAATGTTGTACCCTCCCAAACGTTGTCGCATCTTCAAAGATCCTTTGGCAAAGGCTACATTCAAGATCACCAAACGGCTTTTCAACTCAGAAGTGCCCACGTTATCGAGATCTAAGACATTCATTTACACATCATTGTGTATTCATTTTCTAGAATGTTTGCCGTGTATTATTTGTTCTTCTCCTCTCTTATGAATAAAGACCATCTTTCCTCCAATTCCTTTTGAGCATCGTGAATTAGATTTAAACCTAATGGTTTATTTATTTTTATGGAAGATAATCGCATATTACTGTACAAAGATTCATTGAAAAGTACAGGTACCCAGAAGCCGATCAAGGCTCATGCACATGCTTGAGATGGTTGAGGAGCATCTTCAAAAAAAAAAAAAAAAAAAATCATCAAACATTTGAAGAATTCAAGATCAGAGATCGGAACTTCAAGCTCAAGAATCAACAACGACAGGCCACCGGAGATCGAGATTACTCTCCAGAGCTCAGAATAACATATGTTGCATATGCATTTTAGGCATAACTAAGAGCATGACATCCATAACATCACATATATGCATATCTTTGCAGGTTTTACCCAGAGCCAATTTCAACTTCACAACGAAGGATATTGGACTCCAGACAACGCAAGTTCAACTTCACGACGAAGGGACCGCTGGTTGTCACCAAACATTTCTCAAATTTAGAGCCAATTTCAACTTCACAACGAAGGATATTGGACTCCAGACAACGCAAGTTCAACTTCACGACGAAGGGACCGCTGGTTGTCACCAAACATTTCTCAAATTTAGAGCCAATTTCAACTTCACAGCGAAGGATATTGGACTCCAGACAACGCAAGTTCAACTTCACGACGAAGGGACCGCTGGTTGTCACCAAACATTTCTCAAATTTAGAGCCAATTTCAACTTCACAGCGAAGGATATTGGACTCCAGACAACGCAAGTTCAACTTCACGACGAAGGGACCGCTGGTTGTCACCAAACATTTCTCAAATTTAGAGCCAATTTCAACTTCACAGCGAAGGATATTGGACTCCAGACAACGCAAGTTCAACTTCACGACGAAGGGACCGCTGGTTGTCACCAAACATTTCTCAAATTTAGAGCCAATTTCAACTTCACAGCGAAGGATATTGGACTCCAGACAACGCAAGTTCAACTTCACGACGAAGGGACCGCTGGTTGTCACCAAACATTTCTCAAATTTAGAGCCAATTTCAACTTCACAGCGAAGGATATTGGACTCCAGACAACGCAAGTTCAACTTCACGACGAAGGGACCGCTGGTTGTCACCAACATTTCTCAAATTTAGAGCCAATTTCAACTTCACAGCGAAGGATATTGGACTCCAGACAACGCAAGTTCAACTTCACGACGAAGGGACCGCTGGTTGTCACCAAACATTTCTCAAATTTAGAGCCAATTTCAACTTCACAGCGAAGGATATTGGACTCCAGACAACGCAAGTTCAACTTCACGACGAAGGGACCGCTGGTTGTCACCAAACATTTCTCAAATTTAGAGCCAATTTCAACTTCACAACGAAGGATATTGGACTCCAGACAACGCAGGTTCAACTTCATGACGAAGGGACCGCTGGTTGTCGATAAACAATTTCCCAATTTCATCTTCACAACGAAGTATCTTTGGCTAGAAGACGATCCATGAACTACCTCCAGAACTCTGAGTTCGACTTCAACTTCACGAGTTCGATTTCAATTTCACGACGAAGGATTCAGGCTCAGAATCTTCCAGTTTTAACTCAACCTCACGACGAGGGAGCCATCTCGTGTTTTAAAAAAACCAGACTCAACATCGAATTTCAACTCTACGACAGAGGATATTCGATATGGACGAAATTTATGTCTTTTAATCTTTGCTCTATTTTCGTTACACAACAATGAGCAAAGAGGGGCAGCTGAATACACTAAATTTCATCCTTATATTATATAATATATATATTTATTATAAATTATATTTACATTTTTTTTTTCTTCAGGGCCCAACAGTGGACCAAATCCGTCTCCCACGTAACCCTAGCACGCCCCTCATTCCTTGTTTCCAGCCGCTCGAGGACACCACAGCTTGCACGCCTCTCCAACGGTCCCCGAGTCATCCGGCGCAAGAGTCACAACCGTCCTCAACAACCAAAGCAATAATCCAGCATTAGAGTTCCATTAGGATTCAAAAGTGTAATCAAAAATAGGTTTTTTTTTATTATTATAAATAGATGTAAACATCCATTGTAAACGGGGGATTACGAGGAATTTGGTGAGAAAATCACACAAAATATTGAGAGAGATATCAAGCAAACTCGAAGCCTTTTGTAACAAGTTCGAAAGGAAATAAAAGAAGGTTTTTTTTCTTTTTACCTTGCTTTCGGTTCATTCTTTGCTTTGCATGTGTGTCGTTCATGCTCTTTCTTTGTTGGTTCGAAACAAGAAGCCAATGACAGAGGAGGTGGGGATTTTTTCGAATCTCCGTTCGTAGATCTACCCTCCCCGAGGCCTGATCTAACATAACTATGGATATTTTTAGAACGAGTGTACGAAGAGCTTTCAAAAAAATGAGAACTTTTTATATTTTGCCGTCGGAGAGCGGCGGTCGGCGCCGACAACGGTGGCCGGAGTCTGGGAACTACGGCGGCGTTCATGTGTTCATCAAGAACACATGAACCAAGCAGAGAAAAAGAGAGAAATGGGGGAAAGACTCGGTTTGGAGAAGAGAGAAATGATTATTTTGCTAAAAAATTTTGATTTTTATGCTTAAACATCCGCGTGTTTCTATCTAAAATAGGGTAAACTGCCCTTTTGATCCCTGTTACCTCGAAAAGAGCCGTTTCCCCCCCCCAAATCGAAATTACCCCCTAATATTGCTTTAGAATTTCGACCTCAAACCTGCAGTTCTTTCATTTTAGTCCTTTCTCTGGATTTTAATTTTAATTATCTTTTTATATTACATTATAATATTTATATATATATTATTATATTATTAGTGTTTTACACTCGTATATATGTATTATTAGTATAGTATTATGTCACTTATACGTTTTATTATATATATATATTATTATTGTTATTATTATTATACGTATATATGTATATATTTTATTTCTTTTATACTATTTTACCATTTTTATTTTATTATTATTATTCTTTATATTATCCTTATTATTTCTATTATTACTATTCTTTATTTATTCATGTAATTATATATATATATACGTATTTTCTATATATTTCATCTATATACTTAGTGTTAATACATATATATTATTTTAATTAACTTTTTGGTCATTTCTTTATCTAGCTACTACATCTTATAATTTTATACGTTATATGTGTATTTTTTTTTATTTATTTACCAACCTTACTCATTTTGTCTTATAATTATATTTCTATTAACATTTTTTTGTATTTATGTATATACATATATATATATATATTCATTTTACCTATTATTGATATTTTTCCTTTTAATACTTTAATATATATATATTTCTCGTTTCATTCATTAATTATTTATTCCACTTTTATTTTATTTATTTCTCCCTTTTACTTTTTACTATTATTATTATTTATTTATTTATGCTATTATATTATATTTTTATTATTATATTCGTGTATGTATTACCTTTTTTTTTTACCTTTTATTTTTATATATCTTTCATGTATTTTCATATTTTACATATATGTGTATATATTTTATTTATTATTTTCATCATTATTATTTCATTACTATTTTTACTATTATAACTGTTATTTTTTATTTATATTACGCATATTTTTTCTTTTTCATTTTCATTGTTTGTATTTTATTTTACTCTGTGTAATTTTTTATCCATTTATGTTTTATTATATTTTCTTCTTTTCTTTATTTGTATTTTCGTTTGTATTTCTCTTCTGCATATCTTATTTTGTATTTAGTCATATTTCATTCTTTCCTTTTTGTATACATTGTTTTTTATATTATTTCGTTTGTCCGCCTTATTTTTCTATTTTTATTACTTTCATTACCTAACCCTTTCCTTGCCTTTTTGAGAGAACTTCAAACAATCAGTGGTAAGCAATTTGGATCAATATTTTACCTTTTAATTTAACTTTCAATTTTCTTAATTAAAGACAACTGGAAATTACACAGTACCGAAAGGGCAGTTCAAGGGTGCTAGCCCTTCCTTGACTGTAACCGACTCCCGAATCCGACACATCTCTGGTAAGACGCAGATCAGGTAAGAAATAGGGTATCCGATCAACCCATTTATTTTTAAATAAATGATCGGTGGCGACTCCAATCCACATTTTCCTAAGTCGAAGCCCAATTCCGGGGCCCAACCGAAAGACGGTTGCGACAGCGTGTTCATCCTGAAAAATATTTTTGGATCCATCATTGTCTGAATGTCGTGATTTCATTAAAGTTGTTGGGACGAAATGGTGCCTAGAGAAAATTGAAAATTAAGGGACAAATTAAATACCAAATCATTGTTCAAAGATCTAGTTGGTGTTTTAATAATATTTTAAAAGCAAAATTAAATATTAATTTTTTTAGTGTTATCACGTCATCAATTTAATAAGGATGACAATGAAATAATCATTTGTTAAAAATCGTTAATGAATATAATATCACTTGTCAGACTTTAATAGGGGAAATAAAAACTTATGTAAATATTAGTGACCATTAATGTAATTTACCCTTTAGTTTAATGCACTTATAAAAAGAAAGAAAATAATAAATTTTACATATTTATTTTTTGAAAAAGATATTACTATTTAGATTCGATTAGGACCATTACTATTTTAGACAAGTGAGGTCCGTTAGCTGCTGGATGGAGGGTTTTCATGTGTTAATAACAATAGCATCTCATTTTATTTCCAATGAAAGAAAGAACCCAACAACGTGGTGGGTCTATCTCTACCATTCCTGAAAGAGAATCCCCAGGAAAAAGCTGCCTTCACAATTCCCTAAAATAATGATTATACAGTGATCGATCCACGTTTAATAATATTATATAAATTATAAAAAAGTAAAAAATGTGATTGTTTTCTGGTTAGGGTATTCAACGCTTGGTTCTTAATCAATGAACTTTAGGTACTGAATCTTTTTGGTCACTCAACACTTTATTTCTTAACACCGTCAAGACCTGAAACTTTTTATTAATTAATATTTTATTAATTTCTTCTCCCTTCTATCAATTGTTTTAAAAATCGGACCGAATCGGCCTGTTCAATCGGTTCAACCGGGAATTATTATCTAGTCCGGTTTAACTAGATCGGTTGAACCGCTACTAGTGAACCGGTCAGAATCGCTGAACCGTTCAAATCGGACCGGCTGAAAATTAGAAAAAACCAGGAAAAATCGAAAAAAACCGCCAATTTTATTTTTTTTAAATAAAAAAAAATAAATTAAACGACGTCGTTTGTTAAACGAGCCAAGTCGAACTCGAGTATTGCTGAGCTCGACTCGAACTTGAAAAATTTTAAAGTAAGCTCAACTAGATTCAAACTCACAAGCTAAAAATTATGAAGTTTAACTCAAACTCGAAATATAATATTAAAACTTGAACTCGAAAAGGCTTGAACTCAAAAAAAATTTAAAAGCTCGATTGAAGCCTAAAATTCGAGCTTGATTGAAGTGAAAGAATAGTTCACTCAATGCTTATCAAAAGGCTCCATGATTTTGAATGTCAAATTACCTCTATTATTTATAGAAGTTAGTTGGGATGATCTTTTATGTTTCTTAGCCATGTGAGATTGTTTTAAAAAAAAAATTAAACCAAACAATATCATTTTGTTATGATTTTTTTAGCTCTAAATTTATTTTTTAATTATAGTTATATAATTATATTTATTATTTAATATGTTTTACCTTAAATATTATATTGTAGTTAATTTGAATCATTTTGTTTCACTTGATTTTATAGTTTTTAACTTATATATGTTATGACTTGATTTGAATATGAATAGTGATATAAAAATTTATTTTTTATTAAATATTTTTGATATTTTTATTTAATTTTTTAAATAATTATGACGTTTTCCGGTTCTTCTGACTGATCGGACCAGTTCGACCGGTTGAACCAGTGAACCTGTAGCATGTTCGCTAACCGGTCCGGTTCTGAAAACCATGCTTCTATCTCTCCACAATCTTCTCTTCTCCATTTTCCCAGTAACCAAACAGATCAGAGGATTGTTTTTGCAGAACACCCTGGGCTAATATACATGTTCCAGTCGATAGAATTGGTCTGCTGACATTGGAGCTTTAGTTGAACCTATCGAGACCTGATCGAGAAATTTCCATAACAATTAGAAATATCTGCATATCAGTCTATAATCTCTTTAATTAGAGACAATGTGGAAGAAGGTGATGGTTTAGGAATCAAAGACTCGAGCTTTTCTCGAACAGATGAGGAGCTAGCAGGACCACACAAAATCCTGATTATGGTCCTGAAACAGGGGATTCGAGACTTGATAATATCCAAACAGGGTAGTCCTTTACGCTCCGGCGAAGCATCCGGCGTCAATGGAACTGGGTGGTTCTTTACCTCCTTGGAAGATTTAACCCACCCGCCAACCCCCACCATCTTAGCAACCAACCCCATATCGCCATCACTACTTTCCAAGATGGTTTTCAACGTCACCCGATTCGAGTACATCGAAGGCGTCAAAGTGGAGCAGGTAGCCTTTGGTTCTTGAAACTCCATCTTCTATTTTTAAATGGGAACGGAGAAAAAGAGGTGAAACAGGAAGGAAAATGAAGGGAACCAAGTGTTTGCAATGATGGATGATTGGCAACAACATGGCTTGCAGGGTGATGATACATATTGAGAGAGAGGGTTGTTTTTGCTTGATAAGGAAGAGAAATTAATATAAAAATATCAATAATATTAATAAAATATTAATTGATTAAGAAATTAATAAAAATGTCATATCACGACGGTATTAAGAAATAAACGGTTGAATGACAAAAAAATTCAATCTCTATAGTTCATTGAATAAATTGAAAAAATTAAAAGTAATGTGAGTAAAATAGGAGAATGATTAAAGTTTAATGAGTAAGCTTGTAATTTACCCTTTTTATTATTATACTTTTTAGGCAAGGATATCTTAGAGGTTATTGTATTTGGGGGGAATAATGTTATCTTTATATTATTTTTTTTAATGTGGATCTCTAACTCATAAAATAAATTTAATGTGACTTTTTTATTAATGTTTTTTGTTCGATCGTTACAGTGTTGATGTGGCAGTTCACAGTACTAACATGATGTGCTAACATGGTGGTCTATATGCTATATTTGAGTTATCAATTTAATCTATATCTCATGCTATTAACCATCGTGGACTACTACGTTAGCACCATGAACCGTCATGCCAACATTGTGAATTATCATGTCAGTACCATAACGATTAAAGACGAAAAAATAGGTTTGTGAACGAACCGAACGCACACGAACGAAGGTATGTTCATGTTCGTTCATTTAATAAAAAAGAGAACATAAACGAACAAATTTTTTTTGTTCATATACGTTCATTAAGGAATATAACTTGTTCATTTTCGTTCATTAAGAAATATAGCTTGTTCATTTTCGTTCATTTAAATGATAAACGAACGTAAACGAACACAAACGAACGAACATAAACGAACATAATAAATGAACATAAACAAACACAATAAACGAACAACACAAACACAAAAAACAAACTTATTCGAACACAACAAATGAATGTAAAAAAAGTAAACAAGAATAACAACTTAAAATTCATTAATATAACTTGCAACTTTAGAGTTAATTTGTTCGAATACGACAAAAACATACATAAATCATAAATAAGCTATATGAACATAATAAAGTCTTAAAGTTAATTTGTTCAACAAAAATAATCTTCTTGAAATCCAAACAACTTCAATAATTTTTGTAACATATTCAACTTGCCCTCTGTTAGAACATAAATGAACGAACATAAACGTCCATATAATCGAACGTTCACGAATGTATATGAACGAACGAGCCCTTTGTTCGTGTTCGTTCATTTAATTAAACGAACACAAAATCTTGTTCATGTTCGTTCATTTAATAAATAAACGAACATAAACGAACTTCTCGTCGCATGGTTCATGAACGGTTCGCTGAACGTTCAGTTCATTTACAGGCCCAACGAAAAACATTAGTCAAAGAATCACATTGATTTACTTTCTGAGTTGGAGAGATGTTGTTTAGTTAATCGATCGATGGAATAGGCCAAGAGGGGGTGAATTGGCAATAAAAATTTTGGTGGAAGCTTTTGCAGAAAATTGAAAGTAATTGCACAGCGATTTACAGTGGTTCGACTTTATCAACCAAAGTCTACGTCCACTACCTTAGCTATCCACACTAAGGATTTTCCAACAAATTCACTAATTTGTTCTTTCTTTCGAGGCCAAATAGATAACCTTACAATTCCCTCAAGAATATACCCCAATTCTTGAGAACACTCTTTTCTCAAAGAGAAGATTACAAATTTGCAAACTTACAAGAAAAACCTCACAAGGAAAATATGTTTGCACAATTCTAGAACAAAGAAATAACACTCAAGAATAAATACAATTGAGCACAATAAGTGTTCTTGAAAGCAAAATGAATATTGAATGAAAAATAGGCTTGAAATGCTCAAACTTGAGGTTTGATGCTTTCTCTTTGATTCTCTCTTGATTCTAGTTGCTTGATGTTTCTTGTTATTGATCAATGGCTTCTAAGCTTGCTTAAATACACCTTGAATCACTTCTGAACGTTGGGGATCATTAATGAAGTTATTGGAGCCATTTAAGTGTGAAAACAATTAATATTTCTGCTTGGAGCGTGGGGGAATCGGTACCCCCTCATGGGGAATCGGTTCCCTAAGTGTAAAATTCAAATATTTCGACCGTTGAACAGTGGGGGGAATCGGTTCCCTCCGAGCATTCTGTTTTTCTCGGAGCCAAACCATTCAGGGGGAATCGGTTCCCTCTGAGAAATCTGTAATTTTTGGCTTTGAAATGGTTCGAAATATTTTGTAAAATTGTTTTGAAATTATTTTAAGACTAAAACTTAATTTTACACTTGAGTAAGGATTAAAAATGACTTTTAAAATATTTGGAGTAATATTTTGATATTCGAATAATTATATCGAATATACTTAAAAAATCATTTGGAAAATCTTAAAATTCATTTAACTTAATTTGTTATATCGAAATATCAAAATGTTTTCAACAATCTCCCCATTTTTGATGTAACAAAATATTTTAGTAATTTTAAGATTTTGAAATCAAAAACGACGTTTTTGAAATATTACTCCCCTTTACTTTAACACTTCTTCCCCTTTTTGTTAAATCAAAAGGACATTTTAAAAGAATTTAAACAAGGTTTTGAAAAGTAATTAGCCAATTGATTATAAATATAGCTTAAGCTGCTAAGATCATAATCAAGAGAAAGATTAGCCATTAGTTCTATAATCCAATATTCATAAACAATGTGAAATGGCAAAAATTGGTCATAATGCAACTAATATGTAAATGATGCAAACACCCAAAATAAAACAATCCATGAACATCAAAATGTTTCATAATTAAAAGTTCTGAGTTCGGGACGATAAACCCATTGACCCAAAGACCGAGTTTGATAAACAAATTACTAAGGAGACAACCATAAACCAAGGTTTCTATATTCTTGGAAGGAACAATGTTTATGGAAACTCACTAAAGATGATCTGTGGAAGATTAATCTTCTTTTTATGTTGGATACAATATATCCACCATATATCTATGTTCCTAAGGGAGGAGTACCTACCTCCAGATGGTATAAACCACCAAGAGATAAAATAATGAAGGACTCTATCACAATGAGTTCTTAGGGTACTCTCACTATCCTTAGACTTATAGGGTGAATCCACAGTCTCTTTTTCATTAAACCTGAGTTATCTAGTCTAAAATGGGTAGCGATTGTGCCGAAGTCAATAAAAATGAATTGTCATAAAAGATGGGATCGAATTCCTATAGTTTCAGATCGACGCTCGTTTTGGACACATACCACATTGGAATAGAAAAATGCGGACTAATTGATGATAAACCAAAGGTTTGAGTTTAAAGAGTTTATCAAACTTCTAGGATTTAAGAGTAGGAAGATATTGGAAGTCCATATCTTCTATAGCTTGGATCGAAGGGATACGCTCTTCCCAGATTTTGTATGACTCAAAACAAATATGGTACATATGGTATAGATCTTGTCCACAACCAGGTACGTTGAAACAAGAGTTCATAATGGTCATATTTAGGTTATTTGGATTGGGCGGAGGAATAAGAGGTCGATTTTGACTTGAGCTACTAGACAATGTCCTAGGTCGTTTAGGATTTGACATAGTTTAAGAATCAGAATATAATATATAACCTGCAAATTTAAACACATGTATGCAATATAATCAAACCCAAAACTCAAATGAGTCCTTAATATTTCAAGGTTCTCTAAACCTAATCCTAAAGGGCAATGTTTTGAAAAACTATTTGGAAAATAATGTTTGAAAATCATAATACGTATATTTTTATGAAAATATAATTGAATCAAAAACATCAATTAAAACAACAATTTTTGATTTTTTTATTTCAAAATTTAAAGATAGTTTTGAAAAATTGAGTGTTTTTTGACGAAATTGGTTGTAAAATCATTATATAACCAATGCCCGATGTAATGTTCATCTTAGAACTAATCAAAACTAGTCCTAAGTTCAAAAATCAATGAAATAGAGGATTTTGAAATATTACCTTGAAAATTTGGATTTTATGAGAATGTGATGTTTGCTTGATTTTAATGATGCTAGCAGGTTTAGGATTTGAAAAATGATGAAATTCCGACTAGAAATAGATGTTATGAAGCAAAGAGGAGATAGGGAGAGAGAGGAGAAGAGCACGGCGATAATGGAAGAAGATAAAGAGGGTTTGAGAAAAACCCATGGGGGTATCGATTCCCCTACAGGAGGAATCAGTTCCCATTCAAAGGGGGAATCGGTTCCCTTATGGGGGTATCGATTCCCTCTGCCAAATATTTAAAAAATTTGTATTTTAAACATCCAATAGTGCTAAAATAATTAATCCTAGTGGTATTGGCAACTCATATTTCGAAAATTAACTATGTTCAAACAATCAAATTTGTCATTAAACATAATTTGAACAAACAATTAATTTTCACTAATAATCATAAACTCCCCCTAACTAATAACAAGAATGCAATCAAAAATATTATTTTAAGCATTTTTCATTTATTCTTAAAAGTGCTAAAAATTATTTTTAAACACTAAGTGAAGATAGGTCAGTTAAACCTAATTCTCTCCTAAGTGTCCAAAATCTTTCCTTATCTAAGGGTTTTGTAAAAATATCTGCTAATTGGTAAAAAGTATCAACAAATTCTAGAACTACATCTTCCTTAGCGACATGGTCTCTAATGAAGTGATGTCTAATTTCAATGTACTTAGTTCTAGAGTGTTGGATGGGATTTTTAGTGAGACAAATAGCACTAGTATTGTCACACTTAATAGGAATAGTACATACTTCAATTTCGTAATCAAAAAGTTGTTGTTTTATCCATAAAACTTGTGCACAACAACTACCGGCTGAAATGTATTCCACTTCAGTGGTAAATAATGCAACACAATTTTGTTTCTTTGAAAACCAAGGAATCAACATATTTTCAAGGAATTGGCAAGTATCGGAGGTGCTTTTCCTATCTAATTTGCATCCTCCATAATCCGCATCAGAAAAAGCATGCAAACTAAAGCTAGAGTCTCTAGGATACCAAAGTCCTAAACTAGGAGTGTCTTTAAGGTATCTAAAGATTCTCTTAACAGCTAGTAAATGTGATTCCTTATGGCATAATTGAAATCTAGCACATAAGCAGACACTAAACATAATGTCCGGTCTACTTGCAGTTAGATAAAGTAAAGATCCAATCATTGACCTATATAATTTGACATCTACACATTTACCTCCTTCATCTAAGTCAAGCTTTGTTGAAGAGCTCATTGGAGTGTCATGAGGTTTTCCATTTTCCAGTCCAAACTTCTTGAGCATATCTTTGACGTACTTAGCTTGATTGATGAAGATGTCATCTTTTATTTGCTTGATTTGGAGTCCCAAGAAAAATGAGAGCTCACCCATCATGGTCATCTCGAATTCACTTTGCATTAGCTTAGAAAATTCTTGGCAAAGAACATCATTAGTAGAACCAAATATTATATCATCAACATAAATTTGAACTACTAATAAATCTTTACCTTTATGCTTTAAAAACAATGTAGTGTCAACCTTCTCTTTTGAAAAACCTTTTTCTATTAAAAAGTTTGACAATATTTCATACCAAGCTCTTGGAGCTTGTTTTAAACCATAAAGTGCTTTTGTCAATTTAAGAACATGATTTGGAAATTTTGAATCTTCAAAACCTGGATGTTGTTCCACATACACTTATTCTTTTATAAAACCATTTAAAAATGCACTTTTAACATCCATTTGATATAATTTAAATTCATGAAAACGTGCAAATACTAATAACATTCTAATTGCTTCCATCCTAGCTACAGGAGCGTATGTTTCATCATAGTCTATGCCCTCTTCTTGAGTATACCCTTGAGCAACAAGTCTAACCTTGTTTCTCATTATATTATCACTCTAATCAAGCTTATTCCTAAATACCCATCTAGTACCTACAGTAGATTTATGACTAGGCCTTTCAACTAATGTCCAAACTTTACTTCTCTCAAATTGATTTAACTCTTCTTGCATAGCCATAATCCAATGTTCATCATTTAATGCTTCTTTAATATTCTTAGGCTCTATGCATGAGATAAATGCAACATAATTACAAATATTTCTAAGAGAAGATCGAATTGTTACCCCTTTGGATGGATCACCTATGATTTCACCATCCTTGACATAGTTGTACTATCTTGGATAAGATACTTCCCTTTCTTCAATGGTTGGATTCTCAAGATGATCATGAGTTACCTCATCTTTTGTTTCTTCCTTTGATGATGGTTCTCCAAAGTCATGTCTAACTTCATTTGTATTTATAATACCTACATCATCATTCACACAAGAATCCTTCCTCGGAAGGGGATTATCATCGAAAACAACATGTATAGACTCTTCTACAACTAAAGTTTTTTTTATTAAATACTCGATAAGCTTTAGAATTTAAGGAATAACCCAGAAAAATTCCTTCATCACTTTTAGCATCAAATTTGCCAAGGTTTTCTTTACCGTTGTTCAAAACAAAATATTTACATCCAAAAGGATGAAAATAGCTAATGTTAGGCTTTTTATTTTTGAAAATTTCATATGGAGTTTTCTTTAAAATTGGCCTAATCATTACTCGATTTACAACATAACAAGCGGTATTTGTGGCTTCCGCCCAAAAATATTTTGGCAAATTATTTCCACAAAGCATGGTTCTAGCCATTTCTTCTAAAGTTCGATTTTTCCTCTCAACAACTCCATTTTGTTGAGGGGTTCTAGGTGCTGAAAAATTATGGCTAATACCATTAGAATTACAAAACTCATTAAATCCAAGATTTTCAAATTCAGTGCCATGATCACTTCTAACACTAGTGATAGAGTAACCTTTTTCGTTTTAGATTACTTTTGAAAATGTGATGAAATTTTCTAATGCTTCATCTTTAGTACTTAAGAATATAACCCAAGTATATCTAGAATAGTCATCTACCAAGACAAATGCATATTGTTTTTCACCCAAGCTAGTAGTCCTAGTTGGCCCAAAAAGATCTATATGGATCAATTGTAATACTCTACTAGTTGACACATCATTAATGGATTTAAAAGAAACTCGATTTTGTTTTCCTTTAGCACAAACATCACAGATTTTATCATTATCAAATTTTAGTTTAGGCAGCCCTCGAACCAATTCTCCTTGAACTAACCGTTGCAAAACACTCATGCTAGCATGTCCTAGTCTCCTATGCCATAACCAACTATCATGCTCATCCTTAGCAACTAGACACAAATTAGTCATATCAATAGAATCTAAATGCACCATGTAAATGTTTCCTATTCTATGACCAATAAGTATAATCAAAATAGATGCAATGTCAATTAATTTTGCAAACACTTAATTTAAAAATAAGACATTGTATCTTTTGTCAAATTTATCTAATCAGATTATGCTTTAATCCATTCACATACAAAATATTATGCAATGTTGATTATCGATATTAAAAGCACATGCATAAAGTTTTTGAAAATGTTATGCATTTAAAAAAAATCTATGCATAAACATTAAGAAAAATTTAAGGTCAAAATTTTGTAGAACCAAAGTTCTTGAAAAATCGATATCAATTGTTAAATATATTTCAATTACATTTTAAAAACCAATTTTGACCTAAAAAAATTAATATGATGAACTAGAGTTTATAAAACATTACCAAAAATTACTATGTTCATCATACAATATTTTTCAACATATATGAGATAAAACATAATCATTTAGAATTATTCAACAGTTAAAACCTCATGCATGCATAAACTAAATGAGCAACCAAATAAAATAAAAACATTAAGTTTAGAGGTTACCCATTCATTTTTCATGTGTGGCTAGAGCATCTTGAATATCATCATCTTCATCACCATTGCTCCCACACACACCTACAAGAGACATTTAAGTAGATTTTGGTATCCAAATTGCTTTGGATCCTTTAACATTAGTTTCAATACCTCTTGTTCCTTTTGGAACACATACTTGTCTAATTTTAAATCGTTTTCCTTTCTTTAAAGGATAAGTATGTTCCTTATAACCATGATAATGACAATGTGAACATATTGTCATTATTGAACTACATGAATTATTTAAAATGATCTCTTTTTCTTTTGTTAAGCATTCAAGCTTAACTTTCAAATCGAAGTTTGCATTTTCAATACTTTCAAATTTCATTTTTGAAAGCTCTAAATCCTTCTTCAAGATTTCATTTTGATTTTCAAAATCCATTTTCGTTTCCAGAAGAAGTTTGTTTAATTTGAAAATTTCTTTTTCAAAGTTTTCAGATTTTATTTTTGAAAGATCTAAGTCCTTTCTCAACATTTCATTTTGATTTTCCAAGTCTGTTTTAGCTTTCAAAAGATCATTTTTAGCAATAAATTTAGAAATAAGATTTTTATATTTGGAGTTCATGGTCTCAAACTCCGAAAATAATTCATCATAAGCATCTTGTAACTCATTAAAATTTTTTGAATTTAATCTATTTGAGTTAGAAGATACCTTTGGCTTTGTGAGAGCTAATAGAGACATCATCTTTATCGGTTCTTCTTCTTCCTTGTCTCTATAGATCTTCTCAAGCCCATCCCACATCTCCTTGGCATTTGAATAAGAAGAAACTCCTTTATATACATTAGGATCAATTGTACAACACAACATGTGCAGAACCTTTGTGTTTTGTTGAGCTTTCTTCCGTTCTTGATCACTCCACTTCTTTGCCTTCTTTGTAGGAGAAGAATATCCTTTCTCGATCATCATCCAAGCTTCCATATCAAATGCTTGGATAAATATCATCATAAGCTTCTTCCAACGACGATAATTTGTTCCATTGAAGTGTGGAGGCACGCCAATTAGTCTGGATTCTTCCATGGAGAATGAACCGGAAGTGGACGCCATCTTTATCGATTTAACTCTTCCCGGATCACTCAAGAGGCGGTTAAACCTTCAAATGATTCAATATCTGATGCCAATTGTTGAGTTAATCGATCGATGGAATCGACCAAGAGGGGGGTGAATTGGCAATAAAAATTTTGGTGGAAGCTTTTGCAGAAAATTGAGAGTAATTGCACAGCGATTTACAGTGGTTCGACTTTATCAACCAAAGTCTACGTCCACTACCTTAGCTATCCACACTAAGGATTTTCCAACAAATTCACTAATTTGTTCTTTCTTTTGAGGCCAAAGAGATAACCTTACAATTCCCTCAAGAATATACCCCAATTCTTGAGAACACTCTTTTCTCAAAGAGAAGATTACAAATTTGCAAACTTACAAGAAAAACCTCACAAGGCAAATATGTTTGCACAATTCTAGAACAAAGAAAGAACACTCAAGAATAAATACAATTGAGCACAATAAGTGTTCTTGAAAGCAAAATGAATATTGAATGAAAAATAGGCTTGAAATGCTCAAACTTGAGGTTTGATGCTTTATCTTTGATTCTCTCTTGATTCTAGTTGCTTGATGTTTCTTGTTATTGATCAATGGCTTATAAGCTTGCTTAAATACACCTTGAATCACTTCTGAACGTTGGGGATCATTAATGAAGTTATTAGAGCCGTTTAAGTGTGAAAACAATTAATATTTCTGCTTAGAGCGTGGGGGAATAGGTACCCCCTCATTGGGAATCGATTCCCTAAGTGTAAAATTCAAATATTTCGACCGTTGAACAGTGGGGGGAATCGATACCCCTGGGGGGAAACGGTTCCCTCCGAGCATTCTGTTTTTCTCGGAGCCAAACCATTCAGGGGGAATCGGTACCCCCTTGGGGGGGAATCGGTTCCCTCTGAGCAATCTGAAATTTTTTGCTTTGAAATGGTTCGAAATATTTTGTAAAATTGTTTTGAAATTATTTTAAGACTAAAACTTAATTTTACACTTGAGTAAGGATTAAAAATGACTTTTGAAAGATTTGGAGTAATATTTTGATATTCGAATAATTATATCGAATATACTTAGAAAATCATTTGGAAAATCTTAAAATTCATTTAACTTAATTTGTTATATCGAAATATCAAAATGTTTTCAACAGATGCATTAAGAGAAAAAATAATGCACGAGTCACACTAATTTTCTTTAAAGTACAAAGCCTCTTATTTCTTTTTTCCCACTTTTAATTATTAATTTATAGTTTTAATTTATTTAAACTAAAAATAATTAAAATTTATTATTTGATTATCAAGTATAAGGTTAGTTTATATATATATATATATATATATATTAAAATAACTATTATTTTCTTTAATTGAATGGACTCAAATTAAACTCAAACTCGAGTTGACTTCTTAACAAGCCGAAGTGATTTACTTGATATTTGATTCAAAAAGTTCGCGAGTAACTCGAAAAAAATTATATTTTTATTTTTTTTAATTAAATTATTAATAATATTAAAATTTATATGTTGCTTTTAAAAGGATAAACTACTCAGTTGACCATTTAACTATTTATCCCTTTTACTTTTGTCACCGATCTTTCAATTTTGTCAATCACACCACTTAATTATTTAATTTGTTCAATCAAACCACTAGCCGTTAATATTTGACGAAAATGCTGGAGCGGCAGTTAAAATAATTGGTTTATTTTTACATTTAGTCCTTAATATTTATATATTATCTCAATTTGGTCTAAACTTAAATTTAATTTAATAAATCAATCATTCAATCAAGATTTGACATGTGTCGTTAATGACACATGTCAATACATGATTGGAGGATATTTTTTTATTAAAATAAATTTAAATTAATAATCGGATATCCAAATAAAAAAATAAATAATCAGATTAGATACGGATGAACAAAAATTTAATTTTAAAATATTCGAAATCCGATAAAAATTAGCCTTTAAAATATTTTATCCAAACCCAACTATTCAAGCCAGCCCACCCCAATAGCCAGCGCCCCGGCTTTAGCCTTGTTCGACCCATGAGTAAATCTTTTGTATATTTTTATATATGATGTATTTTATATTTTGACAGAGAGTCCCATGCATTTTATATTTTTATCTAATGAGTAAAATTGACGTGTAAAATGGAATTCTGGGGACCACGTTTTATATTTGATAAATCTTCTGTATATTTAAGATTTTATTTAATAAGTTTTATATTTTTATATCTTATATGTTTTATATTTCGGTACAGTTTTGAAATGACTCCATTAATTTTTTATATTTTTATATTCAATCATCATATTTTTACAAATTAAAATGAATTTTATAATTTTGTAATTTTATGTATCGATTATAAAGATTTTCAGTTTTTCTTTTTTAATTTTTAAATTGCTTATTTTTCGAACTTTAAAATGACATAAGAACTTATATTAGAATTATTTAAATATATTTTGATAAATATGTATAGTAGGAATATAAAACATATTTAATTATAAATTTGATTTTTTTATCAAATTAAAGTTTATATTTGAATCTGATGTTTTAAAAAAAATACATTATTTAAATATTTTAATAAATATATTGTATAAAATTATAAAATATTTTAATTTTGTTATTAAATTTAAGTTTATATTCAGATTCGGATATCGAAATATCCAATTCAAAAATTCGGATATCTGATTTTTCGGATCAAACATGGATCACAATTTTAAATGATCCGAATTTTTGAGTATCCAAATTTTGAGATTATATGATATTATGGAAATGGAATTGTACACTGATAATGTTGGATGCAGGTTTGTATGATTTAATATAATGAAAGTAAATAGAGTAATAAATAATTGATAAAATATAAGAGAATAAATGAATATTTTTAATTATAAATAAATGTATTTTATACTAAGCCCGGAAATAAGTGTTTTTGGCCGATAGAAAAATGTCTAAAATGTAATTAATGAACAGAAAAAATGTTATGAGTTATACCCATAACAGAAAAAAAAAACTTAAAGAAAGTTAATTAATGGTAAGTTTTGGATTAAAAAATAACTAGACAAATTCTCACATGGAAATATTAAACATAATAATAAATGAATGATATGCTTTAAACCATTGTAAGTTCTCTTTATTTACCAGAAATTCTAGAAAGAAACATGCCTTGACGTTTTTCCATGTAAGCCAAAGTTTGATGTATAAATATTAGTTCTGCTGAGTTGAAATACAATTAAATTTCGAGTGTTTTTCAAGAGATCGTAGCCTCACAAGGTAAGTCCTTTTTTTTATTTATATTACTTTTTCATTAGCTTATAATATTAACATCTTTCTTTCTTCTTATTTCATTTTTATTTTGATCAAAAAGTTAAATTGAAAAGATGATCTAACTTGAGGTATTAAAAGTTGCTTTATCCATAGTTTTCATTAGGTTAGAGAGAAAGACAGATGCACCTAATTCACATGTCATTTGGCATGCAATCTTATGTAGTTGCAGGTTTTAAAGGCTTAGCTCTCAGCTTCCCGCCTCTTCAAATCTCTTATTTATATGCACCAAAGCTCTTTGCAAGCTTCAACAGCAACACTCTTCCATCAACCACACATAGCCAGCTTATCAAATCCATTCCATCGCCACCGCCGCCACCTTCGTTTCCGCCTGCTCTTAACCTTTCATTAATTTTTTTTTGAAACAGAAAAGAATGGTGACAGTTGAAGAAATCCGTAAGGCACAACGTGCCGAAGGACCGGCAACCGTGTTGGCGATCGGCACATCGACTCCGTCGAATTGCGTTGATCAAAGCACGTATCCTGATTATTATTTTCGTATCACAAAGAGTGAGCACAAGGTGGAGCTGAAAGAGAAATTCAAACGCATGTGTAAGCTTTTTCTCTTGTATATCTTGTAAAGCGCAGAAACTTGGATGCTAAAATGATCTTCTTGTTATTATTCTTTGCAGGCGAGAAATCGATGATCAAGAAGCGATACATGTACTTAACGGAAGAGATACTGAAAGAGAATCCTAATATATGCGAATACATGGCACCTTCACTCGATGCTAGGCAAGTCATGGTGGTGGTTGAGGTGCCAAAGCTGCGCAAAGAAGCCGCCGTTAGAGCCATTAAAGAGTGGGGACAACCCAAGTCCAAGATCACCCACCTCGTATTTTGCACCACCAGTGGCGTCGACATGCCTGGCGTCGACTACCAGCTCACCAAGCTCTTGGGCCTCCGCCCTTCCGTTAAGCGTCTCATGATGTACCAACAAGGCAGCTTCGCAGGTGGCACGGTTCTGCGGTTGGCCAAGGACTTGGCCGAGAACAACAAAGATGCTCGAGTCCTCGTTGTTTGTTCCGAAATCACCGCCGTTACCTTCCATACGTGGACCTAGTGACAGTCATCTAGATAGTATGGTCGGTCAAGCATTGTTTGGGGATGGCGCTGCTGCTGTCATCATTGGTTCAGGCCCGGTGGTTGGAACCGAGAAGCCATTGTTTGAACTTGTTTCAGCGGCTCAAACGATCTTGCCGGACAGCGACGGTGCCATCGATGGTCACCTTCGTGAAGTGGGGCTTACGTTTCATCTCCTCAAGGATGCTCCTGGGCTTATTTCTAAGAACATTGAGAAGAGCCTAGTTGAGGCGTTTCAGCCATTGGGAGTCACCGATTGGAACTCCCTTTTCTGGATAGCCCACCCGGGTGGTCCGGCCATATTGGACCAGGTTGAAGCCAAGTTAGCCCTTAAGCCTGAAAAGCTTCGAGCCACAAGGCACGTTCTTCGGAGTTTGGCAACATGTCGAGCGCCTGTGTGCTGTTCATTTTGGATGAGATGAGGAAGAAATCAAAAAATGATGGGGTTCAGACAACAGGTGAAGGGCTCGAGTGGGGAGTTCTGTTTGGGTTCGGACCAGGGCTCACGGTTGAGACGGTGGTGCTCCATAGTATCCCTGCTTAAACATGGCCCTGCACCGCCGCCGCAGTCGTCGTCATCTTGTTATATCTGGTGTCACTTGCCTTGTTGGGTTTATATGTTATTTCCTTTGAATTTGTATGGTTGTTAAAATATTTGATGGTGTAGGTGCGCTTAAGGCCAACCGAACTCATGTACCAACTTATATTGCGATAATAATAAATTCCCATTTCAACGTTGCCCTGACATTAAATATGATATCTCCATAATATCCACCGTTGCAGGAGGCCCGGGAGAAATAGTTTTTCTTAATGTTAGACACTTTTCTAAAATTTGTCTGTTGTAGTTAGGTATTAAGTAATAAAGATTTCTAGGTAGTCGATTGGTTTTGGTGGTACATGAACGTATGCTTTTTTTTTCCCTTTCTAGGATGCCCAGGTGAATTAGAAACATCCCGATCTTTTATTGGTATTTTCTAGTGTTTTAAAGGGCCATAAGAAGATTACCAGACCATTGTTGACTGAGGCTAAGGTCTGTAACTGATGACTGTGACCAGGACTAGGTCTAGGAGTGACTCAATTTATATATGTATGTATGTTGCAGAGGGTTTGATGATGAAATTAGGGCAGTGGTTGCTAGGAAGGGGAATAAATATAACTGTGTCTGATTTTGGGGATTGAATTGTCTACATCTGAAATGCCCTTCTTTAAGTGACACTTTCTGTAGTGCATTTGCTTTTGTTCGTGTACTATGTTAACATTTTCCATATCAACTATATGAAATATGATTTTATTTTTGCAATTTTCCTTTGTTAAGGGTTTTGTTGGATTTAATTGCTTTGTGTATGTTCTCGCACACTGGCAGAGACATGTATATTTATGTTAAAAAGAGTAAATTTATAAAAAAAAAAATTAAAAAATAATTTAATTTTTTTAAAAAAAATATTATAATCGAAATTATAAAAAATAATCTAAAATATAAAAAAATTAAAATACTCTGTCCACCAATCCATCCCTGCTCGCATATCGTCTAAAAGCAAGAATTGTATAAACTAGATTATTACAACACCGGTGTATATCCATCTTTATCTCGCAGGTGGACCGTGGATGTGTACTAATGCACTAAGGCGGATCAGAAATAATTTTTTTAGAGTGGTCACATATTCGTGAATAATATAAATTTTTTTAAATGAAATAAATATAAATAAAATTTTAAAATAGATACCGTCCATAAAATAATTTATTAATCGAAAAAAATTTAATTTTCAAGTTGATCACAATAAATTTCAAGTTAAAACTATTAATAAAATAAATAATTGATTGAAGAAAAATTAAATTTTAATAATCATCCTCGCCTAGCTAAGACTCCGATACTGTTCACTAACATTCCCGTACATGGGCCGTTGGTGTGTTGAACGTTGCCTAAAAACACTTGTCTAATACAAATTTGATATCTAAAATATTTTTTTAAAAAAAATAATTATCCCAATCCATAATATATGAATGTTAAAAAAGCAAATAATTTTATGAAATACATATTTAAAGGATTTTTATTTTTATAATTAAATTGCCATGGGCGTAGAACTCACGCTCCTTCTATGCCAATGGGTTTGTTTGCTCTTATCATATTGTATAGTATATATAATATATTCTGAAGAACAAAATAAGTGCATTTTCCACGTGGCCACTTGAAAAGGTATCCAATGTCCATCTTCCCGTGAGTCGTGAGATAATGAGATTTAAGTCCTACGATTATGCTCAAAATTAGGATGTCATGTACTTTAATCTAACATTATTTATGATATTAATCTAATTACGAAAAATATTATATATTCAAACTAAATATGTAGTAATTTTTGTACGCTTAAAGAATAAATTTTTGTACGTTTATAGAATAAATTTTATAAATTAATATTTATATTATCATACATTATTAAATTTTGTATTTTAATATGTTTTTTAAGGTAAGTTTGGTACAATTTTTAAAAATTGACTTTTGAAAATATTGTATAAACAAATTTTTAAAAGGGTTGTATAAAAGTGAAACTTAAAATTTAATTGTTTGAGATTGATGTTAAAAAGTAAGTTTGAAAAGATAAAGTATATATGTTAGACATTATATTATAAATTAAAAATAATACAAATTTATATTTGCATTTACATATGAATCATTTTTTTGAAAGATAATAATATTAATTAAAAATATAATAAATTAAAAAACTAATATTATATTTAAATTATATCAATTTAAACTATAACATGAATATAAAAATACAAATAAAAAATATAATTATAATAAAAATATATTTTATATAATTAACTATTAATATTCTAATATATAAGTTATAAATTGTATTTATTTTTAAATGCTTAAAATAAAATATTAAAAGTAATTTTAAGGAGGTTAGTAATAAATTATTAAAATAAAATGTAAATACATAATTGAGTGAAACTCATGCATTAGTAAGAGTAAAATTATAGTTTGTTTCTAAACGTAAAGTTAAAATTAAAAAATTAAAAATCCTAACTTTTGTGGTTGATTTAAAACCACCGTTTTTACCATAATTTTATTTTTATTCGTTTGATATTGATTTTATGATCAAAACAATCATTTTAGCTTAAAGTAATTTTAAAAAGATTTATCAAACGCACTCTAAGTATAGCTGAGGACGTATGCTAACATATTTTACATTTCAAAACGGATTAGTATGGGAGTATATTTTTATTTTATTTTTTTTATAATGGGATTGAATGTTAAGAATTATTATTTAATTTACTTGTTAATTTAAAAAAAATTAAATTTATGTATTTAGAAAAAATAAATTAGGTGAATTCAAATATCTTATGGATAATATTATTTGATTTAAATTATATTTAGTTAGGTTTAATTAAATGATAAATAAATCAAATTATTATTTGATGCACTTTCTTTAAAAGAAATTCACAAATACCTTTGAAATGGAGACAAGTATTCTATTTAATTATGTTTTAATTTTTTTAAATAGATGAAAAAAAAACAAAAGGTAACTTTTGTCCATGTATTTATTATGCTCAATTTATCACTTTCGTCCCTATTGTATTTTCGCATCAATTTCGCTTTAGAAGTTGCTCGATGACATCATTTTATATCCTACCCTTAACTTAAAACCCTAAATCATAACCCTAAGCTTCTAAACCATAAACCTTAAATCTTAAAAACTAATTTAGGATTTATAATTTAAGGTTCTAAATTAGGGAAAGTGTATAGAATAATACAATTAAAGAACCTTGAGGATTAAATTGATGTGAAAATACAATAGAGACAAAAATAATAAATTAAATTTACCACAAGAGGAAAGATGATACTTAAACCATAAAAAAATACATTTGTCACTAGTTCAATTGTGATTGTGAAAACTATTTTTCGCGCTTTACGTGGAAAAATAACTCGTACATGTTTTGACAATTGTCTCGTTTAATTATATTTTCAACTTTTAGATAGATTAAAATATATTTGTCATTATTTCAAATACTTTTTTAACTATTACATCAAATAACTGTCCTTAAAATAGAAAAATTATCGCATTAGCTCTTATATTATTTTACAAATAAGGTATCTTTAGTTTTTATTTCATCTATCACTTTAATATTTCTATTGTTAATTATACATAATGATTGGTCCCATTGGAAGAACTATGTTCCAAGTTCCATCTCATTAAAAATTTTATCTATAAAAAAATCATATAATATTTGTTCGAAAAATAATAATATTTTAATATAAATTTACACTTGTAGGTAGTAAAATTTAAGACGATTACCATTGATTTTCTCAAGTAGAATTGAATTCCACGACTTACAGTAAAATGGTTAAAGAAGCCACACAAGGCTCATTATCATCTACAAAATTGGAATCTACGGCTTCATGGCCAACGTCATTTTCCAGGTCTTGTTTGAGCAAAGCACCTTCTTCAAGAGGTAATAAGTAATGGCGATAAAAGATGAACCAAATCTTGTCCAGCTAGTGTCGTTGTTGATGAAGATTGCAGACGTTGTGCCATAAATGCATTTATGAACAAGTTCCCAGATTATACTGTCCACTTCCACTCTTCAAAAGAATGTTAAAAGGGAGCTGAAGGAAATATAATTTTCTGTTCTAACAGCATCAAAAGGTATTGGGAAATTGGATTTGAGAGGGTTTATCCAAGATTATGTTAATGAAGATGATATATTGAGTTGTTCTAGTCTAGAAAAGGTATTCCCTAAATTATATGTGATAAATAGTCGTGGTAAATGAAATGGATATGATATAAAAAAATCGCAAAAATAGAATAATAATTTTAATAGATGGGTGTGATTGAATATACGTATAATGTAAAAAAATATCACTAATGTTTATTAAATAATCACTTTAACATCTATTTTTTACAATATTTTGATCTCTAATATTTTACTTTAGAGTAAAAAAATCTTTAATATTTAATTAAATAGTCACCTTGATTCTATTTTTTTAAAATATTTTGGTTCTCAACATTTTATTTAAAGATAAAATGACTCATATTTTAGAGCGTTAACCGTTTGTTAACTAATAATTTTCATCAACAGATGAGTTTTTACCCTAAAATAAAATATCAAGACCAAAATTATCCAAAAAAAAAGAAGCAAAATGATTATTTAATCAAAATTTAGGCATATTTTTGATATTATATCTTGATTATATATTAATATTTTATAATTTTCATTCATTATTATATCAATTTTTAATTAAATATTTAACATAAAATAATATTATATTTAAAAAATTAATAATTTATTCTAAATTTCAAATTTCGATGATTGGTTGGCGTTTTTACTTCAAAAGTACACAAATAATCAATAATTACCTGTCAAACATCCATTAACCAATTTTTACCGATCTAACACCCATTTGTTGACATGGACGGAAGGCGTAGATCACCAAATACGCTTTCTCTAGGTTTTCATCTGAGCTGGAACCACGCGGGCAAAGTGCGGATCACCATCAGCGTCTTCGCGGGGAAAACTGACACACGGCGGAATGAGCGTATCACCATCCGTGCCTTTTATTATTCACAATTATTGGGTACTTCATTATTATCCAGGCCTTAAAGTTTGGCGACTCACCCATCTCCATCTCCTATAAATACCCCAAAATACAAACATCAAACCTCACCAAAATTACTTCAAGCTAAGTAGATTTTGTTATAGTTCTTAGAATGTAAAACTAATTTTTATTATATTATATTTATTTTATATTTAATTATTTGACCAAATTTTTTGAACTAACTATTTCATATTATTTTTTACAGTTATAAATGAAAGGTTGGATCAAATCTGGAGACATTTTACCGATACGATAACACTATTAAATTGTGTTATGTAATTTACAGTTATTTTTTTAAAAAAATTTTAGCATTAGTTTATATTTTAATTTTTATACTATTTATTTAATTAGGTGTATTTCAACTATTGTTTTTGCAGATATAAGACTCCCAATCTTTCAAACTTTCAAACTCTCAAAATAAGGCGTATTTCAGCTATTGTTTACTATGATGGAGAAATTTGGGAAGATGAAACCGACGTTGTCTTCGCATCAAATCATTCTGTCAGAATATATTTCAAGAGAAACATCATTATTGAGAATCTGATCACTAAAATTTAAGGAAGGTTCATGTTGAAAGTATTAGAAGACTATCCTCATTTCAATACAGATTTCCAACCACAGTATTCTGTTAACTTATACTGCGTTCGAACTCTCCAATAATGACGATGTTGTTATGATGATTAATTCTCAGAATCAGAATTCAGACGTTGATACAAAAATGTATGCGACATTTGTTGAAGTGTATGCGGTTCGTGGTATGTCATTATGCTCCCACTATGAGCTGGCTCAACAAGTTGATCAAGTTGACAGCCCAACTCAAGTAATGTGTAATGATTTTAACTCGTTAATGGGGAATCCACACCCTGGTACCATCCCATCAAGTTCATGGGGAGACATCTATCAACAACTTGTTATGATCTTCATTGTAACACCCTCAACCCATACACGACCCGGATACGAGTCTGAGATGTCACATTGACTTTTTAAAACATTATTCTTACAAAATAACAGAACATTTGGACTTATATTAAGAAAATATGATAATATACTGTTAAATCATGTTTCGTTATAACAAATTTAAGTCATAAACATGTTTTTATGAATAGCACTATATTGTATGAATAGTATTATACTATATGAATAGTATCGATACTGTGCAAATAGTACCGATACTGTGTGAACAGTAATGAATAGTACCGATGCTAAAAAATTATAGAATGTTACAGGGGTATCGATACCCTGCTACAGTAATTTCGGTAAAACATATATAAAACTCATAAAAACCTTAAACTTCCATCACTATAACGTTACCACTTACATAAATACATTTAACACATTACAAAACTCGATCAGAGCATACATACTTAATTTAACGACTTTGTTTACATGTCAACCTATTTATCACATAGCAATACATACTGTGTAATTTACTTCTGATTTGATCTTCGAGCGAAGATATAATGTTCCTTTGAACTTATATTGGACCTTTCTGCTTTTCGGTACCTACGTGTAAAACACTTACACTCTAAGTCATAGACTTAGTGAGGCATAAACATATAATAAAGAATTTCTATAATTATAAACATCTAATCAAGTATCTAATAACAATTATACATATTACATTATAAATCCACACCGTCATATAGGAATCAGTATAAACAATAATAACATTTTAACATGCAAACATGTACACACTATTTACATCTTTTATAAGACCATGCACACTAATGAGAACTCAAGGTATACGAGTACTATAAGGTTGTGCACACTTATGTTGTCACCACAGCGCGTATAAAATCCACTAAGTGACATATGAAATCTGTATCCCGAAGGACCTATCCATATGTTCATAAGAACATATGTAACTGTCCATATGTCCCGAAAGACATAGGTAATCATGTGCATATGTCCCGAAAGACATAGGTAATCCTCGACTCTTGGCATGCCAACTATACCTATAGCTCTCAAATAATATAATATGGGTATTCTCTTATAATCATATGTCCTATTTCCTATCTTGTAATCATGTAAGCACATCACTTAATTCCCCATACTCATAGAGACACATGGTTCATTTCCATATAGAGCATTTTCATATGACCCATATTCACATTCGCTTAGTCATATAATATCTTATATCAAGTCTTATATAACTCTCTCTATATATATATATATTATCTTTTATCATATAACACATAGTTCTTATGACATCATTTATATCCTATTATTATATCACTAATTCCATACATTCATCTATGTTCACACAACCATGTAATATATATATAAATTAGATGCTCATAATTATGATTCATGTATACTACTATAGGAAATAGACTCATTGCGAGTCTTATTTCCGTTCATCATACATCATTAATATGCACTCACCTTAGTCTCGTGTGAATTGAATCGATTCTAATTCTTCGATTGCTCTGAGACAAAGTCACGTTCAATATCTACATAATTATACATTGATACATATCAGTATACCACTTTATATACTCTAATTGTTCACTCCTTAGACTAAAAGAAAGGATGATTTCATCTTTTATTTAAGGTAGGCATCGATACACTATGTAGTGTATCGATACATTCCTTAACATGTGTATTGATACACTAACTATACATCAATACACAAATTACATTCGATGTTTTCATTTTAAGGGGTGCATCGATAGACTTCATGTGCATCGATACACATTGAATAATTTCTGGAAATTTCCCCTTGATGTATCGGTACATGTTGAATGTGTACCGATACACTCTAGCCCAAAATTATATTTTGAGCACGAAAATCACTTCCTTTTAGCTCAATTGTTCCATATTTCAACCCCTTTCATATCTTTAACTTACATACACCTACTTAAACCAATTAATACTCATTCAACACTTTTCTAACTTCAAAATACAATCCTCTACATGGAATTCAAGAATTATACTAAATTTTCCATGTAATCCAAACTTATTTCTAACACTTATAACTTCTTATTCACACCTATGACAAGTCAAATTCCATCTCAAAGTTCCATTATTAACTCTTTTTTTTTAAATTCACTTTGAAACCCATTCTCTTTAATCTTTCATAACTTCTTCATCTTTTGATTATAAGACAACCTAAGCTTTCATTAAGCTTAAGTATCACCTAAGGATCAAAACCCACTCTTAAAATCAACAAATAATCAATTAACCATAAAACTCACATTTGCTTGGGGTGTTTCACGATGGAGAAGAAGAGAGAATAAGAGAATTGTCCGGAAACATTTGTTTCCACAAATGTGTTCCACATGGGTTATAAGATAAACCCAAATAATATTTTATTCTTTCATTTGTTCAATGAACCTTTTACCTTTTTACTTCTCCTTCATTTGTTAATTCATCCTACACCAAATATTTTAATTAAATCCTTGAATTTCTCAATTTATCTAATTTAGTCACCGAAATTTAAAATCTCACACTTTGGTCACTAACCCGGTATTGAGGATGTTACAAATCTCTCCTTTAAAAAAATTCATCCTCGAATTTTCATTGCATAAGGAGATAAGATATTGTCTATACGTCAACTATTCATTTTCACATATCACATCTTCAATAAATCCTTCGTGCTATCATAAACTTCACTTCATTACCTTAATTATTCCATTACCTTTTTCCCTTATGCTTTCACAACTTTATCCCTTCACAATTTATAATCAATGATTTGCCTTCAATTTCCAAAGAACCCAATCCATTTATGTCTTTTCTCTCCTTCGATTTTGCATTTTTCCTTTGACCTTTCTAAAATTCATATAATGTCACTCATCATGTAGACAGTAGTATCCATTTTTATAATTTAACATCATAAATCCATCTCTATTTACCTTATAATAATAACCAAACTCTTATTACATCATCATTTGACCAAGAACAAAACTTTAAATCTTCTTCAAATGTGATTAAACATATACTTTACGAAATCAAACAATCTTTTCACATCATCTTGCACACTTTTCTTACTTCTATATCGAACTTATCATCTACACTTCCATATAACCTTTATCATATATGATCTTTTAAATTCAATCCTTTTCATTTCTTTCTCCATTTATCCTTTTATAATCAAGATATCCTTATTACATAACTAAACCAAATCTTTCACCCATATTTTTCTATTCTTTTCGTATCACTTATACTTGAACTCTTCCAAAACAATATTCTCCATTCCTTGGTCTTTTAATATTCTCCTAATAACATCCATCCCCTCTACTTTATCCTGTCATTGTAGCAAAGAAACCACTATATTTTAGAACGATAAAGTTCCTCTAATACTATAATTTCCAATCCGTCTGAACTGATTAGCTTTATTCTCTTCAATTTACAATTGGCATTTGTATACTAAATATATAACTAGTCCATTTCCAATCTTACTTCAAATCCCTGGAATAGTAATTTCATCAACTTAACAGGGAATTCAATTTTCTGAATTATAATAGAACACCTTCAACACATCTTATTTATCCAAACATTGTGCCCTAATAGATTTGTCACTACCACATCACTATAAATAACTTCTAATTGAATTCTCAATTCTCTCACCAATTTACTAGTCTTATATGAATATACAAGCCCAGATCAACCAATATCACAACATATTTACTATACAATCGAAAGATACCTGCTATATTCTCTGGATCATCACAGTCCTCATTGGTCTGAAGATTAAATACTCTAGCAGTAGAGCGTACTTCCTGTTGAGTAGAAGATCCTGCCTAATTTTTACATTTTCCTCTACCTCTTCCTCTTTGAGACATCGGAACAGATCGTTCCGAATGTATAGACTCTCTTGTCCCTAATGGATAATCTCTCATGAAATGTCATGTTTCCCCAAATCGGAAACAGGCTCCAGATTTAACTCTATATGTCCCACTATGATATCTTCCACAAATCTGACAATGTCTCTATTGTGCTCTTTTATCACTAGACCTTATTGATTGAGTCTGTCTCACTCTCATCTGATTTGATCCTCTAGCGGAGGATGCCATCGATTCAGACCTTACTTGGGATCAAAATTCAGAATCTCTTCCTCTCTTGGATGGTGTAGAACTTGATGAAGTCCCAATTCTTTTAGACGGTTGGCCTCTTTGTTCCCCAAATCGTTCATTTTAAGCTCTCACTAGAGATTTAGCACAGTTTATCACCTCTTGAAACAAAAACAGGTTTAACACGATTAACATTTCTTTGAGCTTCAGGTACAAGCCCTCAATAAACCACTCACATGCATCTTTTTCTGTAGGCAACAATTCTGCTGCAAAATGGCTTAATTTGTTGAACTCATACTCATACACGGTGCAGTTCATTTGCTTCAGGTTCATAAATTCTTGCTTCATTTACCTGATAAACTGGTCTCCTATATACTTGTTCTTAAATTCTTCAAGAAACAGAGACCGTGTTACTTGATCACTGGTCATCCTCATAGTAACATTAGTCCACCAAATTCTCGCTTGCCCACGAAGCAAGGAGATGACTTCGTTTAATTTCTCCACATCAGAACAAAGAAGTCCTTCTAACATGATTTTTACATTATTTAGCTAAAGGTCCACAGCAAAAGGACCTTCATCGGCTTCACCTTTAAACTCTGGAGCTCCTAATCCCTTTAACTCCTTCGCAACATTCATTCTCAGAATTGAAGTAGCAGGAGGTTGGAAACATGTCAATACTGCATCTAACGTTCTAAAGAACACATCTTGATCAGCTACAGGCACTACATAAGGTACATGTTCTTCACCTTGCCTGGCTAGGACAGGTGAATTACTGCTCTCAACGAGTTGATCATCTCCCGCTTCACTTCAAGAGCTATCATGTCCGGACATCTAATAAAACACAACCATATAACTCTCTTAGCAAAACAACATACTTGTTACTCTTGTCAGATGAGAAGTTTTCATATTTATGTTAGCATGTACACCAATAAAGACACTCTAGACCTCGATTTATGCTAAGAATCGGCTAAACCGTAGCTCTGATACCATTAAATATAACACCCCCAACCCGGATACGAGTCCGAAATGTCACATTGATTTTTTAAAAATATTATTCTTACAAAATAACAGAACATTTGGACTTATATTAAGAAAATATGATAATATATTGTTAAATTATGTTTCGTTATAACAATTTTAAGTCATAAAAATATTTTTATAAATAGTACTATACTGTATAAATAGTATTAATACTGTGTAAATAGTACCGATACTGTGTGAACAGTAATGAACAGTATCGATACTAAAAAATTCCAGAATGTTTCAGGGGTATCGATACCCTGCTATAGTATACCGATACCCTGCTACAGTAATTTCGGTAAAACATATATAAAACTCATAAAAACCTTAAACTTCCATCACTATAACATTACCACTTACATAATTACGTTTAACACATTACAAAACTCGATCAGAGCATACATACTTAATTTAACGACTTTGTTTACATGTCAACCTATTTATCACATAGCAATACATACTGTGTAATTTACTTCTGATCTGATCTTCGAGCGGAGATATGTTGTTCCTTTGAACTTATATTGGACCTTTCTTCTTTTCGGTACCTACGTGTAAAACACTTACACGCTAAGTCATGGACTTAGTGAGGCATAAACATATAATAAAGAATTTCTATAATTATAAACATCTAATCAAGTATCTAATAACAATTATACATATTACATTATAAATCCACACCGTCATATAGGAATCAGTATAAACAATAATAACATGCAAACATGTACACACTATTTACATCTTTTATAAGCCCATGCGCACTATTGAGAACTCAAGGTATAAGAGTACTATGAGGTTGTGCACACTTATGCTGTCACCACAGCACGTATAAAATCCACTAAGTGGCATATGAAATCTGTGTCCCGAAGGACCTATCCATATGTTTATAAGAACATAGGTAATTGTCCATATGTCCCGAAGGATATAGGTAATCATATTCATATGTCCCCGAAAGACATAAGTAATCTTGTCCATATGTCCCGAAAGGCATAGGTAATCCTCGACTCTTGGCATGCCAACTATACATATAGTTCTTATATCATATAACATGGGCATTCTCTTATAATCACATGTCATATTTCCTATCTTGTAATCATTTAAGCACATCATTTACTTCCCTATACTCATAGAGACACATGGTTCATTTCCATATAGAGCATTTTCATATGATCCATATTCACATTCACTTAGTCATATAATATCTTATATCAAGTCTTATATAACTATATATATATATATATATATATATATATATATTATCTCTTATCATATAATACATAGTTCTTATGACATCATTTATATCCTATTATTATATCATTGATTCCATACATTCATCTATGTTCACACAACCATATAAAATATATATAATTACATGCTCATAATATGATTCATATATACTACTATAGGAAATAGACTCACTGCGAGTCTTATTTCCATTCATCATACATCACTAATACGCACTCACCTTAGCCTTGTGTGAATTAAATCGATTCTAATTCTTCGATTGCTCTGGGACAAAGTCACGTTCAATATTTACATAATTATATAATGATACATATCAGTATACCACTTTATATACTCTAATTTTTCAATCATTAGACTAAAAAAAAGGTTGATTTCATCTTTTATTTAAGGTAGGCATCGATACACTATGTAGTGTATCGGTACATTCCTTAACATGTGTATCGATACATTAACTATGCATCGATACACAAATTACATTTGATGTTTTCATTTTAAGGGGTGCATCGATACACACTGAATAATTTCTGGAAATTTTCCCTTGATGTATCGGTACATGTTGAATGTGTACCGATACACTCTAGCCCAAAATTATATTTTGAGCACGAAAATCACTTCCTTTTAGCTCAATTGTTCCATATTTCAACCCCTTTCATATCCTTAACTTACATACACCTACTTAAACCAATTAATACTTATTCAACACTTCTCTAACTTTAAAATACAATCCTCTACATGGAATTCAAGAATCATACTAAATTTTCCATGTAATCCAAACTTATTTCTAACACTTATAACTTCTTATTCACACCTATGACAAGTCAAATTCCATCTCAATGTTCCATTATTAACTCTTTTTTCAGAAATTCACTTTGAAACCCATTCTCTTTAATCTTTCATAACTTCTTCATATTTTGATTATAAGACAACTTAAGCTTTCATTAAGCTTAAGTATCACCTAAGGATCAAAACTCACACTTAAAATCAACAAATAATCAATTAACCAAAAAACTCACCTTTGCTTGGGGTGTTTCACGATGGAGAAGAAGAGAGAAGAAGAGGATTATCTGGAAACATTTGTTTCCACAAATGTGTTCCACATGGGTTATAAGATAAACCCAAATAATATTTTATTCTTTCATTTGTTCAATGACCCTTTTACCCTTTTACTTCTCCTTCATTTGTTAATTCATCCTACACTAAATATTTCAATTAAATTCTTGAATTTCTCAATTTATCTAATTTAGTCACTGAAATTTAAAATCTCACACTTTAGTTACTAACCCGATATTGAGGATGTTACAATTATCGAGGTGGCTCCACAAACAATTCGTATGGAAGTATCACTTCCAGTTCAAGGGAAAAAACATTAATCTTCTAATTTATTTGACTTGAATATGGGATGCCCTCGATACAACAAGTTTCAGGGGAGACATTCAACTACGAGCTTTTTCGACCTCAATGTCGAGATGCCTACGACAAAACACTCAGTTCAAAACTCGTATGACACGATGCCTTCAAGAGGAAGGCATTCAACTACCATCTTATTTGACCTAAATATCAATCATAGAGGAGCCCTCGTCTCTCCTAGAAGAACCTCTTTGTGAGCCAGATGCAGATGGTGCAGAGACTAGACTATTAGTTGAGCTAGAATTACCACAGTTTAACATGAACTCCGATGATGATGATGATGTAGATGAAGTTCCCATAAATATAGTACACACCGAACCTCCAGCACACACGTATGAAGCTGACTATGGTACAATGTATGGGGCAGAATTTATGGATATACCTAATGTTGGTGACTATGGATTTAACTCATTAGTCAATGATGGTAAGTTATATATCATAATGGAGTTTTCATCGAAAGAAGAAGCGATGATTGTAATTAACAATTACAACAATCATAATTGTGTTCACTCTAGAGTCGATCGATCCACCACTTAAAAGTATGTCTACTATTGTGTCCAACGTGATAACGGATGCAACTGGATAGTTCATGTATCGAAGATGAAGAGAAAAAATAATATATAAGAACTAACAATATGCAAAGATCCTTATAAATATTATGCTAGAGGGATCAACCAGGACCATCCCAACTTGGACTCCGACATTATCTACCAAGCCATATGCCCATGTTTAAAGTAAGCTCCCATATAGCTATTGCGGTGTTGATTTTAGCTATACAACCTCAATATTGGTTCACCATCTCCTAAGGTAAAGCATAAAATACAAAGTGGAATGCCATTAAAAACTTCACAGTGAGTGAGATTTATCTTATAACGAACTACCAAGTTGGTTTAGGGTAATGCATATACTGAATCATGGGATAATAGTCGACTATGAAACTTGTCATGTATAGCACAATGATTGAGTGTTTCACGATCGATGCCAATTCTACCAACTTTTTTGGACTTACCCACAATGCATTAATGTTGTGAAATATGCAAGCCCGTTGTCCAAATTGATGTGACATTATTGTATGGAAAATAAAAGCAATTTATACTATTGTCGGTTGTATAAGATGGTAATCACAACATTCTTCCAGTTGTTTTTGCCCTTGTTGAAGGAGAAGATACGTATTCTTGAGCTTTTTTCCTAAAAAACTTACGTTTACATGTTGTCACGAGGTAAAAATTTGTGTCATTTCTGATCACAGAGCTGAGATCAAAGTAGAAATGGAGTCTTTAGGTCCAATGTGGTAACCACCCTATGTCCAACATCGATATTGTATCTGACATATTACCGCGAACTATCATGAAAAGTTCAAGAAGAATGATGAACACCAATCACTTGTGCGCATGGGTATATCACAATTCTTAATTTCATTTCTCCATCATTTTAATTTTTATTGGAACTTAACAGTAAATACTACATTTACTCTTAGCTTATGAACTATTTCCTCAAATATTTGAGTTCATTCTTCAAGATTTGCGAGTAAAAAATGAGCAAGGATACAATTACATCAGCCTCGTCAACAAAAAGATGTGGACAAATACATATGATGGTGGTTATTGATATGGACACATGACGACCAACTTAGTTGAGGCTATCAATTAGACTTTAAAGGAGGCGTGTCATTTACCAAAAACAACTTTGGTTAAAACGATATATTTTCGTTTGAGAGCATTTTTTTCCAAGCATGGGGGATAACCTGAAACTTAGACACAAAACGGTTATATTTATCACCCAAGATAATTGCAGATCTACAAAAAAGAATTGATACTTCAAATGAAATGTCTGTAACAAGCTTCTCTCAAACCTATTAATTATTTCGTGTCATAGAATTCCACAACATCTTCAAGGGATTGAAGCTAACTCGTTCAGAGCTAATCTACAAGACAAGTGGTGTGACTGTGGGTTTTTTCAAGCTCTTAAGTATCCATGCTCCCATGTCATAGCATCTTGTTCTTATACTCGTCAAGACTATAACCGTTTTGTTGATACCATATACCGACTTTTAGAAGTATTTAAGGTATATGAATTTGAGTTCCCCCATAGGTAATGAGAAAGACTCATATGATGTTCAAAATTGGCTTTCGATTGTACCAGATACGTCCTTATTAAAGGAGATAGGTTGTCTAAAATCCACTAGAATTCATTGTGATATGGATATTCGAGAGACGTCTAAAGAAAACAAAAGATGTGGGCATTGTAGAAACCTAGGCCACAATAGGAAAATATGTTCATCTCTTTTATCACCACATAACCATTGATGCTGTGATGATGAAATTGTTGTTTCTGAAATCTCAATTTGTGTTGTTTCATTTTCATTTTCCTTACATTATTGTCATTTGAGCATCACTAAGTAATGGACTACTAAAGTGAAAAATTAAGTAAAAACATTACAAACTAAATAATAAAACAATAAAAATAATTAAATATAAACATTAAATACAAACGATACAATTCAAATAATTAAATAATAAAAACATTAATAAACAGAATAATTAAAAAGTCTATAATTAAATAAAAATTACATTTGTTGATAAATAAAGAAAATTAAGTAAAAACATTACAAACTAAACAAGACTATCGATGTCTTTGTCTTGAATGTGTTCCATAGGACGATGATTGTCTATTTTGATGATGGTTTCTTTGTATAAGTTGTTCTTCCTTATCACTCTCATCGTTATCATCATCAGTAGTAACAATTACATTTTTCTAATGAGGGACATATGATGATGTAGCACATTCATAGAATAAGGACCCTGGAGGTGTATGACTAACCATCCCACTGCTTATAGAAAACTATGAAAACTGGACGAAGCTATTTGAGTTTGTGGTGAAGCATCACCCGCCAAATAAGCAACATATGAAGCCCACGTTGGATCTACAAGTATGGAACTATAATATTTGCAAGTAGGTTTCATAAAACCCTACGGAGGTGGTATTTAAATTGGCTGTGGTGGCATCTGAAATGGTTGCGGTGGCATTTGACCCAACTGCGGTCGCATCTAAAACATCTATGGAATATAAATCGGTGTAGATAGTGGTTGTTGTGATGGTTCCGATGCTGCAGCTAAGGATGAACCAGAAGCTTTGTTCTCTGTCCACGAGTAGGGGAAAGATGATACTGTGACGGTGGACATTTTTGCTCAATGTCGATGAATACTCCCGCCTTGTACTTCCTCAGAAAGTAGGAACAACTTTCCATTCATGTTGAACCACTGATAATACTCAAAAAAATTATTTATATACAAACTCAGTATTGGAATTACCTCAACAATAACGGGAAAACTTACGGGTTTTTCACGACAGGACAAAAAAAAGGGTATGCGATACTACACCCATGACTGCAGAAGAATGAGACATCCGTCGATAGCATTTTTTTATAATTAGTTGCTCGTCACATTTCTCTATATAGAGATGCCAAAATCGCGGAGCCCCAACTGAATGAGCTGATAACTAAAAAATATGCGAGTGGACGTAACCACATATAATGAAATTGGTTGTGAGATTTATCGGGCATCAAAATCCCTCCTATGAGTCATTGCAAGCCCGGGCAAATATTTTAGCCTGTTCCTCAGAACAGTCATCACTCAACTATAAAAAATTTGCAGTCAACCATGATAACGATATTCGACCACTGTTGAAATTAAGCGAGATACCTCCAAGATACTCCTCGCACAAGGAATGCCAATCATCATCCGCCACACCAAAAATTACATCTCCATCTACTGGAAGCCCTAAATGTAAGGAAACATTTTTCATCGTAATAGTGCACTCCCCACACGGTAGATGGAATATGTGTGTGTCTCTGGTCTTCACCTCTCAACCAGTGTAGAAATAAGGTTGTATTCAAGGATACAATACCCTTCATATCTTGCTATGTAACCAAATCTAACATCGATTAAATACAACCAAACACAATTTGGTATCTCGAACTTAGCGTTATAAATAAATGGATCTAATATACGGTCATTCCCCTAATTAAATAAATAGTATACAAATTAAAATATAAACTAATATTAAGATAAATAAATAAAACATTCAAAATAATTAACATAACACAATTTAAAATTGTTATTGTATTAGTAAAATGACTTGAAATATGATTTTTATCTAAATGCAACAACTCATCTTCCATTTTATAACTGCAAAACATAAAAAATGGCACAGTAAAATATAATAAAATCACACACAATTTAATGATTATAATATAATAAAAATAATTTTACTTTCTAAAAATAATAATATAACACACTTGAAGCTTGTTAGAAGGAATGATAAAAGTAAGAAGGAGATTGTTTTTTTGGTGTAATTTGAGAGTTGTATGATGTAGCATCCCAAAAACCAGGTTAGTGACTAAAATGAATTTTTTTGAAATTTAGTGACTAATTTAAGAAAATAGAAAAGTTCATGGACTTAAATATGAATATTTTTGGTATTGGATTAAATAGTATTTATGGAATGAGAGAAGGGCATTATGTAATTTTAGCTTAAAGGATATTTTTATCTCCTTTATTAGGAGAAAGGAGATAAACATGTGGGATTTGAGAGATATGTCTGGAAGCTTATTTTTTCTTGACTTCTTCTTCTTTTTCTCGTTTGCTTAAGCTCTAAAGGTGAGTTTAATTTTAGTTGTTTAATTCTTGGATTTATGAGTTGATTTTGATTCTTTGGGTGTTATATAAGCTTAAGGAAAGCTTATATAAACTTAAAACATCAAGAAAAGAGAATTAGAAAGGAAATTGTATTAAGGGTGTAGAAATGAATTTTTTGTATGAAGAGGTTTTTGAAGTTCTATTGATAAATTTGACTTGTCATAATAAAGATTAAGAAGTTTAAAGCATTAGAAATGAATTTAAAACACATGGAAAGTTTAGAGAAATTCTTTGATTGAAGAGTTATAGTGAGATATTAAAGATAGTGAGATATTAAAGATAATGAAGTGTTATAGTGTTAAAATAGGGTTTACGTAAGTATAGATAAGTTTTAAGGCATGAGGAGAGACAAACAAGTAGAGTTTAGGGTAAAGTGTTAACTTTTTTGGGTTTAAAAGATTATATTATGGGTAGTAGTATCGACACTAGTTGAGTTAGTACCGATACTACAAGGCAATTTGTGAGAAATTTATACATTGGGTATCGATACTGTATGAACAGTATTGATACCATAAGGAAAAAGAGTAAGAAATTTTCATGAAGTATCGGTACTGAAGTAATAGTATCGATACCAATGTGGAGGGTATCGATACCAGGCAACATTGAATCTAATATTGGTATCGATACCGGAGGGGGTATCGGTACCATAGCATAGAAGTATCAGTACTGTGCTGGTAGTACTGATACTACTTAAGTGGGAAAGTGGAAATTAGTGTTTTATTTAGTTTTCTTTGATATGAATCTTTTCGAGTAATTTAAATTCCGATATTCATTGGATTATATTGTGTAGATATCGATCAAAAACAAAGTTCGGATAGGCTATCAGAGTAACAATTTCGAGAGGGAAACAAGAGATTGGTATTGACAAGTGATCCAAGGTGAGTACATGATATTAAGCTTAAGTTGTTAGGGAATTAAGACTTGCGATGAGTTTAATTCCGATATTAAGTTATATGAGTACTATAACATAAGCATGTAGTGATATGATGCTAGATGTATATGAGTAAATGCATATGTATAGATGTTGAGTACATCTTTATATATATATATATATATATATATATGAAATATGTGAATGTATATATGCATGATAAATCGTGTGACCATTAGCTATGTGTGATAATAAGTTATGTGAACATAAGAGATAAGATAGATGATAAAAGATATGTTAAAGTGATATATGTGATTACATGTCTATATGAATACAAGAAAAATGTGATATGACTTATATGTGACTCTACGAGAATGTTACATAATGTATGTGATATGAAAATATGACTATGTGATATGAATGTGTTTTATGTGACAAACATAAAAGATAATGCCCATGTTATGTGTTATGAGAGCTAGAGGTATAGTTGGCATGCCAAGAGTCGAGGGTTCTACGTGGTCCTTCGGGACATATATGTAATCCTTTGGAACATATATGTGGTACTTCGGCACACTTATTTGGTCCATTGGAATATGTATATGGTTCTTAAGGAGTAGTTCTTTGGGACATAGTGGTCATTCGGGACAAATTCTACGCGCCCCTAGTGGGAATTATACGAGTTGTGGTGACAACATATGTGCACAACCTCTATGTACTCATATACCTTAAGTTCTTAAAAGTATACATGGGCTAATAAAGAAAGATAAAAACAAGTGCATTGTGTATGAGATATATGCTTTGAAATGTGAAAAGTATTATTGGAGTTGTGATGTGATATGCATTGTTAGTTTTAAGAGTATATGATTATATGAATGAATGATAAGAATGTTAATAATGATATGTGTGCATATAAGTTTGTGGTGTATGAAATATACATGCATTTGTTAAGTAGTTATAGTTTCACTAAGTATATGACTTAGTGTGTAAGTGTTTTACACATAGGTGCTGATAAGCAAGATGATCAAGCTTAGGACCAGCAGAACAACATATCTCCACTCGAAGATCATATCAGAAATATTTTGTAAAGTATGTTTTTTTTAATAGACATGTTGGCATGTAAACAAAATCGTTAAGTATGTATGCTCTGATCAATTTTGGTAATGTTTTGAACATATTGATGTAAAATGTTAACTTTATATTAATGAAAATTTAAATTTTCTATGGTTTTTATAAAAATACATGTTTTGAATAGTCAATATGACACATTGGATTCGTATCCGGGTCGAGTATGGATTAAATGTGTTATATATGAGGTAGTATTTATAGGAAAAGAGTAGGTGATAATTAAGGGGAGCAACGAATAATTGGGGGTAATCATGAAGGAACATATGGTGATGTGCCTTCTATCACGTGTCAATTTTATCCATAAAAACAAGGATGGTGATATACATTTTACTCACGTGACGCCAACTCAAACAAAAACTCATGAAGACGCATTTGGTGATTTGCTCCTTCCATTCATATCAACAGTGTTAGAAAATTTGGTTAATAAATGTCTATTTTTGGTAAAAACGATTGATTGGTTCGGAAGTTCTTCCAAAATATCATGAGATATATGAGACGAGATAAAACTCAAAGCATTGTTAATTTTCCTCTTTATTTCCGAAACGAACCACTGTTGATTTCCTTTTTTGCCCCCTTTACTCTCTCCCTCCCTCTTTCTATCCTTCTCAGGAGACTCTGAAAGCATAAAGCCTTTCCTTCTTCTAAATCCCAAAACCCAAAACCCAAAATGGGGAAGTACATTAGGAAGGCCAAGACGGCAATGGAAGTCAGCGTAATGGACGTCTCCCAGTCTTCCCTCGGGGTTCGAACCCGGGCAAAAACTCTTGTGCTTCAACGCTTACAGAAATCCTCCACTTCTCCGGCAACGGCGCCTACATCTCCAACTCCGGGTTCCTCCTATCTCCAGCTACGAAGTCGCCGGCTAGAAAAGCCTCCTGTTGTGTTGCGCCACCATGATTCGAAGAGGCTGAAGCAACAAGGGATTAAAGACGAGGGCTGTGGGGGAAAATCTAACCCTAATTCCAATTTTCGGGTCCGGTTGGGTAAGGATGATGACGTTGGGAGAGAAGAAATGGTGCAAGAGACTAATGGAAATGACAATATTATTAATAACAACGACATCAACGATTTTGGTGGTATTGAAGCTTCCTTTGGAGAAAATGGTTTGGACAATGAAGCTCGAGAAAGGTTGGTTCTTTTCTTTCTTCCTTAAAATCTATCGTTTTTTTTATATATATAAATAAAAAAAACACTCCTTTTTTCCCTTTGTAACTTTCAAGAAAAGTGGGAACTTTTGCTTCAACTGAGTTCTTAAGTTTTCTATTTTTGAGCAACAATTATGAAATATTGGGACATATATTTTATCAAACATCTTGAACCCTTTGAATCTCCAGCCAAAACAAGGGGACCCTTAATTCCTGTTCGGATTCTGCTGTATAACATGCTAATGAATGGGTTTTGTTTTTATCTTTCGTTGAAAGAAGGGAATAAATCTCACTTTTGATAGATTTCTGCTATCGGGTGTAAGGAATTAAACGGCTTTTCATCTGTTTCTGCTGAAATCAGTAAAGCTAATGTCCTTTACAATTGTCAAAACCTGAAGTTTAGTATTGTTAATTGTTTGAACTTTTGGTTATTTCTGAATTTTAGTCTTTTCTTCCTGAGATAAAGCACCTTGTTGTGACGGAAACCATTGTTTCTCCGCTGCCACGAATAACTCCTGCTTTCATTTCTGGCCCAACCTTTTCTTTTTACCCCGGTAAATTTGGTGCTTCTATGATTTCAAAATTTGGGTTTTGTCTGATTATGCGTTCATATAAATAAAATATATATATATCGTACGCTCTAGACTAGAGTCTGTTGTTTAGGTACTTTTAGGCATGTCTGTTGATGCATTATTCTAATGGAAAGAAAAAGAACTGTTTGTTGTTTGTTCTCCACATGGTGGATGGTGCTACCTTTTCCGGATAAAAAATTACAACTCTATCTTTAATTCTTTATGTGTGTATTTTTTTTTCATTTTCTTTTTTTTTCTTGGTGATTTTAACGTGGTTTGAGCATAGGATATTCTGGCAAGAGTTATTTAGTTGATGAATCAAATTATCAGAAAATCTGTTTCTGTTTATATATATGTATATATTATTTTCTTTTTAATTGATATTGCCCCGTAACACAGCTTTTTATGATTTTATTTGTCTGTTGAATTCCATGTATATGTTGAGTCTCTTTTGCTGAAATATTTGAGGTTGAAGCAGGAACTAAAACAAAATGATAACAAGAGAAACCTTTCATTTATTCCCCCCTGAATTTCAGAAGCCTTTTTGCTTTAACATTGATAAAAATGATCGGGTCTTATCTGGTTCTATGTTCTACGTTACTCCGACTTGGGTGTATAGGTTGTGTCTGAAACAAGTATGGCCAGATTTTTCCAATTTTCTCCGTATATTTGGAGGATACTCAGAGATCATATCCTTTCCAAATTCAAAAGTGTCGGAAGCGGGTATTTCGGGAAAAATGAAGAGTCCCAAGGACGCAGATCTGGTTTTCCATTCAATGTTGTTTTGGGTGTTAGATGTAAATCAGGAAAAAGAGACCCGTTATCATTTTTACTTTTACCGCTTCCTTTGATTTAGTTGTTTGCCTTTAGATTCAATTACGTCTCATTCTATGGTGCTAAAATTTTTCATTTTTATTCAAGTACTCTGGCACAACACATTTTCAGACATACTTTTTCAAGGACCCTCAAAATACATGAAAACAATTTAAAAAATGAACATATCTCTTATGGATTCATATCCGTAGCTAGTGCACATGAGTTTGAGTAACAAAGCTTTCAGTAACTAATAGCCATTGTTTCTGTGCAGGGGCACTAGGGAATCAACTCCTTGCAACTTGATAAGGGACCCAGAGAGTATAAGAACCCCTGGTTCTACTACTAGGCGTACCAGCTCAACAGAGACTAACCAGAGAGTACATAATTCAATGCGTGGGCAACTCCCGATAGCACATGAAATGGATGAGTTCTTTTCCGTTGCAGAAGAAGAGCAACAGCGACAGTTCATTGAGAAGTAGGCACCACATTATTTTTTTATACCTCTTTGGTATTATTGTGGTTAAGATCTCTGATAAGAGATGTGGGTTAATTTGCAGGTACAACTTTGATCTCGTGAATGATAAGCCGCTCCGAGGACGTTATGAATGGGAGAAACTGAACCCGTAGTGAAGAGTAATTGTTGCATAGGGACTTACTTTCTGGTCAATTCTCACTTGATATCAAAGTATAGGTACTTTGTAGTCTTTTAGCTGTAAAGGTGACGGTGTTAATTTCCATTTTCCATCACCATTAATTCACTTGTAAAGAAAGAATTAGGACTTTTTAAAAAAATCATGTAGACTAATGGTCTGTAACTTAACAGAGGTAATGAGTTACACAAACTTCAAACATCAAAGTCCTTTGTCTAACAGATCATCTGGGGAGAAGAGAAGGGAATGAGAGAAAATTTAGTATAGAATTTCCTGTCCTTTTTTTGTGTACTGTATTTTCCTTGTTTGTGTATACTTGTAGTAATGGAACTATGATATGGAATAAAAATGATCCCTTTTCCTTCTCTTTGCCTTTACCTGTATCTTTTCTTATGATATTCACCGTTTAGTGAGAATAAGTGATCCAATTGAGTTAAGGGTTTTTTTTAACTACTTTTTATTTGGCTCCGTGTGGGACGAAGGAATGTTGATTGATAATTTCAACAACTTAAAAGTTGTTGATGACGAGGATAATACTGTGAGCCTATCACTATGATTCTGATATAATATTTGAGAGCTACTATATTTTTATTGAAATGATATGGATGTATATTTGGGTTGGAATAGCATACAAAGTAGCGGTAGAATTGGGCATGACCGTTTATTTAGCACTTTATTTTATTTTGAGATCTACGACAAATATTATAGTGGACATGGAACTCATCATGTTGGCATGACGAGTTTCATGTAATATATTTTTTAATAGGTCGTGGGACGTGGGTTTCACAGCTCGAATATATTTAATATATATTAAGAGACGTGTTATGCCCGCATGACGAGTCCTAATAATTTTTTTTTTTGAAATTTTTAGAAAAATGTAAAAAAAATATAATATTTTAATGGATAGGGAACTCATCACACTTGTGTGACGTGTTCCAACGGGTATAAATTCGAAGTTTTGGACTGTTGGGTTGACCGTTGTTGAAAGGGTAATTTTTTTAAAAAAATCAATGTAACTTGTCACGCCAGTGTGAGAGTTCCAACATGTAATTTTTTTTCATCTCTTAAAATAGTGTACATCATCTTCAATCTCTTATATAACACACTCATTTCATCTCTTACACAACACGCTTCTTTCATCTTCAATCTCTTACACAACATACTCCTTTCATCTAGCCAAATATATTTCAAACAATGAGTAATAAATTCTTCACAGTTGTCCATTATAATGGCGAAATTCTTCAAACTGATGTTGGTGTTGTGTTTAAGTCACACAGACCCATCAATATGATGTTCCCTGTAGATGTATCTCATTGCCAAATGAAGCAAAAAATTAAGAGAAAACTTGGAGCTTCTGTTTCATGTTTAAGTTATCAGCACCTAATCTCCTCAAATCCAATCACATATGGAAAAGTCTAGCTTGATGATGATTATTATGTCGTTGCTATGGTTGGACTTCATCAATCATCAAATAATAATATGGAGAAGATTTACGCCGAAAATATAATTGCAATTGATATTCCGATCGAAGAACAGAAGAAGCATGACCCTCTGAACCACATGCAAGTGACGCTGATGATAACCTTATTGGACTGTTCGGTGAAAGCTTTGCTGAATTTAGAGAGGATGATGGAGATATTGTTCCATTGCTAGACGATGATGACACACCATTAGTTGAAGATTCTGATGTTTTAGAGGCTGCTTCAGAGGGACAAGGTTTGGATGTTGAGGCTGATGTATGTGAGGCAGCTCTTTCACGATGTCAAGGATTGCAGAATGCTCTAAATGTTTGGGTAAAAACATACCTTCAACCTGAAATGTGTCACCATGATTTGCCTCAGTATCATCATCCAGTTGCAATGCATGACATTAACTATGATGCTATGCGGAATCTTGAAATATTTGATATGCCAGAGTTATGTGTTGCCCACTAGGGTTCTTTAGACGAACGCTCATCTGAGTTATCCATTGGGTCTTAGTTTGAAATAAAAAAAAGAGGCACAACTTGCAATTAATGAGTACCGCATCAAAGCTCATATTGAAATCTATGTCGCGGAGTCGGATCAAAAGACTTATTTTGTAAGGTGTATACACCATGATGTTGGTTGTAAATGGATAATACAAGTATTATACATACAACAGAAGTTGTTGTGAGAAGTCACAAGTTTCAATGCACAGTACGTATGTACAATGTCCTCTTTGACACAAGACCACTGACATTTAGATTCGGATGTCATATGCTCCCCTGTAAAGTGTTGGTGGAAAAAAATCCAAGAGTACCCATTTCTGTGTTAGTGGCATCCATTCAGAATACATTTGGTTATATTCCAACTTATTACAAGGCATGGATGGCTAAACAGAAATCAATGACCTTGTTGTATAGTGATTGGGATCAGTCATATAATGAGCTACTACGTATGCTGCAAGCAATGAAATTTTTTATCCATAGAACCATTGTTAGGTACTATACTCTTCCTACAGTCATGCTTTAGGGAGACGTTAACATTGGGAAGAGAATTTTTTGCGGCTTGTTCTGGGCGTTTAAGTAAGCTATTAAAGGGTTTATATTTTGCAAACAAATGATTCAAGTCGATTGGGACTTTTCTGTATGGGCTCTATAGACATGTCTTGATGATAGTTGTTGCACGAGATGGAGACAAAAATATTTTCCACATTGCATTCACCATTGTTAAAAATGAATCGGATGAAACTTGGAATTTCTCTCTCTCCAACTTGTGTTCCCTATGTTGTCACTCAAGATGGGGTTTGTATGATCTCATATCAATCACATGGGTTGTTAAGCATAATTTCTAGACCCGAAAGTAGATGGACGCCTCCCCACGCATATCATGCATATTGTATACGTCATATTACGTCGAATGCTATGAAGAGGTTTAAGCAGAAAAAGATCAAAAAAGAGATTATCAAAATGAGTAAGTATTATATCATTTCTCATTGATTATTTATGCTTCATTTTTATTTTTTTTTATTTTTTAATAACATTTAATTTATGCATATTTCTGCTTCATGTATGCAAATCAATGTTGACCCATACTTATATGCTGATGACTGTTATAGCTTGTACATTATGCGCAACATTTACAGTTGTAACTTCAAGTACCTCCCAAATGAAGTATACTAACCTACATGCACAATTTCTGAGGAATGGTTTCCAAATCCTCAATTGCGTAGGAAGTTACGGAGTCGGCCTGAATCTAGCCAAATTCATACTGATATGGATGATCCTCAAAGAGAGTCAGGTCTACCCAAACTTTGTGGTCGCTGCAGAGATGAAGGTCATAACAAAAAAAACATTGTCTTCATCTTCCAAAATATCGAGCTGGATGCTAAAATAGGCGTTAAAAATATTATGTTATCTTTTTTACTTTTACTATTTTAACTATGTTTTTCACTAGGTTTTTAGTTTGTACTGTAACTATTTTTTAACTTGTACTCTTTCCACTATGTTTATGAGTTTTTTTAGTTGAACATCATTTCTTCAAATTTTCGCTTCAAATCTTATATAATTGCAAACTATTACTAAAAAGTTTACTTCATTCAATAATTATTTAATTAATAAAGTCAACTTCATACATAAACTAAAACCATACAAATCAATATTTGTACATATGTCATTTTCTATTTTTTTTAGATCTCTCTACAATTCGTTCATTACGTGGGATTAAGACACCTTCGTATTTGTCTTTTTTCATCTTATTCTTCTCAAATTCTATACTAAATGATCGTATTGAACAAGATGATTCCATGAACCTTTTTGTTCCGATTCTGAGGAAAATTGTTGTGAAGGTGACACTTGATCCCGTGGACCGTATTGCCACGAGATTGACCGTATTGAACAAGATAATCCCATGGACCTCTTTGTTCCGGTTTTGAGGAAAATTGTTGTGAAGGTGGCACTTGATCCCACAAACTTCCTACCTATAGCACTCGACTCTCTATCGATGGCTGATATAGAGCATATCCACTATAAATTTCTTGAGATGGATAATAATTGGTGGAAGCATAAGATGAAGATGTTGATAAAGATGATGATTTTTTTTGCATATTTTGCCTTCATTTCCTCCCAATCAGACTGATTCTCCGACGTTGTCAAGTATGATTTCCCATTTGCTTCATAATTTTGGAGGTAAGGAAAAACTGTGAAATCAAAATCTTTAGGTTGTAGCTCGGAACGATTAGGCAAATATAAATGTCTATTTTGCCATTATTGTATGAATATAGCATGCTTCCTCGGCCAATCTTCCATATGCTTCCCACGCGCATCTATTTTATGAAAATCATCCATGTTATATATGGACATTTCCATCGGTTGGTGAAACCCAAATCATCGCAAAACTCTATCGGCGACATGGATCTCAACAATTGCGAAGTGGAGCAATGGTGTTACGACACATCATGTCTTCGCTCCTTGAAAGAAAAATTGGGGTAGACACCGTTGGATCTTCGACTCACAATAAGACATACAATTAAACTATCAAAAGTATTATGTTAGTTGTCGAAATGGTCTTTTCCAGGAGTGGAGAAAGAGAGGTCCCGTTTCGAAAATAATTTTTAGAACGACCTATTAGTGATAAAACGCGGTTCGAGGAGTCGTCACCAATCTTTAATTAGGGTGTGATTGGACACCCAAAAATATATTTGCCATTTTAATAAAATATTAATTTTAATTAAAACGACAGACTTGGGGTCTGCATTACCAAATTTTGAGTTCAGGAGTCGGTTACGTGTGGGTAATGATTAGCACCCCCACAACGTCCTAAATCGGTACCTAGTCGATTAATTAATTGTCTTTACAATAAAACTTACAAGTTCGAGTCTAATTTAATTTAAGATCCCCTAAGTAATGTTCTTTGAATTTTCAGATGAAACATGATAATATTTAATTATTTCCTATCGAGAAGAATCAATCTCTCATACCTTGAAGCAATCGATTCTTACTCCAATCGAAATAAATAAATATTAGAATTCCATTCTAAATTTCATTACTAATTCAAAATAATAACACCCAAAATAATTTTAAGAGTGAAAATGATAATATCTAATTATTTCCAATCGAGAATAAATGACATTTTGTGCATTAAAACAATCATTTATTACTCCAATTGAAAAGAGATATTACTATTTCATCTTAAAATTCAATATCGACTCAAGTGAAAATAATAACATTTAATGATTTTCAATCGAGAATAAAAGACATTTCGTGCATTAAAACAATCATTTATTATCCCAATTCAAATAAAGAGATATTAATATTCTGTCTAAAAAACCGATATTAATTCGAGAGAAAATGACAATATCAAATTATTTCCAATCGAGAATAAATGACCTCTTACGCCTTAAAGCAGTCATTTATTACTTCGACCGAAATGAAAGGAAATTACTATTCTCATTGTCGATTCGAATGTTATTATTTTGAAAATCTATCAGAAAACACATGCAAAAATAAAACAAATAAAAAGCATACATCAAGCAAACATAATTAATTAATTATTTTACCGATATTTAATGAAAATAAAGATGTTCAATTATTTAAATATCTCGATATGAGACCTTAGATTTGATCTAACAGTCTTTTCTCGATGAATTTAATTAAAAGAAAATTGTCTTTTTCTAAATTCCCGAATTTTAAAAATGAAATTGATTCAATTCGTGTCACTAAATGGGATAGACTTTTATTTTAAAATTATCGAAAGTAACTTTCTAATACGTTAAGACAATCACTTTACGACAATATTAAAAAAATCGAATATTACCCTTAGTCAATTTATTTTGATTCAAGTCAAGCAATGCTTATGAGGATATCATGCGAGATTAATTAGGACTAAAATGAACTAATATGCAAACAACATGCAAAAATTAAAATAAAAAATAAAAGCGATACTAAAACATAAATAATTAAATTGTTGTGCCAACATTAACATAAAATAAAATAACAAGTGACTAAAATGAACATTAATAATATTAAGTGCTAAAATAAAAATAAATAAAACATGAGACTAAATTAAAGTAAATTAAAATTCTATCGCCAAATTAAAATAAATAAAAAACACATTCGGGTTTGAAATATAGACATGCAAAAACACAAGGGTTATTTCATAAATATTCTAATTTTTTTACATTTTACATATTTTAATAAATAAAGGTAAAATTACAAACTAAGTCCCTAAATACTCAAAGAAAAATTAAACAATCACTGCAGGATTAAAATGCAAAACACGCGTAAACATGCAAGGGCTAAATAGCAAATATCCCTAAATATAAACATCATGCACATAATGGGTAAATTACAGAGAAAAACCCCACAGGTGACTAATATGCAAAACGCGCTACAACTAAAGGGACTAGACTATCATTGAACCAAACATTACAAAGCAAAAATATAAAATGGGAAATAACAAAAATGGTCCCTCAGTGACCTCTTTGCAAAAACATGATAAAGTTCAGGGAACCCTAAGGGTGATTTCCCCTGAAACTTTTCCTATATATACCAACTTTTTTCTTTGTTTTTTATTTTTTCATTTTAACTTGTTTTAATTTTTTTTATAGAGAGAGGGTCTGACCTCTCTCTAGAAATTCGGTGGTCGGGCTACTGCCTGAGCTGTCGACGTGCAGTCGTCCATGCCGTCATCGGCCGCTGCACCGTTATATCACCGTCACCGCCAATGACCTTTAGCCACCAAATTTCACTTGGAGGTTTATCTCAGCCTCATTGTCTCGGATTCGGGGTCTATTTTACGAAATAGCTGAAGATCGTTAAGCTTTCTTCTCTCTGATCCGTCGCCGTCTGCCTTTGGATTACCCTGGTTTTGGGATATGATACTCCCTTCAGCCTCCTCCTTTAGTTGACCATTCAGATCTTCGAACGGTGGTCCCTAACGCCGTCGTCTCTCACCGGTAGAAGGTAATGCCTCTCCTTTGACTTATTTTTTTATATATTTTTCTTGCTTCGGTATTGCTAAAAAGGAAATAATATGTTTCAAATTTAGAAAGAAAGAACCGAACCAAATTTGCTCTGAAATGTTCCTTTTTATTATTTTCGAAAAATAACCGAGCCAGGGCCCCTTGTTACATTTTTTCTTCGGGTTATATAAGCCCGATTTTACATATACTTTTTCGTTTTTTGTTGCTTGAAATCATTACAAATAAGTTTTTTTGCGTGGCGTGTGAGTATGGATTGCTTGCTGTGTTGATTATGGATTTCTGACACTTGCAGGGCTTTCGGTTGGTGGTAGCAGCGATGGCAAATGACGGGTAGAGACAAGAGACATCAAGGCTTACTGTGGTTGGTGAACGACGACGACTGTACAGGGTTAGGGTAAAACCCTATCTGTTGAGTTCCACTTGGGTCAGATTGTTGGGTATGTTTGGCTTGGGCTTGATGGGTTGTTGGGCTTGATTCTTTGGGCTCCGGGTTTGATGTTATGTAATTGGGTTAGATTCGCTTTTGGACTTGGCATGCAGAAAAAATGTATTTAATAATAATAGCGGTAATATTAACGGGACGAAAAATCGAGTGTCGATATTAGTATAATTAAATAATTAATATTATAATTTTCAAAATTAATGCACAAATTATTAATATTTACCGTATGTCTACCAGTGATATCAATTCTCATCCAGATATCTACTTTTGTTGCACCCGATAACTTTGTATCGGTTATTCGATGTCGTCATCCAAAAAAATTACATTATTTATTTTAATTTTCAAAATATTTAAATAAATATTATAAAATATCAAAACTTTAAATATATGAATTTACCTTGCGGAGAGGAAACTCTATAGGAGCAGATGTATTAGGCATAAAAAACGGGAGACGATAGCATACCCATGATTGGAACAAAACTAAACAACCTGCTACATCTGCTTTTTGTCCTCTAACTACTATGGTCGCCTTGCAAAGTTCACGATACAAAAAAGCCAAAATTACAGAACCCCAACTATATTGACGACATATAACAAAATCCTCCAATACCAGAAGATATTGGGTGTGCAACAAATTACTCGATTTATCTGGTAGCAAGATCCCTCCAATCAACATCATAAGATATGCTCGAGTTGCATATAGCACCTCTCGTTCCGTTAATTGTCTATATACTCTAAATTCTTTTTCCAACCACGTCATCCGTATCCACATCCCATCAATGACATCGGCTAAAGCCTCATTTCCTAATAAATAAAAAATAATTGCATCTTGCGCATAATTGTTGCGAAGCACTAATGACATACCATTAATCGGAACGCCAAGCTGATACTCGACATCTTCCAATATTATCGTCACCGCACCACAAGGAAAATGAAATATATGCATTCCGGGCCTCCAACGCTCCATCAACGCCAATGTCAGTGCTGACATCACCTTAAAACCACAAAGAAATGTCGTTTCATATAATCCAGATTGTTGAAGATATATCACAATTCGCTAATGTGACTCTTCATTCATCATTCATCGATGACGAATGCCTCGTTATTCTTGCTACAATTTGAAAATAAATTATTTAATACAATTATATAAATAATTATTATTAATACTATAATTTTGTCAAAACTAAAATGAAATAAAACAAATTAAATTTATCGTAGTTAACTCAGTCGACGAAATATGAACATCATCAAGACGTAACATTTCTTCTCTTGAGGTCATTTCAACACAAAATCTTCAACTTCAACAAAAAAGTTTTTACTCTCAATATGATGTTTGATTTTAAGTGAAAAATCAATCCAACCCAAACGTCTATTTATACTACTCTATCTAACGACTATAAACAACTAGTTTTTTCAAATTAAAAATAGTCGTTGGAACTCGTCACACCAGCGTGATGAGTTCCATTGAATTTAAAAAAAATTGCTCGTTCAACAACGGTCACCCCAACAATCTAAAATTTCAAATTTATATCCCGTTAGAACTCGTCACCCGAGTGTGACGAGCTCTATTTGCATTAAAATATTATAATTTTTTATAATTTTTTAGAAAATTTCAAAAAAAAAATTATTTTTATTAAGACTCGTTATGCGGGCATGATGAATCCTTTAATATATATTAAATATATTCAGGCTATGAGACCCATGTCCTACGGCGTATTAAAAAAATATATCCCATGTCCATCGTAACATTTACAGTAAATCTCAAAATAAAATTTAGTATGCCCGCTTGGATTATCTCCCTAATTCTGCCGAAAGTAGCCTCTTTTAACCTCACATTTTAAAGATGGTTGGTGGTGGGGTATGCTTTTGTTGGTGGCAATGTATTCTTTTTAATCTTGTGTCCTCTCTCTTGTCCACATTCAAACCATTGGTTTAGTTAATGATCAATTGCACATAGACATTTATTAAATTAATTAACTTTTAACTGTTAATGAAAATAAAAAATATACAAAATCTCTTAATCAAATCAAATTAATTTAGTTGTTTTTCGAATTAATCAAAATGTCAATAGTTTCTTTTTAGATTTGATTTATTATTTCATTGTGAACCTCGAGGAATGTTTTTTATTTAAAGTGTTATTGCATAGGCACAAGTTTGTAGCTTCAATGATTTTTGCACTCCAGGAATTTTTCTGTCGATACTACTGCGGGAAGGATTTTATTTCAATGCTACAAAAAATTCCACCATGTGTTTTGATTTTGGTCCTTCTTATGTGTTGAAATCAGTTTGTGGTGGTTTGAAAAAACAACAACAATTATTTTTAAAAAATAATATATAAAATTATAATTTCCATAAAGTTTTGGATAACTCTATATATACATTGAAATTTTGGAATATCTCTTTGATATTTCTGCGAGAACGATTTATATATTTTTAAAAGTATAAAGAAACATGAAAATGTTTACGTCATTTTTACGAATTATTCAAATGATAAAATTCAGAGTAATTTATAAAATTAAATGATTTCTTTTAAATCATTTTTAAATTAAATTGAGTGTTGTTCAAAGATTAAGAGAGAGTGTCGTCTACTATCTCAAGTAGGTCTGTAAATCAGATGAGATAGATCGCGAACTACTTGAGATTGATTTGGTCAAAATTCGATAAATACTCGACTCAAATAGGACTCGAGCTCGACTTGAGTTCTTAACGAGCTACTAGATACTCGACTCGAAAAGCTCGTGAGCAGCTCGAAAATATAATATATTAAATTTGTATTTAAAAAAAATTATTAATAATATTAACATTTGTGTGTTGATTTTTTTTAAAAATTTGATTTTTTTTAAAAATATAATATAAGGTTTTCATGTATTTAAAGTTTAGTTTTAGGTTCAAGTTAGATTTTGAGGCTTTAATCAAGTTATGTTTAAGATTTTTTTTTCTTTTCGAGCTTCAGTACATGAATTTATATTCGAATCGAGCTTAAAAAATTTTAAACTCACGAATTTTTAAATCGAGTCAAACTTTATTTCAATATTTTCAAGTCGAGTTAAGTTAAATAATACTCAAACGATTCAGCTGATTTATACACCATTTCTCAAGATTCCTAAGAAGGCCAACCCGCCATTTTCCAGCCCAAACACAAATAAACGTACTCGACCAATTTCAAACAGGCGGGAGATCAGTTTTATTTACAAAATTTAAAAAAAAAATTAAAAATGGCGGAGCCAATGGAGATTTCTTCTTCATCAGAACCTCTCAATCTTCAATCTATCCGCAGGTTTTTCCCTGTCTTTTTAATAGGTTAAACAAATTGTCGTGCATAATTTTCTATCTCTTTGTTTTCCCCTTAAAATTTAATACCGTTTTCAGCCGAATAAGTGAGCTCTCGGAGATTCATAGTAGCAATAAAAATGAAGTTGAGAGTGAAGCTCTCTCTTCGGATTCGGAGAAGCTGTTCAATGATTTCCCTTCTCATTTCGAGGTGATCCTGTTAACTTTGTAATTTTGCTACAATTTAGGTTTTTTTTTATAAATAAATTAAGAGTTGATCTATGCAGAGGAAAGTGAACCAAATAATTGAAGAATATTCTGATGCGGGTTTCTTAGGAATTGAAGATTTAGGTATGTTTCCTTTAATATTTTAGATATTTTTTTGGTTTTATTAAAATAAACTGCCAATGTTCTTGTACTATTTCAACTTATAGAAAATACCTATTTATTGTTCTCTCCCTTGGGTAAGGGTTCCTTCCCCCCCCCCCCCCCCCTCTTCCCTTTTTAATGGAGTATTGAGTTTTCAAAATGTTACCTTGGTCCTTAGTAGCAACCTCTTTTGCTCGTTTTAGTTATTTGATCCGACTGTAAGGATTTTAGTTATAGTTTTGGATTTTTTTTTTCTTTCTTGCGGGAAGTCTTTGCTTTTGGTGGAATATGGATTTAAAAAAGTTAGTTAGATTAACCTGAAATGGAACACAGTGGATAGTTTAGGGTCCATTTAAGGTTTTAAATTAAAAGAATAGAGGAAAAAAACATCATAAGAAAACACATTACGAAATGGTGTGAGTTAGGGTGAAAAACAGCAACAATAAAAAGAAATAATGCTGAAAACCAGTAAGATAGAAAGTGGAACTTTTCAAAAAATGTAGGATTATAAAACCTCTAGTTTCCCTCTACAGATTCAAATAATAATAGTAATAATAATAATAATGCCATGGTTGTAAATATTTTACAGCTTATTTATACTAGGGTTACAAATAAAATTTTAATCTTAGCTTTAGCTTTAAACCTTATAGATAAATTATAATCCTAGCTCTAGATTTAAACCCTAGCGATCACATATAATCTTAGTCATCTATCTATATGTCTAATAATTAATAATTAACATTAAAATAACAAAAAAATAGTAATAATAGCTCTTGTGTCATTCTCCCCAACTTGGAAAACTCAACTACGATGAGGAAATTTTCAGCGCTTCAGCATAAATTGCTGGATGAATTTCATAATTCAGGCTCATTGCTATTTTATTTTCTCTACGGATGGTGACAAAAAGGTTTGTATAACTTGAAGCAATTTTAAGAGGGGTTAAAATGTCCAAGACAGATGAACAATCATTGATATGAAACAGAACATGCTGTGGAGCTGTTTTGTATGTTCATACAGCTTTTCCTTATTCCATTCCTTGTAAGTGCTTTCCCAAAGAATGTAAGTTTGGGGGAACTGACCACATAGATGCTGCCTTAAAGCATAAAACGAACTAGACCAAGATCTTCAATCAAATAATTGTTGTCTGGACACAGAGGAGGACAGTCATGCACCCTTGTTCATGGCCCTTTCATGAATTTAGGAAAATATCTATTGGTATCAATGCATGGTCATGTTGACGCTAGGTTGACACTTCTTTTCTTTATTATTCATATAGATACCTAGCATACTTGAAAGTGGAGCATAATCAAGTTGAGGCTGAAAGTGTCAAGATTTCTAATGAAATTGAGGATCTATCAAGAAATCGTATTGAAGGTGATGCTTCATTGACTTGGATTTGATTTTCACATGTAATTACTCTTACAAGCTTTTCCTTCTGCCGATTTAACTTTTACCTTTAACTTGTATTTTTTCAGAATCAAATATTCTGGAAGGCAATCTTGAAGGCTTGAAAAGTGCATTGGATTCCATTGCCTCTCAGGTTGTTTCTCCTATGTTAATTCATTCTCTGAACCAATCTTGATGGGCTGATAAGCATTCAGTTTGAAATCAATTTGGAAGCCAAACTTCAACATTAAGCTATTTTTCTTATTTTGTGTTGTAGGGGATAGTGGAAGAGGATCCATGCTTCATCTCTTCTATAAATGATGAACATCAATCAAATCTTATGGATACAAATGAAGAGCAAAAGTTTGAGGTTCTTTTGTTTTTTCTCACTTGCTTGTCGAATACTACATTAGGTTTAAACTGATGGTTGATGTAGCATTGGTTTTTTTTCTAAGCATCTTTACGAGAATCTATTTTCTTTGGTGACTACCTAAGTTCTAAGTTCTAACTTTATCTTAGTTATCTAAGATGTTTGATATACTCAATTAGGCTATTACTTATGCCTATATGCTAGTATTGTATGCTAAATTCTGAGCTCTAAACGGCACACAACATTTTAATTCATTGAGCGTTTGATTTCCTTCATTTCAGATTTTGGAACTAGAAAGTCAGATTGAGAAGAACAACTTACTTTTGGAGTCTTTGCAGGATCTTGATTCTACATTAAAAAGGTAGTTCAAATTTTTTCTTTAATTGTATGTGTTCTATTCCATTTATCATATACCCACTGTATCATTTTTTATGAGAAAATAACTTCAGTGACCGAAAATGCCTTATAATATATGATTTTAACTAACTTTTTTTGGATTTGCCAAAATGATCAACAAATTCGCAACGCGAACTCCAATTTCACAACTCAGTTTTCAATTTCGCAACGTGAATAGTAAAAATCGCAACGTGAATAGTAAAATCGCAACGTGAATAGTAAAATCGCAACGCGAATTGGAAAATAGCAACGCGAATTTAGAAAATCGCAAAATCGTGTTGCGAATTTCAAATGGTAACTCTATGCTTCTAGACTGGGATTTTAAGTGGAAAATAAAACTTATCTACATGTGTACAGGAATAAGCTTTTTCTTAATATAATTCAAAATTTAATTTTTTAAATGTATTTTATTAGTCTGAGTTAAGGATTCATTCAAATTTCAAACTTTAATTAATTGAATTTAGAATAATTTGTAATGAAGGTTGATAAATGAAATAGATTTGTTGTTCATTTACATATAAATTTTTTTACGTGTACGAATATTTTTTATAAAAATTATTTATGTACTTTTCTAACAAATTATTATAGATGGATGATAAGAGATAATTTACATATAGATTCATTGTGATTTTACTATTTACGTTGCGATTTTTACTATTCACGTTGCGAGTTTGACTTTTGTGTCGCGAATTTGAAATTCCGCGTTGCGAATTTGACTATCGCGTTGTGAATTTAACTATCGCGTTGCAAATTTGACTTTTATGTTGCGAATTTGACTATTGCGTTTCGAATTTGACTTTGTGTTGCGATTTACAGATTGGCAACGCGAATTTGGAAAATCGCAACGTGAATTACATATTCGCGTTGCGAAATTGGAGTTCGCGTTGCAAATTTGACTTTCGCGTTACGAATTTGACTTTTGCGTTGCGAATTTGTTGGTCATTTTGGCAAATCCAAAAAAAATTGATTAAAATCGTATATTATAAGGTATTTTCGGCCATTGAGGTTATTTTCTCTTTTTTTATTTTCAGGTTAGATGCCTTAGAACAGATTGAAAATGCACTGACAGGCTTGAAAGTCATTGGCTTTGATGGGAACTTCATTAGACTGTCATTGCAGACATATATTCCAAAAGTAGAGGGCGTTTTGTGGCAAATAATGATTGAAGATATTGATGAGCCATCTGAAATTACTCATGAATTGCTGCTAGAGATTATTGATGATGGTACCATGGAGGTCAAGAACGTTGAGGTATGAGTAATTATTTTTCGTGAAAAATTGAAATCATATGTTCTTTTCTGCATCTCTGTTCTAAAGGAGAAGATATTAAATGTTAACGGTTTTAGGAATACCAAAAGATTCAGTTTCCTTTCTATTTAATGCAATTGAACTGGAAATAAAAAAAAACTCAAAATTTATTGTCATCACTATTTTCAAAAAAGTTACTGTCATATAATTTCACTTTTGGCTGATAATTCGTTAGTTCTAGCCCATGTTTTCATTGTCTCCAATTAAACATGCATTAGAAAAGCTGTACTTGCTTCTAAAGACATCATACTGTTTCTTCAGGTCTTTTTCTTCAATTGTATTGGAATGCTTATTAATGTATTATGTTGTCCAGATGTTCCCGAATGACGTTTACATAGGTGATATACTTGATGCTGCAAAGTCTTACAGGTTTGGTTTTTTCAATTTCTCTGGCTTAGAGGCTGAATCCTAATTAATGATGTTTAATTCTGTACATTTGTGCATGTGAGTAGTAGAAGGGCTATAAAAGAGAATATACTTTACCTGTGTTTGTGACCTAGTGTGATTTCTTGAAAAGGAAGTTGTCTGAAGGGCAATATACATTCCTGTTCTTTTAGTTTTCAATGTCTTAGGCATCCAAAACTAAAATTACCTGCATCTCTTTTATCATTCTTGCTGCTATCTGCCCTAAATAAAGTACAAAACTTTACAACCCTTTTTGATACACCTATTTATCCATCATTTAGAGGGCATTGTCAAATTATGGTTTCATGGTATAATTCATCATCTATTACCAACCAAAATTCTTTATTTAGACTTTCAGTGTTTTTTTTAGCAGGTAGCTTTTTTGGGCCTAGAGCTGGAACCTGTTTTCCCTTTTGCTCATTTGAACCTTTAAATTCCCATCTTCACCTCCATTGTAGGTCTTGTTTCCCAAGGCGGTCAGCATTAGGTCTAAGCTTTAATAATCCTTGTTTTTTGCTAGAAGTACCGCTCAACAGTATGTATTTCCTGCCCCCTTTTACTTAGCTTTCCAGTAATTGTTCTACATACATCTATTATTTATGTCGAGGTACATTTTAGTTTGGCCTAATAAACCTGACAGGAAACATTTTTTTTAATCCAGTTCGATGACAATAGACCTCAACTTGAATTCCTTATTTAAGTGTTATTATCTATTGTAATGCTGTAGGCAACTATCCTCTAACTTATTGACACGAGAGCCATGGTCTTCATTAGAGTGGTTCGTGGGAAAAATGCAAGATAGGATTATCTTAAGTACTTCGAGACGATCTGTCGTAAAGAGTGCAAACAAATCAAGGTGAGACACATAAGTAAAGTTTAAAGTGTTAAATTCAGGGATTTAAAGAGTGGTCTGCTACCGCAATAGCGCCCGCTATATAGCGGTAGTGGTTTCATCCGCAACCATTATTGCATGACCGCAATACTTGCAATCACCAAAATGGCGCCCACTATGTCTACAATCGCGATAAACACAACACAACCGCGATTTAAATCCTTGGTGTTAGTATAATATTTTCAGAACTTTCAAGTTGCCTATCATTTGCGCTGAGACAATAGACATAAAGAGAAGCTTTTTATATTTGAATAGTACCTAATGCAGGCATTGCTTTGAGTACATCGAGAAAGATGAGACCATTGCAGCTCATTTGGTTGAGGGAATTGATGCATTTATAAAGGTATCTCAAGGTTGGCCGCTATCAGAATCTCCATTGAAATTGTTATCTGTCAAGAGCTCTGATCATCATTCAAGGGAAATTTCATTGAGCTTGCTTTGCAAGGTTCAGGTAGGTGGCATTTATTTACTTATTTAGTTAAAGTGCACTGTGAAGATTCTAGTACCTTCAGAATGCATGTCTCCTGAAAGTGGAATCATTCCCTTAATTAAAACCAATGTCTTGCTCAAAAACATATACATTTAAACATATTTTGGAGGTCAGAACAGTGAATGGTGAATTCCAATTAGTTTTTGATTTAGGCTTTTAGTTCAGTTGAGTTGTTTTATTAATGTTGTACTAGTTATCTGTGTTTCTAGTTTCAAGGCATGGCAAAGCATTTATTTGTACCATTTATCTTAGAATGAGAAGATTTTCAGCTTTCCTGTTTCTGCTCTTATCAATTTAAAGAATTTCTTACTTTGCGTTTTCGTTTTTTCCCCCTTTTTCCTTGATTTCATTCATTAGGAAATGGCTAATTCCTTGGACACGAACATTCGGCAAAATTTATCGACTTTTGTGGATGCTGTTGAAAAGTTACTTTTAGAACAGATGCGCTTAGAGCTTCAGTCTGATGATGCCTCCGATAAGTGACTGATGCAGCCTGCATCACTCTGTAAGCTTGAAGGTCAATGCCGCATATAATCTTTAAAATTTGCTGAATCCACCCATGAAATCATCAGTCCAGATATTAGTCAGGATCATACCCATCTAAAGATACAAATGGGAACATCTCTGGAGAATGGTTAGCTATCTTTCTATCTTCTAGTTTTTTATAATCTACTGGAACTATAATGGACATAAATCAGTCATACCTAGAATTCGATTATGGAAATTGATTTTCTTTTTGAAAATGTATAAAAATTAGACGTCAGAAGTTGTTTCTTATGATGGAATATCAGAAGTTTTTTATTCACTTTCAGTTTCGTATTGTTAGTTAAAGATCATCTGTTTTGGTCCTTCGAAAAGTTGTGTTCTCATTAAAAATATTCATTAACTGATCTTATGATTGAAAATTCTGTATCCAGTAAGGTATATGCTTTTATTTCTCGAAACAACCCAGGTGAAATAAGAAATAATTATTTTGGTGAAAGTATTTTTCAGGTCTCTCTATTATGGGACGGTATCAATTTAGTTCCTCTATTATTAAATGAATTAATGAAGTTCAAATTAATCTTTCTTCTATTAAATGAATTGATTTAGTCTATTTACTAATAAAAAGGATAAAGATGTTAAATTTTTACAAATTTAACATCTATGCATGTTTCGTAGGAGTATTGTTTATTATTCATGTTTTTGAATACATTTTAGTATAAGAGTTTAATAAACTAAATTTACTTAGTAATTTTAGCCAATCATAGTTTGAGTTTGAGTTTGTATATCTATGTTATACATGACTTGATTTGCTATGTTTTGAGGTTTAATGCATGAAAAATGATGCTATAAGGGTAAAGACAGGATCCATTTTTTTCACCTATGAAAAACATGGTAAATTGATGTATAAAAGATGTGAACATGTTTAGTTTTTGGATGATCTTAGATGAAAGTATGAGTTGTGTAACGGTAAGCAAGATTGTATGATAATCTTGATGAATTCAGTGTGTCCACTGCATGTTTGAATTATATTTTAATGTTAATTAACTTAGTTGGGTGTTGCATGATGTTTCGTTGATGTTTTGAACAATTAGACATGTTTAAAGGAGTGTTTTGACCATTTGATGCATTTAGTATCAATACTATTAAGGTGATATTGATTTTAAATTAGGAGATATCCATAATTCCGTGTTACTCAAGGAAATATTGATACCAAAAGCAAATTTCAGAAGACAATGTGACATTTTGATATCGATATTGATCTTGAAGATAGATACTGCTTCATTAATATCAATATTGATCTTGAGTATCGACATCGCTTCAGTAGTATCGATATCTACAACTTGATATTGATACTAATAACTTGAATTGATGGACATAATTTACCAATTTGATATTGATATTGTTTAAAAGTATCGATATTGCTCATACAATAACAATACCCAAAGATGGGTATCAATATCAATAGCCTAAATTGGTTGAGATTATTAAGGAAGGTCCTTCTAGTATGCTTGATTTGAACTATGACTTCTATGCTTGTATAGTTTACATTCGAGTCCTTAGTTATGTTTGAAGATTTAGATGACTTGTGAATATCTGATTTTGTCTGTTTTCGAGTTAGATTTTATTTTGATAAATTAATGTGACACTGTTGGTTCGATTTTAAATTTTCGTCTAGGTCAAGAAAAAGGTGTTATAGGTATCCTTAGAAAGCAATTTAGCATAACTAGCTAGAAACTGGTTCATGAATTGCATAAAAGTTGCATGAAAGAGCTTAGGGGCATATATTTTGATTCTTGTTGAATTGCTTGATGCTTTTATGTTTCTATGAAGTTTTTCTTCTTATGAAGTGTTCCAATTGGTGGAATTATGTTAAAGATAGTTTAACTTCCAAATGCCATGGTTACTTTATGATAATTCCAATTAGGGATGTAAAAAACTGACCCGACCTACAAAACTGATTGAATCTAATTTGAGTAAAAAATGTTTTTGACTCGAGGTGTTGGTGATCCGAAATCGATTCGAGTTTGAACTGGTGTTGACCTGAACTCGAGTTAGACCTGAAAATTTACGATTTGCACTTGACCTGAGACCTGGACCTGAATTGAACCTGATAATGTGATAATTGAACACGACCTACATCCGACTTGATATGAACCAGAACCCGAGATTAACCCGGTAAATAATTGATATTACCTGACTTGGTATCAACTTGACTTGTTATAAACTTGATATGTAATTAACTCAACCTGTAAACGATTTGACATGTTATTAAACTGAACTGATATTTACCTGACTTATAAGTTACAGTTGATGAATTGTGAGATTTTGAATTTATAATAAACTATGATAATTAATATGATTATTTTTAAAAGTTAAAACAAATTGTTAGTTATGATATTTTTTGACAATTAAATAAACTATGAAAATTAATATGATTACTCGTTAAAAATTAAAACAAATTGTTAGTTATGATAATTAAATTAATAAATTTAATCTCTATATTAATTATAATTCTTATATTATAAATTTTAATTATAATCATTAAATTAATTTTATTAAATAATTTATTTATTTAACATGATTTTATTAGATTATATAAAATCAATTTAAATATTTATAAGTTGAATTTATATTTATGTACTAATTAATTAATAATTTAAATATAATTTAGCATAATATATATAAAAATGAATTTATTTGAGATAAAAAATTTAAAAATCTAAAATTTAAGAATCAATTTAAAATAAATAGTTTATTTTTACATATATATATATTCACGTGTGTGGTGGGAGAACTTTTTAATAGAAAGATTGTTTTTTTGAGAGAAAAATTGATTTTTTAGGAATTTAGAGGAGAGGATTGCAAATTTTTACAAAATTTATTTTTTTTGCAAAAATTTAGAAGAGAGAAAAATTGATTTTTTTTTGGGGAAGAGGGAAAATTTGATTTTTGCATATGTATGTACACAAATGTTGGGGCCAATGTTGTTTTCTAACAATTAGTGGTTTTCTATTTTGTAATTTAATATTTAGTTTTCTTCATTTCAATCACGGTCTAATTATAAATCTTTTCTTAAAATTTTCAATTCAATGCAATTTAGTACTGTATACATTCTAATTACTTTTAATTTTCTCTTCTTTCTTTAATGTGCACAATTATTAAATGTGAATATTAATTTTAGAATCTTTTATTTTAGTCACTTATGTTTAATAATATATAAATATATATATGAATATATATATACACTTATATATTATACTTTATACTTATATATATTTATATATACCTATATACATACTTATATTATATACTTATAAGTATAATGTATACTTATATAAATATTATATATACACATATATATACTTACAAGTATAATGTGTATATTATAAGTAGAATATATACTTATACATTATAAGTATACTTATATTATATATATTAATATATATATATTATTTTTATTTTTTCCTCAACTTTTAAAATGATTGTGATTCAGTCCATTTTTATATTAATTTTAGTTTCATATTTTACAACTATTTGAATTTGGTCCCTACGTGTTGTGTAATTTATTTAAATATTAATTTATTCAATTTAGTCCTTAAAATTATATTTGTATATGCAATTGGCCCATGCTTTTTTAGTTTTTTTTTGTAATTTACTTCAATTTTTTCCTTAAAATTATATTTGTATACGAAATTGACCCATACTTATTTATATTTTGATTTAGTATCTCATACATGTGTGTTATTTGATTTATTTAAATTTTTGTTTGCAATTTATTTTTTTATTAATTTAGTCCTTAAAATTATATTTTCATTCAAATTGACTCACAATTATTTACATTTTTTTAATTTACTCCAAATCATATACAATTAAAAATTATAATTCATCGTTCATGAAGGACGAAAAATATTAACCCAAAATTACCCGAATTGAAGTCAATCCGTACTTGGTAGATCCGACCTTAAATCTATCCGAACCTGAATCAACCTAGAATTTAACTAATTCAGACTTGAACTAACATCGATTCGAACTGAAATTAACCCGATCCGAACCTGAACTAAATCAAATAGTAAAATCAACTTGAAATGATCCAATCCGAACCCAGACCCGACCCGATCTGTGTAAAACTATTAAATTAACCTGACACGACCTATACCTGATTTGACATGACCTGACAATATCCTTACCTAATTTTACATCCACAATTCCAATTACTCCCGTATTTGTTTTTAAACTGTCAAATTTTGCCAAATTAGAAAGTAGTCCCAAACTTTTCCATATTTACAAATTGGTCCTTGAATGATTCATTATTCCTTGTATTATTGTTTACCGTGTTTAAGTTTTTTCCTCTATGCATATGAATGAAAATTTGAATTAGACCGGGCACATTTTTAATGGGTTTGAATTAATTTTAAATGAAAATTTGATGCAAAAAAACCCAAAAAGAGAGAAAAATATACATGTAAATACATGTTGTCACGAGTACATGTCAAGTCAAACAGAACACGTGCACGTGTGTGTATATATATGACATACACATATATGAGTCTAATTTTTAATCACTTAATAAGTTTATTTAAAAGGTTATATTTAAATACATGAAAAAATAATTTTTAATCGATGTGAGGTTTGAATCCTACCTTGTTTGGATATTATATTTTTGAAGCATTTAAATAACTTTTTAAATATATAATCATTGAATGATTTAAAATAAAATTTAATATATTGTTATATTATTTGACTTGTGTTTGTGTTCATATTCCTGCTTGTGTTAACATGTATCACGGTACAAATTTTTTAATAAAAAATATAGTAATTTTCTTTTATTCTATTTTAATCATTAAATATATTGTTTCAATGCCACATAAAAAATGAGTCATATCAATATGAGTTTCTATAATATTATATTATGGTGTCTAAAGTTTTCAGATTTACAGAAACGAAATCCCATTTTTTTATTGTGTCCCTTTTCAAATGTGGGAAACACTGACGTAAAAGAAATGATTCCAATTTATAAGGCATAAATTTAGTGAGGGAAATCTGTTGTGAGTAGCATTTCGAAATCCCTAAAAGTATCCTTTTCCCACCCATCCATTGCCTCCTTGGTAGTTTTTCGATCCTCAACTAGAGGTTTTCACCACGGAATCAAGTTGGTTGCTTCTTCTTCAACGTTTGACACTTGATGAAAAATGATTATATAGTTTCAAAACTACATTTTTGTTTTTGTTTTTATATAATTATTTGTTGGTTTTTTTCAATACTAGCATTTGCTGATTTTCCAGTGGCAGAGGCCAATAAAGGGCTGTGCAAGGCTTTGAAAATCATCCATTTCCAAAGAAGTACAGCATGAAATCTCTTCGCGTTTCCATGTCTCCATTTGTTTTGATTCTTCCGCTCTTATCATTGTTAATGGCAACTTCAGCTGATGCTGACGACGACGCTTTTCTTGATTGCCTTTCTCTTCGTCCCAATTACTCATCTTCCCTTTCTCGACTTATCTTCACACCAAATAATTCTTCATTTTCATGGCTTTTGGAGTCTAGAGCTCGAAACTTGAGGTTCAGCACTGAAACGACCCCTAGACCTTTGGTCATCATAACACCCTTGCATGTTTCCCATATCCAAGCAACGATCTACTGTGCTGAAAAACACGGGCTCCAAATCCGAACCCGAAGCGGCGGCCATGATTTCGAAGGTCTTTCTTACGTATCCCATGCTCCGTTTGTGGTGGTCGATATGGTTCGTTTACGATCAGTCGACATCGACGTAAGAAACAAGGTTGCATGGGTTCAATCCGGAGCTGTTCTTGGAGAGCTTTATTACAACCTTGCTAATAAGTCCAACACTGTTGCCTTTCCGGCCGGTCTTTGCCCCACTGTTGGCATAGGAGGGCACTTGAGTGGCGGTGGTTACGGGTTACTGTCCCGTAAATATGGTCTCGCGATCGATAACGTTATCGATGCGCAGTTGGTGGATGTTAACGGGAGAGTTCTTGATAGAAAATCCATGGGAGAAGATTTGTTTTGGGCCATTAGAGGTGGCGGAGGAGGAAGCTTCGGGATCGTTGTTTCGTGGAAGCTACGATTAGTTTCGGTTCCGCCGACTGTGTCTGCTTTCACGGTGGATAGAAACTTGGAACAAAATGCCACCAATCTCATTCATCAATGGCAATCCGTTGCTCCTCGGCTTCCCAATGACTTTTACAACGATATCACGATAAGAAGAGTTAACGGGACGATTCGGTTTTCGTTTCGTGGCTATTTTCTCGGCGGCATCGATGAAGCAGTTCCGTTGATGCGAGAGAGGTTTCCGATGCTAGGGTTGACGAGGGAAAACTTCGTCGAAATGAGTTGGATCGAATCGATTCTTTACATGGGAAACCTTCCGAATGAGTCCTTGAGTACCTTACTCGATAGAACTTATCAGAGCCCTTTTTACAGCCCTTATTTCAAATCGAAATCCGATTATGTCAGAAAACCGATCCCAGAAATCGGACTTGGAGGACTATGGAGGCATCTTTTTGAAGAAGAAGGAACTTCAGGTAGAATAAGTTTCATCTCTTATGGAGGAAAAATGGGTGAAATCCCTGCAACCGCGAAGCCATTCCCACATCGAGCAGGAACCTTATTCCAAATCGTGTACGAGGCAGGGTGGGAAGAAGAAGAAGAAGAAAACGTGAGATCCAAAAGATACATACGATGGCTGAGGAGACTTTATAAATACATGGGTTCGTTTGTTTCGAAATCTCCAAGGCAAGCTTACGTTAATTACAGAGATCTCGACATCGGAACTAATAACCAAGGCAACCTCACGAGCTTGGCTCAAGCAAGCGTATGGGGTCGTAAGTATTTCATGAATAACTTTCACAGATTAGTGTGTGTGAAGACGATGATTGATCCCCGGAATTTCTTTAGGCATGAGCAAAGTATTCCTCCATTTCCTCATTGATGCAAGAAATGTGAAATCATTAGTTAAACCTATTTCTTTTAGAAATATTTGAGTGGAAATTATGTTGGAAAATAACAGCTTTGGTGCATCATTGGTTGTACGCCTATTTGAATAAATGTATCACTAATTGCAATTTTTTTAATATAAGAATGAGACCTAATTCGGTATATCATACTCCCACACGCGTATAGGGAGGATCATTGTGTAATGCATTAAGCAAACTATATGGAGGTGCCTCAAACACGGTGTCTCGTATGTTAAAAGGAATCGATTTTGGCCTTGTAGTCTCTTGGAAATAATATAAATCACAGCGTAATCATTGATAGGACAGTGTAACATAAATTTAGCGAATATAAAAATCATAATCATTTCGTGGTAAAATCACTGTTTTAGAAACAAATTCATCCCAATGTGTTTTTTTGGGTGTACGAATCCTCGGAGTGATCATGTTAACTTCGGGGACAATCCGTCTAATGTAGCGATTACACATATTAGGGCAAATTTATTTCTAAGACAGTAGTTTTATCACGATACAATTCTAATTTACATTCGCTCATTTTATTTTAAACTGTCATGTCAGTGCTTACTTATGATTTTGCAGTATATTTTTTCCAACATAGTCCACCACCATATTAGTTTTTCATCGGATCAAACGGAAATCAACGAGCCAAGTCTTGTTACATATGTAAGCGGTATATATTGCTAAAGTACAGAGACTCTCAAAAGAAAGTGGCGAGAGGAGCTTGACGACATCAACATTGTACATCTGAACTATAACACGATGGAAGGCATTTGAGCTAGTGAGTTTCAAACCCTCATAGACTCCATCTAAACTAAGGTCGCGAATAGGCCCGCAGCCAAGTCAAGGTTTGCCAAAAGAGATACAACCCCATCTGAGCTATGATAGATCCAACTGAAGTGGGGTGGCTACCATTGAATCTGCTCATCAGCTAGAACCCAGCACAATGGATTTTTTCTTGGACTAGAGACATGATGTTTCACTCAAGTAGAACTTATCCAAAGTAAGACATTTGAATCAACATGATCCTTTGAAATATTAACACGTTACGCCTCTTCCTATCCTGGCGTTTGATTGAAGATATTAAATTGTTGAAGCTCCGGCACGGTGGTCGGTGGCTGTCGGACAACAACAGTGAATGAGAAGAGAGCTACAAACAATGTTGATTTAGCGTCATGAAAAACAAGCAGAATGTGATTAGGAATATTATTGAATATGAAACTGAATTACAATTTACAAAGCTTAGCCTTTAGCCCATGGTACTCTTGGGTTTCTATACCCTAAGACTCAACTTCTACAACCATTCAATATAGTCCAACTCAATTAACAACTTGATAACAAACTGACTAATTAACTAATTATAACTAACTCAACTTATATGCGAACATTCACCCTGCTTCTTCAACCTTCTTGATCATCTTCAAATTACTTATTCTTGAGCAAGAAATACAAACATGGTTGAGCTGAACCAAACATAAGCACTTGAACAACAAGCTGAATGAATAACAGACTAGATAACAAGCTAAAATTGAACTTCTGAACAACTTTCTTCCTCTTCATATCAATTCATTCATCTATCTTTTTCAACCTTTTTTTTCTTCAATTATTTCCTTATTGTCTTTTTTCTTCAACACTTATTATTCAGACTTTTTTTTGTGGAAGCAAGACGGTGAAGCTACAAACTCCCCGGTGCAATCTGAAGCTTCTTTTGGGCAAGAAAACACCATATCTGGTTAAGGAGGGAAAAGTTGTTAAACATTTAAACCCTCCCCAGAGAATTTTCTATCATGGTAATTAGGGTGTTAAGCATCAAGTACCACTTTGTCTTGTGGAAGAAACAAACAGTCAACAAAGAAGTATCAATAGGAATTAACATCATTTCATAACAATCAACTTAAACGCATGCCACCAATTTCAACAACGATCAATATAAAACGAACAATAAGAATCAGAATAAAGAAACAACTTTAGTGTAAGTATATAACAAGGTGAACCAACATATCAATATCAAAGGAGAAGCAGATATTCAAACCCAACAAAAATTACAGTCAACACTTATGCATAACCTGATGAAAGAATGAACAATCCAACTAGCACACTTCAAATATTTCCTCAATAAACTTCTGCTACAAAATAGAACTGACAATTAATTGCTTGTTGATTCAACCACTAGAATGCAACCGTGCACCAACCAAACAATTTATTATTCAAGAGGTTACACCAAATCAATCACCAATAATCACAAGCAAATCACCTTTAAGAGAGCGTTAGCTCCAGCATATTCAGCAGGCGAAACATGTGAGGGAAAATACGACCACTTTGTAGGCCGTTGTGAATTAAGACTGTTAGAAGCATCGTTACTCGGAGTTGTAGATAAGAAAAATACGAAATCATGTAGTGATAACTGTGGCCAGTGTTGCGAAAGACGGCTATCGGATAGAGCAAAATCGCAACTGATAATTTGAGAAAATAAAAAATGAAGATAAAAGAGACACAAAATTTACGTGGAAAACCCCTAAAATTATTAGGGTAAAAACCACGGGCAACAGTAGAAGAATTTCACTATGAGAAAATAGGAATTACAACCTCTCTCGATCTACCAAGGAGAAAACAATGATAATTCTCTCTTGATAAAAATGAGAAAATAATTCTCAAGAAACTCTCTAAATTCTCTCTAGTATTGGAAGAAAGCTAGAATGCTTTGGGATGATTTTTGAAGCTAAATGAGCTAGGGTATTTATAGTTGAAACTTAAGGACTAATTTGTAAATACCCTAAATTACAATGACTAAATTTAAGGTTTTACCCATACCTAAAAATCAACAAAAACTGCACCACTTTTGGTGCCTAATAATCCAATGCACTTTCGGTGCATTTGTTTTTTCAACAATCTCCAACTTGAAGATTTGATTGGAACAATCATATCTTCACACCATTCTTTCTACCTTGTACCTTCATGTTGCTTACGTTTCTGACAGGCCACAAGAGGATCGACACCAGGTAAATTTATTAGCATTGATGCATTCGTCATGAAATCTGCTATATTGTCTATGGTATGGATCTTCTGCACATCTACCGTCCATTCTTCCACCTTTTCATGAATGAAATGGTATTGAACTCGTATGTGTTTTGTCCTTCAATGAAATGCTGGATTCCTTGCTAGATGCAAGGCGCTTTGACTGTCACAAAACAGAGAGACATACTCTTGATTTTGCCCAAGTTCCTCCAATAGCATCTTCAACCAAATTGCTTCTTTACTGGCTTGTGTAGCTGCTACATATTCTGCCTCTGTTGTGGATGTAGCCACAACTGACTGCAACTTAGAAACCCAGCTTACAGCTCCATCAGCAACTTTGAACACATATCCTGTTGTAGATTTGCTTTTATCCAAATCCCCTGCATAGTCAGAATCTACATACCCATTGATTAGTAAGTTTGATCCTCCGTAACATAATGCAACATTTGAGGTCCCTTTGATGTATCTCAGGATCCTCTTTATTGTATTCCAATGCTCTTTGCCTGGATTCGCCATGTACCGACTAACCACTCCCACTGCTTGTGCAATGTCTGGTCTTGTGCATATCATAGCGAACATTAAACTTCCCACTGCTGATGCATACGGTACTCGAGACATCTCCATCCTCTCTTCTTCACTGCTAGGACTCATACTGGAGGATAATTTGAAGTTAATAGGAATAGGGGTAGAAATTGGCTTACAATCTTGCATGTTGAATCGTGACAAGATTTTCTTCAAGTAATTCTTTTGTGAAAGCCAAATCTTCCTATTACTTCTGTCTCGGTGAATTTGCATCCCTAGAATCTTGTTTGTTGATCCTAAGTCCTTCATTTCAAATTCCCTAGCCAGTTGTGCCTTCAATTCTTCAATATGATCTTTGTTGGGTCCTGCAACCAACATGTCATCCACATACAACAGCAATATAACAAAATCGTTATCACCAGACCTCTTGAAATAAGCACAAGGGTTAGCATTAAGTCTGTTGTATCTAAGGCACATAATGAAGGAATAAAATCTCTTATACCAACACCTCGGCGCCTGCTTTAGACCGTACAGAGATTTGTTCAACCTGCAAACCAAGTTCTTCTTTTCGTCTTCTTCAAAACCTTCAGGCTTGAGCATATAAATCTCTTCTTCAAGATTTCCATGAAGAAAAGCTGTTTTAACATCTAGCTGTTCCAAATGTAAATTCAATGTAGCACACATTGCCAAGACTACTCGAACTGTTGTTAGTCGAACCACAGGAGAACAAATTTCATTGAAATCAATACCTTCTTTCTGAGCATATCCTTTGACCACCAGTCTTGCACGATACCTCTCCACTTGATCGTTACCATTTTGCTTGATTTTGAAAACCCATTTGTTACTAATTGGCTTCCTTCCTTGTGGTAGTGGCACAAGGTCTCATGTATTATTTTTATAAAGGGCTTCGATTTCTTCTTGCATCGCCATCATCCACAGTGAAGCATCTGAGCTGTTTATTGCCTCCTGATATGTTGATGGCTCACCGTCCTCTGTTAAAAGGCAGTATGTAATATTACCTTCTATAACATAATCTGAGTGCCAATTGGGACATATTCTCACACGATCTGATTGACGAGTTGTTGGAGCTTCAGAACTCTCTGGTTCTTGTTCATCATGTGCTGGTTCTGCTTCAGAAGAATCTCATTCTTCAAACCCTTTTTTCACATGTATCTGAGTAGTCTCTGACTTTTCAACACTATCATCGTCTTCTTTTCTTTGTAGTTTATCTTCTACAAAGATAACATCCCTGCTAATGATCACTTTGCGGGCAGTGGAATCCCACAAGCTATACCCCTTTACTCTATCAGCATACCCCAAGAATTTGCATTTCCTGGATTTTGGATCCAGCTTTGAAATTTCTTGGGCGTTGTACATCACGTACACAATACTTCCAAATACATGGAGGTTTGAATAATCAACTGGTTTACCAGTCCACATCTCCATTGGTGTCTTCAGCTCTATTGCAGTTGATGGAGCTCGATTTACCAAATAACAGGCGGTATTGACTGCTTTGCCCATAATGATTTTTCTAGGCCTGCGTCCTTCAACATTGCTCTTGTTCTTTCTAACAAGGTTCTGTTCATCCGCTCTGCCACTCCATTTTGTTGAGGAGTGTTCGCCACTGTGAACTGTCTTTTGATGCATTCTTTCTTGCAAAAGTCATCAAATTCTTCACTTGTGTATTCTCCTCCATTATCTGTTCTGAAACACTTGATCTTATTTCCAGAATCAAGTTCCACCCATGCTTTGAAGTTTTTGAAAGTGGAAAACACATATGACTTCTTCTTAATAGGGTACACCCAACATCTCCTGGAGTAGTCATCAATAAATGAGACAAAGTATTTTGCTCCGCCTAGGGATGTAACTGGTGCTTGTCATACATCAGAGTGAACCAATTCTAGAACACTTTTGGCTCTAGAATTTGACGTGTTGAATTTCAACTGGTGCTGCTTACTTGTTACGCAATGCTCACACAAAGGAAGTGTTACCTTTGTTAAGCCTGGAAGTAGTTTTTGCTCCACAAGAACTTTCATTCCTTTTTTGACACGTGTCCAAGTTTCTGATGCCATAACATTGCAGAATCTGAACTACATGAGGAAACAGAGGCTTTTGCTTCTAGCAAAGTCTCTCCTTTCAGCATGTACAAGTTTGCTGCTATCTTTTCGCCTTTCAGCACTACAAGCGCTCCACGGAACACCTTCATGATTCCTTTCTGTGTTTCAACCTTACTTGCATTATTATCCAACAATCCGTAGGATAATAAATTTTTCTTCAGGCCTTTCACGTGCCGCACATCTCGAACAACTTTAATTGTTCCATCATACATCTTCAATTTGATGGTTCCCACACCAATGATCTCTAAGGCATGATCATTGCAACTATACACAAATCCTCCAGAGACAGGTTCATAATGATAGAACCATTCTCTTCTTGAGGTCATGTGATATGTTGCTCCCGAATCAATGAGCCATATATCTGCAAATCGTTTTCTACCTTCCACGGTGGTTGACGCTTCACATCATAGAGCATCTCCATCATCTGAAGTGTTTGCGGTATTGCCTTGTGGATTGGAGTTTTTATTTATACTCCAACAATCCTTCTTCAAGTGACCCTTCTTTCCACAATGGTAGCACTTTAAATTCTTTTTGCTTCTTGACTTCGATCTACCATGTTTGTGACTACTGCTTTGGCCACATTCTGTTGATCTCCCTCTCATCGTTGTCAAAGCTTCTGCTTGTTGCAGATTTACTTGTCTGTCTTCCTTGTTCTTGCGCTGATTTTCTTCTTGTAGAACATCAGCTGCAACGTCATCGAAGACTAGACTAGTGACATTATTGTTTGTCAAGTTGATGATGAGTTGATCATACGAATCCGGTAGACTTTGAAGTAGAAGTTCAACACGTTCTTGTTCTCCTATTTTACAGCTTAAGGATGTAAGCTGAGAAAATAAGGTGTTCAGTGTATTTAAGTGCTCCGTCACTAAAGTAGATTCTGGCATACGGAGAGTGTACAATTTCCTCTTAAGGAAAATTTTATTGTGCAACGATGTGGCCTCGTACAGTTTTGTGAGATGATCCCATATCTCCTTAGTGTTCTTCTTCTCTTCGATGCTTGACAATACTTCATCTGCTAATGCTAGATGAAAGTTTGTCATAGCATTCCCGTCCATCTCGTTCCATTTGTTATCATCTGCGAAATCCACCGGCCTTTCACTGATAGCCGCTAGACACCCGTCTTTCATCAGGATAACCTTCATCTTTAATTTCCACAATGAGAAATTTCTCCCATTGAACTTTTCAATATCAAATTTCGTTGTCATAGCTTCTATTTCGGATAGCTCCCACTATTTCACTATCGTGAATAGTTCTCTAGAATCTCAAAGAATGGGTAATATCATTGAGAGTTAGATGTTCATCTGTATTGGCTCAAAGGTCGCCTCCTAAGTTACCAAGGTAAAATTATAAATTCCATATCTCATCACTGCAACCCTACTTCTTCTAGTGACCTAGTCGACCTAAGAAATATAATCATTCAAAGATGATAAGATATAAATGTACGCTATTATCAAAAGATACTAATAATTTTACTCATAAATCTAATTCTTGTTCTAGAATTACTGAAGAGTTAGATGTTGAGGATAATCATCTTATAAACAATAGGATAATGGTAATGGGAAGACTGATTTTGGGAGAGACTTGGATCCAAATTGTGGTCCATTACTTAATTTGGTTGATGTCCTAATCGACGAAGGTCAAGTTCACACACCAATGCCAATATGGAAAGCATGTTTCTCTATTTGGCATCACAAGAGGCACATGATATATATTAAGAACTGTGACATATGTGGTCATCATACAGAAGATTTTAATCATGTCCTTTGATCTTAGTAACGTAATATAATCTACAAACATTATATCAATTTATAAACAACCAGTATATAAAATATAAATCAAGTTTCCATCTATCAAGCTCAAAATAGAAAAAAAAGTAAATAAATTCACAAATTTTCATATCGAATTCTGAATCAAACTTGACCCGACTTATAATAAGATATTATAAGATCACTTTATAACTGAATTTGAATAATAATACTTTTTATAATGTAATTTGAGTTTAGGCTAAAGTAAACCATTCCTTTTTAACTCAGTCTTGAGCTTCGGTACTTCACCCTCAGGCAAAGTTAGGGTTACCAAATAGCTTCGTCCGCCGCCATTATCACAGTGGATCCTTGCGGTGGCGGCCCTGGAAGAACCAAAACTGCTCCTTCATCACCCACACCTTGGATTGAATAATATGCAAATCTGGGTTTTTTTCCTTTCAACTCCATTTCATATAAACCTGCATTGACTAAGTTCACAAATGTTAAATTTGATCCATAAATGATATAATCCGTCAACCCGTTATCTTTCTCAACTGATGCTTCAATCATGTTCCTTTCATCGCGCCCTTGGTTTTGATCACCGGCGATCAACGACGCTAACTTGTTCAAATCCGATTCAACGACCGAGAAATCCGCCTTGATCGATCTTATGACTTGAGTGTTACCAAGAATGTTGTTGTCATGGTTTGGATCTTTCCTACAAACCGTCACAACTTGCGGCTCAAACCCTTCCCTAAATTTGGCTATGGATCGCCAAATCAAGGCACAAATCAAGTTGAAAGCCGATACCGGATTATGTTCATCCTCTAAGTTTGATAAATGTTGTGTGGTTAAGTTGAAGGAAAAGGTTTCCATTTTGCAGTTATTGGCAATGACCCAAAGGTCTCCGACATGGTTCACTTGTTTGGCGGAAAGTGGCTGGGGCTTTGGAACCGTGGTTTGGGACCTTGGTGCGACAGTTGGGGACCCATTGGCCTTGAGCGTAGCCATGCATCGACCCCAATTGTTGACGAAATCAGAGACTGAAAATGCATCTCCCAGGAGATGAGCCCAACTTATCCCTAGGGAAATTCCTCCACATTTGAACCAAGTGACCTGTTTAAAAAAATCATATACGCATGCTCAGACATATTCGAATGCATATGAATAAATATATTTATATGTAAATATAATTTTTAAAATCATAAATACTTACCTTTTTTTAAATTGGACTATGTTATTTGACATAAAGTCAAATAGAAGTTCACACTTCAACTTAAATTGCAAATGACTGACAATGTAATTTATGAGCGTGTTAGTGTATGATTTTTCTTTAAAGTTTGTGATGCTTATGTAGTAGTATCGTTTAAAGTTTTAAATTTTTTTAATAACGCGTAGACATCTTACAGATGTAGTTGTTCGAACCTAGAAATTTTGGGAGATAACATTTTCTTTTATCATTGTGACTATACGATGGTTTAGTGTATTATTGTGACTATTTGATGGTTTAGCGTATGAAGTTTATATCAAGTAAATAAATAAAATATGTTAAGTATATATTTTATTGATTGTTCCTAAATTAAAATTTTATCGGTGCTCACCTCATAAGAAATTATGTTATTAAAATATGGGTCTACCTTCAAAAATATTTTTAAATTTGTCACTATCAACTTATAAATGTTAATGTACAAACACCGACACCAACAAGACATAAAATTAATACACAAATATGTCAAAATCATTCTAACGTAAATTATTAATTGAAAAGGTAATAAATATATAATGAAGTTATGTATGAATACATAAAATTAACTCTAATATACGCCTTACCAGCGACCATCATGGTCATATGCATCATCACGTATACTATTTTTCAAGCCTCACAAAGAAGAATTTTTTTATCAAACCCTAAAATCAGATTTATGAAAAGAGAGAAGATTATAGTACCTGCAAGTAAACTAAAGGAGAAAACGATAACTCGGGGCCGATGACTCGATGATAAACAAGCAAATTCCACCTAGAACCGTCCTCCATCTCAATCCATTCATCCAACGTTTTATCGCAAACGCCTTCCACGACCCTTATGCCGCAATCGTTACACTTTATGTAGGGTCGACCCGACGGCTCGGATCTCTTGATCCGCCCACATGTCATGAAATAGTCGTTGCACCAGCAAAACATGGGTTCTTTCATGTTCATAATGGTCAGCCCTTCCGCTGCATGGCTGGAGAACAAGTACACGGCTTTGAGGTAATGGAGTTTCATGGCCAAGTCGAGGCCGGTCAGGTCATGAACCACGTCGGAACCGGTGACGTGGCCTGGCCCGACCGACAAGAGCTTGAGGTCGTAGACATGATCGTGGTGTTGTTGGGGGGAAACCATGTTTGTGTTTGAAAAGTGGAAGAGACTGTTTGGGGGTATGCTTGATGGTTATCCGAAGGGGGCGGGTGTTGGTTCTTAAATCGAGCGAACATTAAAAGTGAGTCTTTTCATTGATGCGTTGGCTGGAAAACAGTTGTTCACTTCGACGTTGCCTTAAATCTTCACCTTTGAAATGGATGGGAGGGAAAGTCCCTTAATGAATGTGGTATATATATATATATTAACATTTAAAGTTTTTAAATAATATTATTTTATAATCACTCAAAGTATCAAAAGAATTAGAAAAAAAAATTAAGATCAAGAAAAACATTGAGGTGATCGCTCTATTTATGCCCGCTAGGGTTAACTATAATTTTCGTGGGATCCAGTGGTAAACAAGTTTAATACCAAAGTATTATTTTGTTGATTTATGGTCCAAGAGCATAATGAAAATATTTGATAAAAATAGTCGTTTAATACTTTAATTCGGATAGTAAATATTGTATTAATAAATCTTTTGTCTTTTATCTAAAAAAGAAATTAAAATACAAAAAATCAATAAATTCAAGACTCGATAATAAAATTTATATTTATATAATAAAATGCAAAAAATAAAAAATTCTTGAAAACCTAACAATAAGCGCTACTTGTTCTTTTTTCCCCTTGTTTGGCAAGTGACACATTAGATTTAATGTAGCCTGTAGGTGGTTGATTATCGGTAGTATTTATTTATTTTATTTTAATTTTTTTCTTATGTTTGTCTTTGATTAGTCTTGATGACTTTTTTTGGCATATTTTTTTCTCTTTTTATTTTCGTTTGATTTTCTTTTTAATTTTCTTATGTTTAGATTCGACGTTATCGCTTCAACTTGTCAAGATGACATTTATTTTATCATGTTGATATTCTCTATTTTAGACCATTATATTGGATCTGGATATTTGGTTTATGTTCGGAGTTAGATTTCTCACAACTTTCAGATTTGATTTGTGATTATTGGTGATATTTCAATAGTTTAATCTTCCATTATGGTTCGTTTGTCGATGCAATCATATATGTTCATATTTTTTTGTTCGAGTTTTTAAATAAAATTTTGACCTTTTTTGTATGATACTAATTGGTTAGTTTTTTGTGATAATGATTATATAAATATGTCCTAATTATATCTTCATTATAATTTTAATTATTTTCTTTATTTAATAAAATTAGAAAATTTTATTTACATAAAAAACAATGAAATTTATAACAAGTTATCAACCATAATTCATGATGAACATTAACTTGAAGAATAAATTCATGATTCAGTAAATGCAGATGGAAAAAAATATAGTTTTGCTTGAGGGATGGAGTAACTTGTAAAATTTTGACAGGAGGCAAGAGAGAGCTGTGTCACTATCACTAGGGCCAAGCATGAATAAAGATGCAAAGAAATTAACTATTCATTTAATATTATAAATATTAGAGATGAGTTATAAATATTTTGAAAACCTAAAATATGATTTTATTATTATTTGAACTTAAAATTATGTAATTATTTACTAAGACTAAACTGATTTATATTATTTTTGAGGTTCAAAATAGAATTTCAGTCACTTTAATTTTTATAACTTAAAATTTGAAGGTACTAAAAATGAAATTATACCTTTGAAGAGTTCTGCATCCAAATATTTATAAAAAATACAATATAATAACTATTTATGCAAACATTAGACTAGTTTTCTCATTATACTTTTCATTAATATTCGGCCTTGCAATAGTAGGTTACCTACTTGATCACCCATGATTGAGTACTATATATTTAAAGAAAATTATGAGTTGATTAACAGTCAATTAATGAAGTGATATTTTTATATATACTTAATCGTACTACGTCATCACTTTAGATGTGATATAAGCCATAATATTATTATGAATAAGATACACATAATTTAGGTGATTATGTCACATTATTACTTCAGTGATTTGACACATTATATATTATCATTTTAATGATGTGACACATATCGTATCAATAATTAAATATATGTGAAAACATCATATCGTCAATATGTGTTAACCGTTAGTCAACTAACAATTATCTTCCAATATTAAAGGATAAAAAAAGAATATAGACCAAAATAATCATGTGCAACGTTGAGTGATAATTTTATCATTATATCTAAATAAAAATTATAATTAGTCATACACATCAATATAGTGGTCTCAATGATAAAAAAAGTTTTATTCTAAATAAAAATTATGTGTTCTAACAGTTATATCTTTTTTATTATGTGTTCAAACCGAATAATTATATCTATATAATGTATATACATTATTATTGACGAAAATAATTTTTAAATAAATATAACTTTATAATCAATTCAATTAAACCCCCACGAAAAATCAGAATTGTCTTTATCTATCGCTTTTCTTGCAGTTTATCCATGCCAGAACCTTAAAAAAATCCCTAAAACTATCCTTTTCCCACCCCATTGAATGCCTCCTTATCCGTTGGTGGTTGGTTGGCCCCGATAGCTATACTAGAGCTGTCCACCGAATCTATTACGTCCCAAACTTTTCTTTTCAAATTTTTATCACTATATTTCATTTAGTTTCAAAATTTTTTTTATCACTCTGTCCGAGTTTATTTTATTTTTCAAAAATATTTTAAAATATATACCGATAAATTTATATTTTATATTTATTTTTTAAATATATATTAAAATTTAGGTCTAGTAATTGACTAGATGATCAAAGATATCCATATTGTCCTATCTTACGTAAATTCAAATATCAGTAATTACATGAAAATGTAACACCTCTCTATCTAATAAGAAACGTATTAAAATTAAAATTTAAGTAAACTAAATCGAATTAAAAATTTAGTTCAAGATTGATTGAGTTGGACCAGTGAACCAGTAGGATACCTTGAGCCTTGGACAAATTGTAATAAATGATATGAATTTGAATAATATTCAAATTATGACACTCTATTTTTTAACCATAAAAGATTCAAAATAAATGTAAATATTAACTCTTAAATATTTCTTATTTAAATAAGTTTGAGTAGTAATGCTCAAAGTTAATGTAGGTGATAAATGAGTTTATTTTTGTGACTAATTTTTTTTATAAAAATTGGACTAAGAGGTAAGTTAAATATGTTGAAACTATATTAAATATTATTCTTGGCGACTGTAATTATTTTTTTCATTTTATTTAGATTTCTCATGTTGATTGCATTTTACTTATAAATTTTCAACAAATATAGTACTAAATCTATTGTTAAGAATTGTACTTGTGAGAACAAAGACATATAAAAAATAGAATACAATGGGATATCGATTGCACGTGAACAATTTTAATTGATCTAGTAGTACTTCTGAATTTTTATTTAAAAAATTAATAATAGTTGAGGGATCAAAACGAAATAAAATGATATTTGGGAATTAAATTTGTAGTTTTCCCAAAATTGATTTCAATTAATTTTAATTAATCTACAAGAATACCGATCAATTATACAATTTATCGATGCAAGTGTTGAATCGTAAGAGGATTGTTGTGCTAGTCTCAAGCATTATGTAGTGAATACTGAATAGAGGAGCTTTGTAATTGACACCCAGATCCGTTTTTTGAAATTTTGGTGGCCCTGAGTGAACAAAAAATTAGACTATTAATCAAAGATTTAAATTATAATTTGTATTTGTGTCTTCAGTCAAATTACGTTTATCGTTATTGTAAACATAATAGATGATATTACAGTCACTGTAAATATCATGGTTGTAGATTTCTACCTGATAATACAAAGTGAAACAACTTGGCTATGTAGTTTTCTCCATCTCAACTAGCATATACTCACTTCCCTTGGAGGAACACATTAAGTGGTTGTTCCCACCGGGCAGCCCCTAGCCATCCCGGCAGCCTTGTCCACCACTTTAAATTATAATTTGTATTTGTGTATTCAGTCAAATTGATTTTGGTGATCTCTTTCTCTAACTTACAACTTTTGCACTTTTTTCACCATCTTTTTCACTCTTACTACAATGATAAAAGTTACCCTTATTTATAGATTATAGTTACTATTGAATTATTGACACATATCAACATCTTAACTATTTAACATTACAAATATCTAGATTATTCTAATATATAATTCTAAAAATAATATTAAATATTCTTATCATTTCCATATTAGTTTGGAATATTCTTAATATATACTAAATATCACTTATAAATTTCCCTAGAATTTTGTATTTACTTTTAACAGGAATTATATATAAATTAGCATAAAAAAGATATAAATTTAGAATTTACAAACACATGCGCCTAAAGGAATTTAAGCATACAAAAATAGTCGAGATTGAACATACCTTGTGAGAGTCAAATTTTACATCAACAACCTTCATCAAGTTTTTACATGCTTTATAAATTGCCTGTCCAGCTCAGTTGGTAGAGCACAAGGCTCTTAACCTTGTGGTCGTGGGATCGAGTCCCACGTGGGCAATTCATAATTCTGACTGCCGGAGGTCTCTCACGAAAGCTGCACTCAACTTGGCGTTGGGGCAGTCTACTATCCTATCTCCCCTTACCCCATTACATGAGAATAAGGTCAATTAATTTTTTTTTACAAGAACAAATACCCCTAAAACACAAACTATTACACGACGACAAAATATCAAATGCACTTTGTCCGGTTGTAAACATCAGGGGAGTTCCACTTCCTTTACCACTCACAAAAAAAACTTGGAGTAACCTTACAACGAATATTAAGATTGATATTATCGCAAGTCAAATAAGAAAAAGAAAAGAATAAAAAGCAAGTGGCTAGAGAGAAATTTTTTCAGTGTTTTGTTGTTGATAATTTTTTAATAATCTTTAAAATTATATCACATATAATTGAATTAAAATAATTTAAAAATATATTTGAAGAGAAATAATAAATTATGCATAATTTTAAAAATATATTTCTTAAAAAATAATATTTTATATAATTAATGTAATTAATTATGCACATTTATGTCATCTTCCAACCACCTAATGAGGCGCTGCAACCAAACTGTCATGAAATAGAGAGTTTTTTTTTGGGTGAACAAAAGGGGACAATATAATTGAATTAAAATAATTTAAAAATATATTTGAAGAGAAATAATAAATTATGCATAATTTTAAAAAATATATTTCTTAAAAAAATATTTTATATAATTAATGTAATTAATTATACACATTTATGTCATCTTCCAACCACCTAATGAGGCGCTGCAACCAAACTGTCATGAAATAGAGATTTTTTTTTTGGGGTGAACAAAAGGGGACAAAAGGAAAAATTAAGCCACCCCTTTCCTTGAGGCGATACAATCCGATTGCAACAGAGGCAGAACCAGCATCGGTGGGTCAAGGAACTCCTGGACAGTAGTAACGCCGGGCGCAACCAGTATAGTCAGTTTATCCGCAACTTTATTCGCATCTCGATGAACATGGTGAATTTGCACACTCCAATTTCTATTCAAGAGGTCCGCAACTCTATCGTATAAAGTGAAGGAATAACCAATAAGCTTCTTCCGATTAAGCATCAGAGCCACGTCCGGATATCTACCTCCAAAATTAACCTTCTCACGCCTAGACTCCAAGCATGGAGTAATCCCTCAAAGTTCCGCTTCAACTATCGAACCTATACCAATAGAGCTTGAGAAACCAAAGGGCCAATCAGCCCTCCAAAATCGAACGACTCCTATTAAATAGAGAGTTATTGTTGTATAGTCTATAATAACAAATTTATAAATGTGTTGAGATTTATCATCTATATAAAGAATTATTGATAAATTGCATTTATATAAATATATAATATCTTAAATAATATTATAATAAATGGAGAATAAATATAAATATGATGTACATATTGTAAAATTTAACGTGAACGATTCAATTTAAACTATTTAATAATTATATTATCTATTTAATTTGAGAAATCAACTTTTATGTTTTGTTTACAATTTTTATTCACGATAGCTGTCTATATTATTATTTTAATTTAAAATATTTAAATTTACTTGTAAATGTTAGTGTAAAATTACTTTTAATAAATGCTTTTTAATGATAAAATAAGCCATGAGGCCAGCGCAGGGGAAAAAATCAAGGCCAGGTCCAAACAAATTAAATAGTTTGAAGGCAGGGAAGTATGGGTCAACCCGACCGAGGGTCCGAAAAGAAAAATAAGCTCCAGATCCAACATAATTTCAAATCCCAAATTCAAACCGCCTTTTTAACTAACGGCTACATTTATATCACTTCGGCTGTTTCATTTTGTTTTTCAAAAAACAAAAGAAGAGAGAGGAAAAAGAGAAAATAGCAGAAAATGAAGCATTTCATGTTACCGAGAAACACGATATTGATTTATCAGATGGAGAATGCTTCTTCCCCAAACCCTACCCCTCCAAAATCCAAACGAAAACACCCAAAATCATCTAAGGAGAACGCTCCACCGCCAGATCCAAACTCACAAATCTCCTTCGCCGCAACAACTAAGATCAAGTTCCCCTTGCCACCTCGTCCGCCGTCCTCCAACCCTCTCAAACGCAATCTTCTTGTTGAATGATAACTGATGTGTATAGTTAGTTAAGCTGTTGTTAGAGCAGTTGCTAGTTGGTTAAGCTTTGGTTAGTTGTTAAGCAGTTAAGCTTTGGTTAGTTGTTAAGCAGTTAAGGGCTGCTGTGAAGTCTGTAAACCTGTGTATATAAGGCACGCTATGGATCAATAAATGAATACATTGTATGTTAACACTTCACTGCTATATGTTGTATTCCAATATGGTACCAATCACCATAAATTCCCGGAGTCGTGTGTTCTGGAGTCGTGTGTTCTTGTTGCGTAGTTCAGAGAATACTGATTAACTATGGAAGCTGGTTCGTTGATAACTTGGTATGGTATTCCTGATCAAATAACGAATCTTTATGTGATTCTTATTTCCCTTCTGGTAAGTGTTGTGATGCAATGTTTACTAACAAGAAAATCAATGTGGTGCTCGATGAAACGATTTTCCTGTTGTGGAAACAACAAGTTTTACTTACCGTTCACAACCATAGGCTTGAACACCTCCTTACTGGTGCTATGCAGTCTCCACCAGAGATGATTGTTGATGAAGATGGCAGCTTGGTTCCCAATGAAGCTTACGATGACTTTGTAGCCCAAGACAGCGCATTAGCATCATGATTATTGTCTACTATTAGTCCACATCTCCTATCTCAGTTTGTGGGGGCTGAGACAGCTGCATCGATTTGGGTTACGGTGCTGCAATACTTTGCAACTAGGTCCTCTACCTCAGTGATGAGCTTGCATTGCAAGTTTCAGTCACTCAAGAAAGGAGAAGACAACATGCGAGTCTATCTTGCTAAAGTTAAAGAAATTTGTGATGCATTGGCTTCCTGTGAAAGTCCAATTCCTCTAGCAGGGCATATTGCCAGCATCTTGAAAGGACTCATGCATGAATACCAGCCGTTTATGGCTATCATAACGTCGAGTGGTGAAATGTTACCCTTAGACAAGGTCTGCACCATGTTAAGAGATGCAAAAAACGCAATTGCTGGATTTACAACTCAAGAAGAAATCGTGATGGCAGCGGCTCATATTGCTCGTGGGACTAGTGATTACTCTAAACGACCTTACACGAATTATAATAGATATCATGTTCCTGCTGCTCGATCAGGTGGCAGGTCGTGTGGTCGAGCAGGTCGAGGACGAGGCAGACCACGTGTTCAGTGCCAATTGTGTGGCAAAATTGGGCACTTAGTGGATCGATGTTGGCATCGTTATGATGAGTCATTTCAGATTGTTAGTAACAATCAGTCAAGGTATGATGAAGAATTTGCTCATGCTCATACTGCTACTTATGATAAATATACATGTATGTGCTCTTCAAAGGGGTCTCGATCACATGCTTCATCGAGTGCTGATGTGACTTTGGCTGAACAAAAACAGTGGGTCATTGATTCCGGAGCCACTCCCATGTTACACCGGACTCAGATGTTGTAACCCGCAAAACTGGTTGTAATGGACCAGGTAAGTTAGTTGTTGGTGATGGTGCTTTGTTACCTGTATGTTTGATTGGCAATACAACCATGAAGTTTGGTTCTATAATTTTATTAATTAATGATCTGCTCCATGTACCTGGCATAACAAAAAACCTGTTATCTGCCTCCAAATTTACTAGGGACAACAATGTGGTGCTTGAATTCTATGCACAAGGTTGCTGTGTTTGTGATGCAGCTAATGGAGAAGTGCCTCTTCAAGGGAAGATGTATGAAGTACTTTATGTGTTTCCTAGTGTTACTATGACACATGTTTGTAAAAATGCATGTGTAAATGTTCTAAGGCTGGTGATGTCTACAGTATTTGGTATAGGAGGTTAGGGCATGCAACACATGATACTGTCATCAGTGTATGCAAAGTTGTTGATGTACGAGTTAATAAAGGTGTAAATAAAATTTGTGAAGCATGCTGTATTGGCAAAAGCCATAAACTGCCCTTATGCTCTTCCAAGACTGTCTATATTGAACCATTTTCGCTTGTTTACACTAATATATGGGGACCAACCCATGTTTCTTCAAATGGCTATCGCTATTACTTGTCATTTTTAGATGCATATACGAGGCACACTTGGGTCTACTTCTTGAATGATCAATCTCAGGCAGTAAGCACATTTAAAGTTTTTCAACAAATGGTTGCAACACAGTTTGGGTTAGTTGTGAAGGCTATGCAAAGCGACTGGGGAGGAGAATATCGAAGCCTCTCAGCTGTGTTGTTAAAAGAAGGGGTTGAACATCGTGTTGCCTGCCCTCACACGTCAGAACAGAATGGCGTGGTTGAGAGGAAACATCAACACACTATTGAGCTTGCCTTGGTCTTGCTAGCACAGGCTGCTATGCCCTTGTGTTATAAGTACTATGTAGCTGTTACTGTAGTGTTCCTTATTAACAGACTTTCTACTAAAGCTTTGGATGGACTGTCACCTTATGAAAAACTGTTCAGCAAGAAACCAGATTATGGCTTCATAAAAGTTTTTGGATGTAAATGCTTTCCTCACTTGAGGTTGTTTCAACAGCATAAACTGGAATTTCGCTCTCAAACGTGTACATTCCTTGGTTACAGCCCTCAGCACAAAGGCTATATGTGCTTAGCTGCAAGTGGTCGAATATATGTCTCAAGACATGTTTTTGATGAGTTTACCTTTCCATTTACAGGGGTTGAAAGATCGAGTAGTCCAACTTCATCTGTTAAACAACAGTTTGCAGAACTTGAAGTAGTGGCTGACATCAGGCAATCTCGAAACAATGTGTTCAATGCAAGTCAAGAAACAACCTCTAATGATATGAACTTGGCTAACTTGTCTGAAGCAGTTCCTTAGTAAACTGATGGTGCAACAGAAACTGCTATAAATGAGAACTCCAATCGTGAAACGTCCCTTGAAACTCCTGCTCAATGGAGTATTAATGAAGGAAGTAGTGAAGAAGGTATACCTGTAGTTGAAGGTGATGAGGCTGATACAACTGAAATTACTGACTCGAGTCAACCGTTGGCAGTGATCGGTTCGGTTGACAATGCTATTCCCTTGAGAGATGTAAGTGATGTCAATCCCTTGAACATACATTCAATGCTAACAAGGAGTAAATGTGGGGTATTTAATCCTAAACTGTACATGGCTAAATATGATGACATGAAACCTCTTAATGTGCATGAAACAATCCAGTCACCTCATTGGAAAGCAATAATACATGCATAAATTGAAGCCTTGAGGAGGAACGACACGTGAACCCTAGTGAAATTACTTGAAGGTCGGTCTGTCGTGGGCTGCAAATGGCTGTTCAACTTAAAAAAGAACCCTGATGGTTCTATTAGTAGATATAAAGCAAGGTTAGTAGCTAAAGGGTATTCACAAATGCCAGGGCATGATTTTGGTGAAACGTTCAGCCCAGTTGTCATATTTACAAAACTGAATGTAGTTTTGTTGAAAACATTTTTGTGTTTCGATATAACAAATTAGTTTAAATGAATTTTAAGATTTTACAAATGATTTTTCTAAGTATATTCGATTCAATTAATCGAATATCAAATTATTACTCCAAGTCTTTTAAGATCAATTTTAAACCTTACTAAATGTGTAAAATTGTGTTTTATAATTAATATATTTTTGAAACAATTTTCACAAAGTATTTTGAACCAAAATCAAGCCTAAAATCAATTTTTCAGAGTGATGCACCGATGCACCAATCCATGCATCGATGCACCATGAATTAAATTGAACATCGAACGCATTTCATGCATCGATGCACATACCATGCACCGATGCACTGAGGATTTTATGAAAACATCGAATGCATTTGATGCATCGATGCACAAACCATGCATAGATGCACTCTGGCTATTTTGAAATATCGAATGCACTTGATGCATTGATGCACTCTTAGTGCGCCGATGCACTGAGAGTCCAACGATCAAAATATTTGAATTTTACACTGATGCACCGATGCACCTAGGGTATGCATCGATGCACTGATGCTCCCAACTGCTTTAATTAATTGTTTTCACACTTAAACGAATCTATTGACTCCACTAATCATCCCCAACGTTCAGAATCATTTGAAAGTGTATTTAAACAAGCTTATAAGCCATTGATCAACAACAAGAAACAAGCAACTAGAATCAAGAGAGAATCAAAGAGAAAGCATCAAACCTCAAGTTTGAGCATTTCAAGCCTATTTTTCATTCAATATTCATTTTGCTTTCAAGAACACTACTTGTACTCAATTGTATTCATTCTTGAGTGTTCTTTTCTTTGTTCTTGAATTGTGCAAACAATCTTTCCTTGTGAGGATTTCCTTGTAAGTTTGCAAATTTGTAATCTTCTCTTTGAGAAAGAGTGTTCTCAAGAATTGGGGTATATTCTTGAGGGAGTTGTAAGGTTATCTCTTTGGCCTCAAAAGAAAGAACAAATTAGTGAATTTGTTGGAAAATCCTTAGTGTGGATAGCTAAGGTAGTGGATGTAGACTTTGATTGAGAAAGTCGAACCACTCTAAATTGCTATGCAATTACTTTCAATTTTCTACAAAAGCTTCCACAAAAAATTAATTGCCAATTCACCCCCTCTCTTGGCCGATTCTGTCGATCGATTAACTCAACAATTGGTATCAGAGCCTAACTCATTCGAAGGTTTAATCGCCTCTTGAGTCAATTCAAGAAGAGTTATATCGATAATCAAAGTCATCAATGGCCTCCACTTCAAACGTCGACTCCAGTCTCGATTCGATACACGCCAACAAGCCTCATTTCTTCAATGGGGATAACTATACATATTGGAAGAATATGATAATGTATTTCATTCAAGCTAGTGACATGGGAGCATGAAATGTTATAGAAGATGGATATATCAAGCCTCTCACTCATCCAAGATTGTAGAGTGAAGGAGAGACAAGAATGTTCCAGCTCAACTCCAAAGCCATCCATATCATATTTTATGCTCTTGGACCAGATGAATATGGAAGAGTTTCATCTTGTACAACCGCCAAGGAAATATGGGATAAACTACAAGTCACTCATGAAGGCACCGACGAGGTAAAAGAATCTAAAATTAGTCTTCTAACATATAGCTATGAAAATTTCAGGATGAAACCAAATGAAGATATCAAAGCTATGACAGATAGATTCTCAATGATTTTCAATGGTCTCAAATCATATGGAGAGATCATACCAAACGAAAAACTTGTGAGGAAGTTAGTTTACTCTCTTCCAAAATCATGGCAATCCAAGAAGACTGCAATCATCGAGGCTAAGAACCTAAAGTCCTTAACTCTTGAAGAGCTAATCGGTTCCCTCCTCACTCATGAAATGATGCTTGAAGATGAGGTGGACCTCGATAAGATTGAAGAGACACCAAACGAGAAGGAGAAGAAGAAAAACATTGGAGTTGCTCTCAAATCCACAAAAGATGAGAGTGATTCTAATGAAGATGACGATGACGAGGAGATGGCATTGTTTTCCAAACGGTTCAGAAAAATGATGAGACCTTAACGAGGAAGAAAATCCAAACGAAATGAAGGCCTAAAAAATGAACCAAAAGAGAAAGAGCCAATCATTTACTATGAATGCAAAAAGCCGGGGCATGTCAAATATGATTGCCCACAATTAAAGAGGAAGGGTCAATCAAAGAATAAACACAAGGCTCATGTGGCTACATGGAGCGATGAAGAAGGTTCGATGAAGAGGAACAAGAAGTAGCAAACTTGTGTTTGATGGCATTCGAGGAAGATTCTAAGGTAACCTCTAACTCATCTGAATTAGATGATTTATCGTATGATGAGTTATTAGAGGAATATAATGGGTTGACTTCGGATTATGAGAAATTGTTTTTAAAATATAAAAATGATATTTCAAAATTAAAAAATGAAAATAAACTCATATCCAAGACCAACAATGATCTTGAAATTAAAATCAAAGATTTACAAATCAAACTAGAAGAGTTTGAAAAGAAAAATTCCGATTTGCAAAATTTACTTTCAAAGGTTAATGATGATCATCAAAAGAAAATTGATGATCTTAAAGCTTCTTTTGATAAAGTTGGAACAAAACGTTTTGAAAAAGGAGAAAATTAAAAAACCAACTTTGTTAGAAAAAAATTTAGAAACTACAATCATAGAGGTCCCCGAAGAACCTCTAATAGAAAAATCGTTAGAATATATGGGTTCCTAAAGAGCTCATTACTACTAAAGATAAGGATATCCTACACAAATGGATACCTAAGGGGACTAGGATTTTGGAAACTAATGAATATGGACCCAAAAAAATTTGGGTACCAAAAATTAGAAATTAATCTATGTTTGTAGGGAAAGGAGCTTTGCTACAAGGCACGAGAAACAAATTTAAACTCATGGTACCTTGATATTGGAAGCTCAAGACACATGACCAGAGACAAAAACTGGTTCATAGAACTTAACGCCAAAAATGAAGGAGAAGCGACTTTTGGTGATAATTCAAAAGGTCACATCAAATGTATATGTACTATAGGTAATACCTCTTCCATACAAATTAAAAATGTTTTATATGTGAATGGATTAAAGCATAATCTCTTAAGTATTAGTCAATTATGTGATAAAGGATTCAATGTCATGTTTGAAACCAATGGTTGTAAAGTTATTGACATTGCATCTAATCGAATTATGCTTGTTGGTCATAGAATAGGAAACATATAAATGGTGCATTTAGACTCTATTGATATGACTAATTTATGCCTAGTTGCTAAGGATGAGCATGATAGTTGGTTATGGCATAGGAGACTAGGACATGCTAGTATGAGTGTTTTGCAACGACTAATTCAAGGTGAATTAGTTCGAGGGTTGTCTAAACTAAAATTTGATAATGATAAAATCTGTGATGCTTGTGCTAAAGGAAAACAAAAGCGAGTTTCTTTTAAATCCATTAATGATGTATCAACTAGTAGAGTATTACAATTGATCCATATAGATCTTTTTGGGCCAACTAGGACGACTAGCTTGGGTGGAAAACAATATGCATTTGTCTTGGTAGATGACTATTCTAGATATACTTGGGTTCTATTTTTAAGTACTAAAGATGAAACATTAGAAAAATTCATCACGTTTTCAAAAGTAATCCAAAATGTAAAAGGTTACTCTATAACTAGTGTTAGGAGTGATCATGAAACTGAATTTGAAAACCTTGGATTTACTAAATTTTGTGATTCTAACGGTATTAGCCATAATTTTTCAGCACCTAGAACCCCTCAAAAAAATGGAGTTGTTGAGAGGAAAAATCAAACTTTAGAAGAAATGGCTAGAACCATGCTTTGTGAAAATAATTTGCCAAAATATTTTTGGGCGGAAGCCACAAATACCGCTTGTTATGTTATTAATCGAGTAATGATTAGGCCTATTTTAAAGAAAACTCCATATGAAATTATCAAAAATAAAAAGCCTAAAATTAGCTATTTTCATCCTTTTGGATGTAAATGTTTTGTTTTAAACAACGGTAAAGACAATCTTGGCAAATTTGATGCTAAAAGTGATGAATGAATTTCTCTGGGTTATTCCTTAAGTTCTAAAGCTTATCGAGTATTTAATAAAAGAACTTTAGTTGTAGAAGAGTCTATACATGTTGTTTTCGATGATAATCTCCTTCCGACGAATGATTCTTGTTTGAATGATGATGTAGGTATTATAAATACAAATGACGTTAGACATGACGTTAGAGAATCATCATCAAAGGAAGAAACGAAAGATGAGGAAACTCATGATCCTCTCGAGAATCCAACCATTTAAGAAAGGGGAGTATCTTACCCAAGAGAGTACAACTATGTCAAGGATGGTGAAATCATAGGTGATCCATCCAAAGGAGTAACAACTCAATCTTCTCTTAGAAATATTTGTAATTATGTTGCAGTTATGTAATGCATAGAGCCTAAGAATATTAAAGAAGCATTAAATGATGAACATTGGATTATGGCTATGCAAGAAGAGTTAAATCAATTTGAGAGAAGTAAAGTATGGATATTAGTTGAAAGGCCTAGTAATAAATCTACCGTGGGTACTAGATGGGCGTTTAGGAATAAGCTTGATGAGAGTGGCAATATAGTGAGAAATAAGGCTAGACTTGTTGCTCAAGGCTATACTCAAGAAGAAGGCATAGACTATGATGAAACATACGCTCCCGTAGCTAGGATGGAAGCAATTAGAATGTTATTAGCATTTGCATGTTTTTATGAATTCAAATTATATCAAATGGATGTTAAAAGTGCATTTTAAATGGTTTTATAAAAGAAGAAATGTATGTGGAACAACCTCCAGGTTTTGAAGATTCAAAATTTCTGGATCATGTTCTTAAATTGACAAAAGCTCTTTATGGTTTAAAACAAGCTCCTAGAGCTTGGTATGAAGATTGTCAAATTTTTTAATTGAAAAAGGTTTTTCAAAAGGGAAGGTTGACACTACATTGTTTTTAAAGCATAAAGGTAAAGATTTATTAGTAGTTCAAATTTATGTTGATGATATAATATTTGGTTCTACTAATGATGTTCTTTGCCAAGAATTTTCTAAGCTAATGCAAAGCGAATTCGAGATGAGCATGATGGGGGAGCTCTCATTTTTCTTGGGACTCCAAATCAAGCAAAGAAAAAATGGCATGTTCGTCAATCTAGCTAAGTATGTCAAAGATATGCTCAAGAAATTTGGACTGGAAAATGGAAAACCTCATGACACTCCAATGAGCTCATCAACAAAGCTTGACATAGATGAAGGAGGTAAATGTGTGGATGTTAAATTATATAGAACAATGATTGGTTCTTTTCTCTATCTAACTGCAAGTAGACCGTACATTATGTTTAGTGTTTGCTTATGTGCTAGATTTCAATCTTGTCCTAAGGAATCACATTTACTAGCTGTTAAGAGAATCTTTAGATACCTTAAGGACACTCCTAGTTTAGGACTTTGGTATCCTAGAGACTCTAGCTTTAGCTTGCATGCATTTTCTGATGCGGATTATGGATGATGCAAATTAGATAGAAAAAGCACCTCCGGTACTTGCTAATTCCTTGGAAATATGCTGATTTCTTGGTTTTCAAAGAAACAAAATTGTGTTGCATTATCTACCACTGAAGCGGAATACATTTCAGCCGGTAGTTGTTGTGCACAAGTTTTATGGATGAAACAACAACTTTTTGATTATGGAATTGAAGTAGGTACCATTCCTATCAAGTGTGACAATACTAGTGCTATTTTTCTCACTAAAAATTCCATCCAACACTCTAGAACTAAGCATATTGAAATTAGACATCACTTCATTAGAGACCATGTCGCTAAGGAAGATGCAGTTCTAGAATTTGTTGATACTTTGCACTAATTAGCGGATATCTTTACAAAACCTTTAGACAAGGAAAGATTTTGGACACTTAGGAGAGAATTAGGTTTAACTGACCTATCTTCACTTAGTGTTTAAAATAAATTTTAGCACTTTTAAGAATAAATGAAAAATGCTTATAATGGTAATTTTTGATTGCATTCATTGCTATTAGTTAGGGAGAGTTTATGTTATTTGATGAAAATTAATTTTATGTTCAAATGTTGTTTAAAGATTAATTTGATTGATTGAACATAATTAATTTTCAATATATGAGTTACCAATACCACTAGAGCTAATTATTTTAGCATTTTAAGTGTTTAAAACTGATTTTTGACATTTTGGTGCTTCATGCATCGATACACTTAACAGTGCATCGATGCATCCCTTTGAATGTGCATCGATTCATCTTCCTGATGCGCCGATGCACGCCTTGAATGTGCATCGATGCACAGGGTCATGCATCGATGCATCCGTCAGGTTTTAGGTTAAAAAGGCTTATTTTCTCATTTGTTTCAAAACCTAAAACTAAACTCTCTTAGCCGTTCGCCTCCTCTCTCTTTCCTACTCTCAAAATTGCTCCAAATCCTTGGTTTTTGATTGGAATCTTCGAGCTTTTCAACTCCTAATCATGCTTCAATCATTAATTCGTGCAAAACATCAACACATACCTCTCAATCCGAAATTTTAAGGTAAACTTTTCTAAAAACTCATTTTATCAATTTTCGATCTTAGGGCTAGTTTTGATTAGTTATAGGATGAACATTATATCGGGCATTGGTCATATGATGATTCTAAACTAGATTTTACAACAAATTTCATCAAAAACACATAATTTTTCAATAAATTTTTGAATTTTTGAATATAAAAAAAATTTGAATTTAGTTTTTAAATTTGATGTTTTTGATTTAATTATGTTGTCTTCATGAAAAACTATACATATTATAATTTTCAAACGTTGTTTTGTAAATAGTTTTTCAAAAACTATGTCCATTAGAATTTTGTTTAGAGAACCTTGAATTATTGCGGACTCAATTGAGTTTTGGGATTAATTAAATTGCATACATGTATTTCAATTTGCAGGTTATATTTCTTATTCCGATTCCTAAACCATGTCTAATCCCAAACGCCCTAGAACTTCGTCGAGTCGTTCTCGTTCAAACCAACCTCCTAATCCCGTTCCTAAACCTCCTAATGGCCTATTAGGATCTTGCTTTAACATGCTTGAGCGGCGTAGAGACGAATTGTACTCTAGGTACAGAAATTCTTTCCAAACTTATAGAATCCGTGAAGAGCGTATTCCTTCGCTTCAAGCCATGGTTGATATTGACTTCGAATACCTTCCGATTCTTAAAGCTTGGAAGTTTGATAAATTGTTTAAGCTTAAATCTATCGTCTATCAACAATTGGTCCACATTTTCTATTCCAATGCAATGTGTATTCAAAATGAAACTGAATGTGGAACTATAGCCATTAGATCCTATCTTTTAGGCCAATATATTAATATTGGCCCCGAGACTATAGCTTTCCGATTTGGGTTAGATGATAGTGGTATATATAATGAGAGTGAAAATGTGGAATATCCATATGTTCCAAACTCCAGTGTTAGTACTCTACGATCTCATCACGATCGTTTTCTCCATTTGATGATCTCTTGGTGGTTTAGACCATCCGGAGGTAGGTACTCCACATTTCGTGCTAGGGATTTATGGTGGATGTATTGTATTAAAAATAAAATAAAAATAAATATGCCCCATATTATATTCAGTCAACTAGTGGACATCATAAACATTGTTCCTTCAAAACATGTTGAAACATTGATTTATGGATGTCTTCTTAGTAACCTCTTTATTAAACTTGGTCTAGACGTCTCTCTCGAGAATCCTATCCCACTCCAAAATCAAATCAATCTCACATTCTTGAAGAAAGCGAATTGGAAACAAGACGAGGTAACCGATCAATGGGTTTTTAGACCCGGTAAGCAAACTCCGGGAGCTAGTTCCTCACGAGCTGCTCCTAGCTCCTCTCGTGCTCCTCCTCCTCCTCTTCCGGCTCCGGCTACTGACGATGATCCTGAATTTCAACATCTTATGCAAGACATTGATGATCACGTTCCCGATGACGAGCCTGCACCGGAACCAGCTCCACAAGATGATCAAATGCCTCTATATTTTCATTCGTTTTTGGAGACATTTGATCTACGGTATGCTTCCATCGAATCCCACTTGACTGCTACTCACGAAGCAGTAAATCAACGCTTAGACACTTTGGAAGCTCGTCAGATGGAGTTTCAAAGGGAGACGCTTGCACGCATGGATGCTCTCTCTCTTAAGATACAAGCCCGATTTCCTCCTCCGCCTCCCGATCCTTCTATGGATGACTAGACTTATTTTATTTTGATTGTATTTGGGATTAAAACTTAAAACTTGGATTGTTAAAACATTTTGCTATTTTTTGAATTGTTTAACTATTGTTGGATGTTTGAACTTTTTATTTATTTGGTTTGATCTTTATGAGCTTCATGTTTATTAATTTTTGCATTATTGACATCTTAGTTGCATTATGACCAATTTACCATTTCACATTTATTTATGAATATTGTTTATGGAACTAATGGTTAATCTCTCTTTTGATTGTGATCTTAGTAGCTTAAGCTATATATATATATATTTAATCAATTGGCTATGTTTTTCAAAACCTTGTTTAAATCGATTTTTAAATATTTTTGATTTAACAAAAAGGGGGATAAATGTTAAGGTGTTAAAATGTTTTAAAAGGGAGAAGTGTTATTGTAAGGGGGAGTAATTTTTCAAAATTGATTTCAAATTTTTAGAAAATCTTAAAATAACACAAATGTTTTGTTATATAAAAAATGGGGAGATTGTTGAAAACATTTTTGTGTTTCGATATAACAAATTAGTTTAAATGAATTTTAAGATTTTACAAATGATTTTTCTAAGTATATTCGATTCAATTAATCGAATATCAAATTATTACTCCAAGTCTTTTAAGATCAATTTCAAACCTTAATAAAAGTGTAAAATTGTGTTTTATAATTAATATATTTTTGAAACAATTTTCAAAAAGTATTTTGAACCAAAATCAAGCCTAAAATCAATTTTTCAGAGTGATGCACCAATGCACCAATCCATGCATCGATGCACATGAATTAAATTGAACATTGAATGCATTTCATGCATCGATGCACATACCATGCACCGATGTACTAAGGATTTTATGAAAACATCAAATGCATTTGATGCATCGATGCACAAACCATGCATCGATGCACTCTGGCTATTTTGAAACATTGAATGCACTTGATGCATTGATGCACTCTTAGTGCACCGATGCACTGAGAGTCCAACGGTTAAAATATTTGAATTTTACACCGATGCACCTAGGGTATGCAACGATGCACTGACGCTCCCAACTGCTTTAATTAATTGTTTTCACACTTAAACGGCTCTATTGACTCCACTAATCATCCCCTACGTTCAGAATCATTTGAAGGTGTATTTAAACAAGCTTAGAAGCCATTGATCAAAAACAAGAAATAACAAGCAACTAGAATCAAGCGAGAATCAAAGAGAAAGCATCAAACCTCAAGTTTGAGCATTTCAAGCCTATTTTTTATTTAATATTCATTTTGCTTTCAAGAACACTATTTGTACTCAATTGTATTCATTCTTGAGTGTTCTTTTCTTTGTTCTTGAATTGTGCAAACAATATTTCCTTGTGAGGATTTCCTTGTAAGTTTGCAAATTTGTAATATTCTCTTTGAGAAAGAGTGTTCTCAAGAATCGGGGTATATTCTTGAGGGAGTTGTAAGGTTATCTCTTTGGCCTCAAAAGAAAGAACAAATTAATGAATTTGTTGGAAAATCCTTAGTGTGGATAGCTAAGGTAGTGGACGTAGACTTTTATTGAGAAAGTCGAACCACTCTAAATTGCTGTGCAATTACTTTCAATTTTCTGCAAAAGCTTCCACAAAAATTTTAATTGCCAATTCACCCCCCTCTTGGCCGATTTCGTCGATCGATTAACTCAACAAGTTCTTTCATTAGCAGTTACGAATGGTTGGCAGCTACGTCAGGTGGATATCAATAATGCATTCTTTCATGGTGACTTGCATGAAGAAATATAATCATTTAAATGTGCTCCGTCAACTACAATAACTGGGCGCATGCAAGTAATAAACGAACGAATCTACAAAATAATATACACAAGAAATATAATCATTTAAATGTGAAATGCATGTAACTAACAAAAATGAGTCAACAAAATTATATTGATTTACTAACCGCAACACCAATGGTGATAAACAGCAACTCAAAGCGTCCATCTCTATCTGTTTTGATATGAGTTACCGACCCAGGATTTTTCAGCTTTAAATTGTGATAATAAGCCGGCAGTTGGGCAAACGATGCTTCTGGCGACCCCCTCAACAATTCCAAGGCATAACATTTGGCTCTCCAAGCTTGAGAATATAAGATACTAATCTTGAACCGAGCATTCATGTCAGTCATAATTTCATGTCCCCGATATACCCTGCCATTCAAAAACATTAACTCAGCCAGAAAATCACCCAACGCCTTTTTGTTTGCCTGTCTATGGTGAGGAAAAAATTGGGTTCTTGAACATGTATGTTTATCAATAAAAGTCCTAACTTGAAACATTTCGCAATCTTTTATCCTCTTTGCAATCATACGCCACGTACAGTTTTTGTCAATCATACACTTTGTTTCGAAACAATCTTTGTTTGATTTGTTAACTTTTAGTTGATAGCCATCTTCCACATATTTCGTATACAAAGCTATCTTCAAGTCTTCCTTTGTATCAAAACAATCATCTTTCTTGATACGAATAACTTTTGTGTAACAATCAACTACTATCTTTACCAACTCTTCTTCTGGTATCTGAAGTAATTCTGGCATATTCCAGTTATACTCCCATGGCATTTTCTTCTTCTTCTTTTTCTTCTTCAGGGTTATATGAATTACATAATGGATGTTCAACATGTTCATTCACAGTCGTAACTTCCTCCTCATTATCATCAACAACATCTTCCTCGGCAGCGGCTGTTTCATCATCAAAATTTGGGTATTGACCAATATCAAAATCATTACACGCAGGGTCTGTTTCTTCTTCTGAAACATCATCAAAATCTGAGTATTGACCAAGATCAAAGTTCGGGTATTGACCCAGATCAAATTTCGAATACTGACTAGTACTCATTTTTTCTGTTGGCTCATCATCGTTTAACTAGTCAATACAAAAACAGGAATTTGGTGCTGAAAGTTGATTGGGATTTGGATTAGGGAAAGATTGTCGGTTTTGAGATTGTGTTTGGTATTGGAAATGTGGTGAAACAAAATTTTCTTGGTGATGAAATTGTGCTGGAACCATTAAATTTTGAGGTTGATAACAACGTTGTAAATTGTGAGTACCATAAATTGGGGTTGAAGAACTTAGTTAATTACTACCCGCTACTGACCCAACTTCACTACTTCTAGGTTCAACAATATACAATTTAACATCATCTTGCGAAACACTAATGTAAGCAATGAATAGTTCAACATCTTCATTGTCGGTTAACAAATAAACTTTACCTTTTCTGTTGGCTCACAATTTTTTCTGTTGGCTCATCATCGTTTAATTGGTCAATACGAAAACAAGAATTTGGTGCTGAAAGTTGATTGGGATTTGGATTAGGGAAAGGTTGTCGGTTTTGAGATTGTGTTTGGTATTGGAAATGTGGTGAAACAAAATTTTCTTGGTGATGAAATTGTGCTGGAACCATTAAATTTTGAGGTTGATAACAACGTTGTAAATTGTGAGCACCATAAACTGGGGTTGAAGCACTTAGTTAATTACTACCCGCTACTGACCCAACTTCACTACTTTTAGGTTCAACAACATACAATTTAACATCATCTTGCAAAACACTAATGTAAGCAATGAATAATTCAACATCTTCATTGTCGGTTAACAAATAAACTTTACATTTTCTCTGATAAGATAACCTAAATCTACTTAGAGGCTCTAAATTCAATTTCTTTGCAACACATAACATTAGAGTTTCATAAGTTACATTTTTTAATGACAGTTTTAGTTAAATATTCATGGGTAAAGGCATATATTGTAAAACACCATGAACATTCTCCCATGACCCTCCAAAATACAAATCTATCCAAACATGATCAACATTAGATGATTTCATTCTACAAATTGTAAATTAATTTACTAAACAAATGAGCTATAAACTAGATATCATCACTAACTTAGAGAAAAACATACCTTTATTAAGTTGATAGTTGATAATTTGGGAGAGATATCATTGAAAAATTATATAGAAATAAAATTATGTAAAAAAAATTAGAGATGGGGAAGGATGCCGTTGGATATTGGAACGGATGACGTTGGATATTGGAACGGATGTCACCGGAGAGAGTGATAGATGGAGATGGAATGAGTTGCGATTTAGGGATTTAGGTTATGAGTTGTTGCTGCTGCGTAGTTTATATAGCCAAAACATTTGTGTTGCGAAAATAAAAGCTGTTGCGAAATTAAAATTCATGTTGCGAATTCAAAAATCGAGTTGCGAAAACAAAATTCGTGTTGCGATTTAGAAAATCTTGTTGCGAAAAGAAACTTGTGTTATGAAAAATAAATTCGCGTTGCGAATTTGAAATTCCGTGTTGCGATTTACATATTCGCGTTGCGAATTTGGAACCTGTGTTGCGAAATTGAAGATCGCGTTGCGAATTTGTTGGTCATTTTCGCAAATCCAAAAAAAGTTAGTTAAAATTGTATATTATAAGACATTTTCGGTCACCGAAATTATTTTTTCTAATAAAAAATAAAAGTAAATGATAAAGACCTTAATTATAAAAATAAAATGTATGATTGAAAATTAGAGACCCTATAAAATTGGGGGGCTTGCTCTCCTACTCCCCTTAATTGTCGACACTGAAAACCAACTCAACTTAAACTTTATAAATTTAACTTAATTTTTTTTAAATGAACTAAACCACTCAATAATTAAGAGATTCATTATTATTTTTTAAAATTTCAGTTTCAACATAAAATATGAACAATAGGAGATATTAAACCAATTTAGAAATGGTGGGTGGACGGTCAAAACACGAAGAGCAAAAGATAAGAGAATCTAAAAGGGAAGCGATGAGAGATTTGAGGCCAAACAAAACAGTTGGTCTGCTGACAATATTCCAATTGCCACCGCATTTCAAAGCTGTTATCTGTCAATCATTTTTCTTCTCTTTTGGAACCACTTTCATTTATTATGAAGTAATTTTAATTTTAAATTATTCACACGCAGCTTACATCCTTCCTCCATCAAATAATCACATCAAAATATTCACATAATAAACTTACTCGGTTTGAGTTTGAGATGATGATTTGAAAAGTTGATAATGCAATAGGGCTCTTCAGTTTGATATAAAACGACGGTTAAACATAAAATTTCGGTTAAATTACATTGTAACTATTATTTTTATTCTATTTTGGTCACTAAACTATTATCTTTTCAAAATCATACATGATATTATGTTTTCATTTCATTTTGATCACCTACCCCTTGAAAAATTAGCAGAACGACGATGTGGATTTTTTAAAAAAAAATCAATGATGATGTAGCATTACCTCATGGTGACATATTAGTATCACAATTAATTTTTTGAAGGTAGATGATCAAAATGGAGATAAAATGTACTATTAGGTATGATTTTAAAAAAAATAGTTAAATGACTAGAACAAAACAAAAGTGATAGTTAAGATACTAAACATGTAATTCACCTTATAATCCAAGCTATGATCAACTGTTTCTGTAAACAAATGAACTTATAATAGGTTGGATGTTTACAAGAGTTATTTTTGACCCATAGGTTTGTTTGCAAGGTTTTCCAGAAACAAGTTAAGGACTACTCAATGATATTTTTACAAGGGATTAAAAGAAAACATAGTAGGAAAGATTTTTTTAGATAGTTTTTTTAATAATTTAAAATGATTATAAAGTAATATCTATTAAATTTTTTTATTTAATTGACAACATACACATTCGTTGAAGACATAATTATTCGACCTCGAAATATGTAAAAAAAAGTTATCACTCAAGCTATGATTTTATATAATTTTTTAATACATACGCTAAAATCTACACCTGTAATTTGTGCACCTATATTTTATGTTATTATAATGATATTAAAATTATTTTATAATTATATAGACTTTTAATTTGCATTTGCAAATATTTTTAATATCTTATAATTGTATCATATTTGCATTGCAAATATTTTTAATATCCCAATTCCCACCTTTGCTTGTTTTTGTCCCTTCCCTCCTTTTTTGTTTTGTTTTGGACCCTTGACCTGTCAGGCGGGGTAGACTGAGTTCGGACAATATATCTTCTATTTTGGAGTGGTTTTTTTATTCGAAAATAATTTTTATTTACTTAATTACTATTTTTGTTTAAATTTAATTATACAAATACATAAGTATTAAATATATAAATGTATCTTTATTATTTGGCTAAATATTCAAATAAGGATCTAATATTTTAGAGATTGTTTCGTAAGAGTCTAGTGTTTTGAATCTGTTCAAATAAGGGCTTAATCTTTTTAAGAATCAGGTGAGGGCTTAATATTTTCAAGTCTACTCAGACAAAGGTCTAATATTTTCTGATACGTTCAAATGAGAATCCTTATTTGAAGATATTTTCAAAAGAAAATATATTTGTTTAAATTGTTCAGAAAATGATAAACTCTTATTTGATCATTTTAAAAGGCTATACATTTATTTTAGTAGATGCGAAACATTCTGATCCTTATTTAGTCATTTTAAAAATCAAGCTCTTATTTGAGCAACTCTTAAGGATACATTTGGATCATGAAATGTTAGATTATCTCAGGGACAAAACTTTGTTGGTGTTCAAAAGAGCCCCAACCCCTGTAATTGTTTTTTTAATATTTGATAGATTTTTATCTAATATATTTTAGTTCATTAAAAATAAGTATTCAAATTAAAAAATAAAAAAATTAAATATTTAGTCAAGTAGGGCTAAACTAAAGAAAGAAAATTCAATGTTTTCCGTTTTTTGATCTAATAATAATTTAAGCCATTGTAAGTTTAAATATTAGATAAATTAGAAATTATCTTCTGAACTTTAAGGCTAAATACCTAATAAACCGTTATATTTTCCTTAAAAAGTTTAGTATTTCGGTCTCTGTCAATATCTAATCATAGCTCTGTCCCTAAATTACCTATGAGAATTAGGATTGAGTAAAATTCAACTAGAAGACTGATTCTTTTCACTCGATTCAACTCGAGAAAACTTGACTCAAATTGATTTCGAGTTGTAATTTCATTAGCTTGACTCGAAAAAATTTCAATTTCAAATCGAGTTGTAAAATACAACTCGAATAACTCAAACAACTTGAGATTTTTAGTTATTGGTTTGATTTTCAAGCTTGAGTTGAATCCCTCAACCATGTATGATATATGCATATCACATATGAAAAAACACATGAAAAAGTATATATCTTGTATATGGTCATAAAAAACTATTTAAATTGGAATCAAATAATATCATAATATTATAAATACTTACAATTAAATTTAAATAGAAAATTGAAATTTTGACTCGACTCGACTCGAAAAAATTTCAAGTCAACTTCGAGTTTTAGAATAGGACTAATCAACTTTAATAACTCGAAATTTTTTTACTTGACTTAACTGGATCGAACGCTCACCCCTAATGAGAATAAAATTATCATAATGTAACATTACTTGTTACATTACTAAAAATGTTACATTAATTATTTGATTTATTTAACTAGAATATAAAATAATATTATTTGATTGATGAAATATAAAATTATTTAAAAGAAAGTTTTACTAAATTGTCATTATGATACATTTTTCTTTAGCGAATTTAATATTTAATATTAAATTAAAATATACTGCCATGAAAGTCCGTAGAACTATTTTCGTTACACACTACCTTAATTAAACAATGTTTAATATTCTATAATAGTGAATTTGATTTATTTAATATTGTTTATTAACATTTTTTTTTTGAATTTAGCGAGAAAAAATGAACAAAACTTAAATAAAAGTGATCAATTTTGTAGTTTATCAAAAAAAAAATAATGTGACCCTTTAACAGAAAAAAATCACCATTGGTCGTTACGATGCTAACATGATAATTCATGATGTTGATGTACCAATTAATGAGACTGATATGATAATTAATGGTGCTAACGTGACAATTCATGTTAGATAATGATATAGAAAGGAGCTTAAGTGATTCTTTTAAGAAATTCAAGGGCTTAATTGATTTCTTAAAAAATTGTTTCTTATTTATTTTTAAGAAAAAATTATAAAAAATTATTTAATATTTAATGTTGAATTAAGATTTGATATAACAATAAATTGCATATTGATTTTGGACTTAATCAAATTTATAAAAAAATTATCAAAAATAATTCAAAATCCAAATTAACTTGAAAAATATGTTTTAAATATTTTTCAACTTAGTCGAACCTTTTTTAAAACCAAACTCGATCGTTTTTGCGCTTTAAGTTAAGGGTATGTTTATTTGGGGGAAACCAATTACGGAATTGGTTTTTCCCGAAATCTCGTGTTTGTTTCACGTAATTCGTTTTTCGGAAAATGTTTTCCCGTGTTTGTTTCACGTAATTCGTTTTTTGGAAAATGTTTTCTAGTGTTTGGTTGGAGGAAAACTGGTTGGTCAACGTAAAATATTTTTCTGGTCAACAGAATTTCCTTTGTGTTTTCTGGAAAATGACTTACAATATGATTTTCCGTAAGTCATTTTCCGAACTTTTCACTTCAAAGAATAAATACTCAAAATAATTTTATTTTATGAATTTAATATTAATAAAATATTTTAATATCATTTTAATCAAATATTAATATTAAATATTTAAAATATATTTATTAATATTTCTAATAATATAATATTATATTTTTAATATTATAATAAAATAATCAATTATATTATAATAATATAAGATATTATATTATTATTTTAATAATATATAATAAATTATTAATAAAATTTATATTATTTATTAATTTCATAGAAATTATATTATTAAATTATTAATAATGAATAATAGTATTTGTTTATTTAATGTTAATATAATAATCTAATAATATTTTAATAAAGATATTTAAAATATACTAATTAATATTTTTAAAATATAATATAACATTATTACTTTAATAAATAATTAATATAATTTATAATATTTTATTTCAATAAAATATATCCATATTAATATTTTTATTAATAAAATTATAAAAATAACATTTAATAATAAATAAATTATTTTAATATTTTAAAAACAATAATATTAAGTTTTATGATAAATAATATTATTTATTGTGTTTAATATTTGTAATAAATAAGTTTTAAAAACTCATCAACTAGTGGAAAAAATGTTAAACAACACATTCCAAACATCGTAAAACGTTTTTTAGAAAAATGTAATTCATTTTACGGAACACATTTTCCGGGAAACATTTTCCAGAAATGTAATTCATTTTCCAGAATTCAAATTCGAGTAATTCATTTTTCAAAATTCAATTTCCAGAAAACCAGTTACAACTAAACAAACAGACCCTAAGTTTCCAAGAATATTTTGCTTAAAGGATTGTTACCCTAGCAAAGGATCAATCCTTTTGACCAAAGGATCAATCCCCTTGAAAAAGGATTGATCCCTTAGGTTCCAGTGAGTTTGGGATCTATCCCTTTACCAAAAGGATTGATCCCTCGAAGAAAAGGATCGATATCTTCCCTTAAAGGATCGATCCATTTGTTTCGACGGTCAATCATTTTGAAAAATGATTGATCCATTGTGCATTAAATTCTGTTTTTGGTTGTAGGTAATGACTACAATGATCCCCAACGATTCCAAACGACTAGAATTAATTGAGAATGTATAAATTGAAGGTCAAAGCTTTCCAAGGTCAATGAAAAATACATTGAATCAACCTACAAGCATCAAAGTTTTATTTTATGCTTAATTTGTAAAAATTCTTTGTTGTAAACACACTTGTGAGCTTCATTGTTTATTTTGCTCAAGTGTGATTTGGGTGTGATCTTAATTAGTGCAAACACATTTGCCTTGTGAGGCTTTCTCTTTGTTTGCTTTATTTGTAATTCCTCTTGTGGAAAGAGTGTAAACAAGGTTTTAGGGTATAAACCTTGTGGGTTGTTGTAAGGTTACACTTTATCCTCAAAGGTAAGCAAATCTAGTGGATTTGAGAAATCCTTAGCGTGGATGATAAGGTAGTGAATGTATACTTAGTTTAGAAGTCGAACCACTCTAAATCGTTGTGCAAAAAGTCCATCTCTTTATATTCATCCACCTCTTTACTTGAGTCTTGATTACTCTCATTGGTGGATTTGAAGGCGATTCCAACCGACTTCTTTTTCTTGTTATTCTCTTCTTCTTCTTCCTTCTTTCTTTGGAGCTTCTCCTCATTAGTGAGTAAAGAACCGATGAGCTCATCGAGGGTGTATAACTTCAAATCCTTGGCTTCTTCGATGGCATTTGCTTTACCTTCTCATGATGCAAGTAAAGAGGAAAACATATTTCTCACCATTTCTTCATTGGGATAGACCTTTCCAAAGTTCTTCAAGTCATTGATGATCATGGTAAACCGATCAGACATTGTCTTGATATCTTCATATAACTTCATCTTAAGTTCTCATAGTTGAGAGTGAGGATGCCAATCTTTGACTTCTTCAATTGGCTTGTTCCTTCATGGGTCACCTCCAATTTATCCCAAATCTCCTTAGCATTAGAGCATGAAGATACTCTACTATACTCGTCCTGGTTAAGAGCAAAAAAGATGATGTGCATGGCTTTGACATTGAGTCGGGCAAGCTTCATGTTCTCACTTGTCCTCTCTTTTCGATTTCTTGGAGGCATAGGAGAACCGTCGACAATGGCATCCTAAACTGCAAGGTCCATGTATTGGATGAACAACATCATCCTATTTTTCCAATACGAATAATTTGCTTTATTGAAGTAGGGTGGTCTATAGATGGAGTGAGAAACCTCAAGGTAGCATTGGTTTGATATGGAAGTCATCTTCTCTATTGCTTCGGGAATTTGATAGAGAGCTTCAAGGATCTTCACAAGGTTGTGAAACTGAAGATGTTGCCTTTCTAAAAATGAAAAGTTTCCATAGTTGGGGGTTTAACTTAACTTGTTTAGAAAGTGTCAAAAATTATGTATAGGTCCTCAAATTTTTATTGCTTTTAGAATTTGATCTGAATTTAATTAAAAATTCACTTTGGTCCCTAAATTTAACTAAAATTTCAACTTAATCCCAAAATTAATTTTAAAAAATTAGACCCTAATTTGGGGTGTGGTAAGTGCATTCAATTTAGGAATTAAGGTTTGTAGGATCGAGTCATTCATTTCTGAACAACTTCCCAGTGGGTCACCCATCCCTGGATTTCCCTGGTCCAAGCACGTTTAACTACAGAATTATGAAGCGAATGATCACCATTCCTTCTTAAAACCAATTGGTGATAAGTAGGTGGGCCATTTTAACCTCATATCTTTGTAGTGGGTGATCACTAGGTTCCCCCAAGCCAAGGTGGATTCTTGCGGGGCACCCCCCACAGTTCACCACAGCATTGCAGAGCCTCGCATCTATAGCGTGTTGCGAGCGGGCCTAGGGGCTTCGCAAGGCACACATGGGCCTCGGCAGGTTGGACAGTCACGTACCGATATCGCGCCCATACACGATAGAATCCCTAAGGGTAATCGCTGGACCCCATAACCCAACAATCACTCCCCCAACGACACCTGGGGGATTCGAACCTGCAACATGCTCTGATACCAATTGTAGAGTTAATCGATTGATGGAATCGGCCAAGAGGGGGTGAATTGGTAATTAAAATTTTGGTGGAAGCTTTTGCAAAAAAATTGAAAGAAATTTCATAACGATTTAGAGTGGTTCGACTTTCTCAACCAAAGTCTACGTCCACTACCTTAGCTATCCACACTAAGGATTTTCCAACAAATTCACTAATTTTTTCTTTCTTTTGAGGCCATAGAGATAACCTTACAACTCCCTCAAGAATATACCCCAATTCTTGAGAACACTCTTTCTCAAAGAGAAGATTACAAATTTGCAAACTTACAAGGAAATCCTCACAAGGTAGATTGTTTGCACAATTCTAGAATAAAGAAAAGAACACTAAAAAATGAATACAATTGAGTACAAGTAGTGTTATTGAAAGCAAAATGAATATTGAATGAAAAATAGGTTTGAAATGCTCAAACTTGAGGTTTGATGCTTTCTCTTTGATTCTCTCTTGATTCTTGTTGATTGTTGTTTTTTTTGTTGATCAATGACTTTTAAGCTTGTTTAAATACATCTTCAAATGATTCTTAATGTTGGAGATGATTAGTGGAGTCAATAGAGCCGTTTAAGAGTGAAAACAATTAATTAAAGCAGTTGGGAGCGTCAGTGCATCAATGGATACCCTAGGTGCATCGGTGCATCAGTGTAAATTCAAATATTTTGACCGTTGGAGTCTCAGTGCATCAGTGCACTAAGAGTGCATCGATGCATAAAATGCATTCGATGTTTTGAAAAAGCCTGAGTGCATCGATGCATAGTCTTGTGCATCGATGCATGGTATGTGCATCGATGCATAAAATGCATTCGATGTTTGAAAAATTATTTGGTGCATCGATGCATGGATTTGTGCATCGGTGCATCACTTTGAAAAATTGATTTTAGGCTTTATTTTGGTTCAAACTACTTTGTGAAAATTGTTTCAAAAATAATTTAAGTATAAAACACAATTTTACACATTTAGTAAGGTTTGAAATTGATCTTGAAAGACTTGGAGTAATAATTTGATATTCGAGTAATTAAATCGAATATACTTTGTGAAATCTTAAAATTCATTTAATTTAATTTGTTATATCGAAACATCAAAATGTTTTCAACAATAGATTTTCGATTTTTTTTACAACCTTGTTTATATTTTCGAGTCTTTTTGATTTAACAAAAAGGGTGAGAAATGTTAAGTGTTACAATATTTTAAAGGGGAGAAGTGTTATAGTAAGGGGGAGTAGTAATTTCAAAATTAATTTTAAACTTGATTTTTCAAAGAAAATCTTAAAATTACACAAATGTTTTGTTATATCAAAAAGGGGGAGATTGTTGAAAACATTTTGATGTTTCGATATAACAAATTAAATTAAATGAATTTTAAGATTTCACAAAGTATATTCGATTTAATTAATCGAATATCAAATTATTACTCCAAGTCTTTCAAGATCAATTTCAAACCTTACTAAATGTGTAAAATTGTGTTTTATACTTAAACTATTTTTAAACAATTTTCACAAGATATTTTGAACCAAAATCAAGCCTAAAATCAAATTTTCAAAGTGATGCACCGATGCATCAATCTATGCATCGATGCACCAATCCATGCATCGATGCACCAATTAATTTTTCAAACATCGAATGCATTTTATGCATCGATGCACATACCATGCATCGATGCACTCAGTGCATTTGATGCATCGATGCACAAGACTATGCAACGATGCACTCAGGCTTTTTCAAAACATCGAATGCATTTTATGCATCGATGCACTCTTAGTGCACCGATGCACTGAGAGTCCAACGGTCAAAATATTTGAATTTTACACTGATGCACCGATGCACCGATGCACCTAGGGTGTGCATCGTGCACTAAAGCTCCCAACTGCTTTAATTAATTGTTTTCACACTTAAACGCTCTATTGACTCCACTAATCATCCCCAACGTTCAGAATAATTTGAAGGTGTATTTAAACAAGCTTAGAAGCCACTGATCAACAAAAAAAAAACAACAATCAACAAGAATCAAGAGAGAATCAAAGAGAAAGCATCAAACCTCAAGTTTGAGCATTTCAAGCCTATTTTTCATTCAATATTCATTTTGCTTTCAAGAACACTACTTGTACTCAATTGTATTCATTTTTAGTGTTCTTTTCTTTGTTCTAGAATTGTGCAAACAATCTACCTTGTGAGGATTTTCTTGTAAGTTTGCAAATTTGTAATTTTCTCTTTGAGAAAGAGTGTTCTCAAGAATTGAGGTATATTCTTGAGGGAGTTGTAAGGTTATCTCTTTGGCCTCAAAAGAAAGAACAAATTAGTGAATTTGTTGGAAAATCCTTAGTGTGGATAGATAAGGTAGTGGACTCAAACTTTGGTTGAGAAAGTCGAACTACTCTAAATCGCTGTGCAATTTCTTTCAATTTTCTGCAAAAGCTTCCACCAAAATTTTAATTGCCAATTCACCCCCTCTTGGCCGATTCCATCAATCGATTAACTCAACAGGGTTCTATAGTTGGCCTAATTATAAAATTAGATTTAGGATTATGGTTAGGGTTTATGAATTAGCGGATTAGGAGAACGCGAAAATTGATGGTGGTCGTCGTACACGGGGAGCTGTGACCACTACCTGTGAAGGTGACGACTTTCAGTGAGGTAGCACCAGCCGGTGATGACTCGGACGGTCGCCCAAGTCCAAACAAAACTAAAGAAACTTACCTTACCGAATTGGTTGCGCGAACGACGAGAAACGACATCCACGTGGGAAGGGAGGATCGACAATGACTATGTCACCGGTGGAAGAGGCTAACGGCAGCGACGGTGATGACTTCAATGGCAAGGAAAAAATATTTAGAATTTTTTTATTTAGAGGTTGGTATTTGATCCAATTACTGTTAAAAAGATTATGGAAAATAATGTAATTATTATTTTATTTTAAATAATTTACCTTTATATTTTTAATTAATTTATAATTATAAGTTGAGTCCTTTATAATTTTATATTTTTATATATTAAATTAATGATACTCAACGATTAGTGATACTCAAATATACTGGTCGAACGCGGTAAAATTTTTCAAGTTTTTATTACGACTGTATCATCTAAAAGTCAGTGGATAAACAAAATAAAGGAATACATAAAGCAACAATAGAAACAAACTAACGAAATATATAAAACAACATTACGCAACCAAAACTGTATGACAGGACGAAAATGAGAGAGGTAGCTGTGATTAAAACCATAACGGCATTTTAATGTTGAAAGACAACTATAGTTTAAACTGTCCTAAGAAAATGGCTGGACAAATCTAACATAAACCAATAACTTTATTCTCAAATTCTTTCAACTTCTCTAATAATAAAAAATAGTCCCAAGTTTAGTATTACTTTTTTTTATCTTTCGCAATTTGCTAGGGTTTACATTTTTCCTTCTCAAAAGCTAAAATAATAATAATTTTTTTTCTTTCTTATGAGATGTTTTTTATTCAAAACATGGAACCAAATCAAACTTAATTAACTCGATTCTCTTCTTTCTCGTTGTCGTTGTTGCCGTTGCTACTACCATCATCGTTCGATGGGAAGTTGCATATCGGCACCAAAAAAACTAGTAGGTATAATATCAAAGAAAGATCATTATAGTTACAAACCTAAACCAAGACCCAAATCGAAACATGCACGTTTTGGCCCCGAACGTATACGGAGATCGTTAAACTTACGTAATAGGGTTTTGAAGGATTCATCGGGAAGCAACATCTCAGGAAGGTATAAGATCAGAGAAGAGCTAGGGAGAGGCGAGTTCGGGGTCACGAGCAAATGTTTCGATTTGAAAACCGGGGAGCCTTACGCGTGCAAGAAGATATCGAAGGCGAGACTGCGGACGGAGATCGACATCGAAGATGTAAGGAGAGAAGTTGAGATCATGAAACATTTGCCTAAGCATCCGAACATTGTGGCCTTTAGGGAAGCCTTTGAAGATAAAGAAGCTGTATATCTTGTAATGGAGCTTTGCCATGGCGGTGAACTCTTTGATAGAATCGTCGCTAAAGGTCATTACACGGAACGAGCCGCCGCTAGAGTTGTGAAAACCATTTGGAATCATAAAGGTAAATCAAACAATCAAACCCATTTTTCTAATTATTAGATATTTTATATTAAATTCCATATAAATATGCAGATAGTTTACGATCTATAATTTATATATATTTGTTGCAGGTATGCCATGAACATGGAGTGGTACATAGGGATTTAAAACCAGAGAATTTCCTGTTGGCGGATGAGAATGAAACTGCCTCTATAAAAGCAATTGATTTTGGCCTTTCCATTTTCTATAAACCTGGTAAGCTTATATGAACCCTATTTGTATAATATCGAACTTAATATTGATTTATTCGATAGGTTCAATTAAGAAATAAAAAGAAAATTGTTAAACTAGACTATATAATAAAATAAAATCGAAATGAAACAAAATCAAATCGAGTAAATGATCAGGATTAAATGGCAGGTCAGCAGTTCAATGACATTGTTGGAAGTCCTTATTATATGGCTCCAGACGTTTTAAAAAGGAACTATGGCAAAGAAGTTGATATTTGGAGTGCTGGTGTTATCCTCTATATCTTGCTTTGTGGAGTTCCTCCCTTTTGGGCTGGTAATTATATATGTATATATATTATACTCGCATTTAAATTTTTAATTTTGATTCTGAATTTGAATAACATATAAAATGGAATTGCAGACAATGAAGAAGGCATTGCACAAGCAATAATAAGAGGAAAGATAGATTTTGAAAGGGATCCATGGCCTAAGGTTTCTGAGGAAGCAAAGGATCTTGTTAAGAGAATGCTCGACCCCAATCCTAGAACTCGGATAACCGTTCAACAGGTTTACGGTACGTTAGTCTCGTTTGTGATTACATCTTACATTGTCTGTAATTTTCATGTTAATGTCTAGTTTAGATGGTTCGTATTTGAGACGAGTTTATATGATGTTGGTTTTGCATGCTACTTAATGATGAAGAACATCCGTGGATACTAAACTTGGAACATGCTCGAAATGTGAATCTTGGAGAACACGTGAGAGCAAGGATTAAGCAATTCTCATTGATGAACAAGTTCAAGAAAGAAGTTCTTAGGGTTAGAATCCCATTCAACACCTTTCCTCTTTACTTTCTATGTTTAATATATATGCTTTGAAAACAAAATAATATGAGGGTCTTTCACTTCTGAAATTGAAAATCAATAAATCATCTAATTTAGCATATAAAATTAAATTGCTTTATTTTCGAACCGGTTAAATTGATTCAACTTGTAAAATATTAAAAAAATTATAGAACTAAGCTTCAATTTGGATGTAGGAAACAAATTAGGTGTAAAATATTTTTTTTTATGTAAAGCGGATATAAAAAGATTTTAGAGTGACAATTAAAAGAAGAGAATTCAGATTTAAGATGAGCACGTATCCACACACTAATGTGGCTCCGTCATTGGCCTTACAAAGCTTCATTTATGACCCGAGAAATGTTGAGACACACATATATTATTATTACAGGTCGTAGCGGACAACTTACCGGATGAACAAGTGGATTCAATCACGGAGATGTTTAATATGATGGATACTGATGAAAGCGGTAACTTGACGTTCGAGGAACTTAGAGACGGGCTTAAGAAAATCGGACATTCTCTCGATGATCCTGATGTTCAGATGTTAATGGAAGCAGTATGTTTATTTCTTCTTCTTTTCTTCTTTTTTTTTTCCCAAAAAATAATTAGAATATTATCTTAATGTTGTGAGAAAAAAATGAATATGTAAGCAGGCGGACATGGATGGAAACGGGATTCTGAGCCGGGATGAGTTTGTAATAATGGTGGTTCACCTGAAACGGATCGGAGGCAACAACGAGCTATTGTCTCAAGCCTTTACTGTGTTCGACAAGAACCGAAGTGGTTACATCGAACTGGAAGATCTGCAAGAAGCTTTATGCCACGACAACGTTCATCAACAGCTTATCAAAGACATCATGGCCGATGTCGATAAAGATAAGGCACATTCCCATCTTCCCCTTTAAATTGCACTTCTTTTTTCTGCCTTTTTTTTTTTATTATTTATTAACATTGGATTTGCTGTAATTTGAATGTGTAGGATGGACGAATCAGTTACGAAGAATTCAAGGCAATGATGGCAACAGGGACGGATTGGAAGATGGCTTCTCGACAATATTCCAGAGCTTTGCTAAATGCAGTCAGCATGAAAATATTAAGACAATCTGTTCAATTAAAGTGATATATATTGTATCGATGTAATATGGGAACTCAAACTTTGAGGTTTCACTCTCGATAAATACTCGGATCGAATGAACTCGACTCGAGCTCGAACTCGACTCGAGTTCGTAACGGGCTTAAACGAGCTATTCGATATTCGACTCGAAAAACTCGTGAGCAGCTCGAAAAAATATTATATTATAATTTTAGATTTTTTAAAATTACATTATTAAAAATATATTAAAAATACACTATGATAATTATAAAATTTTAAAAATATATTAAAAATTCTATAATACAAATACCCTCAAATTTTAATTTTTTTAATTAACCAAGTTCAATTGTTTCATTTTTAAAAGAAAAATAAAAGCACATATAATTAAGCACATGTTATTACACGTGTTTGATTGATTTTTTTCTTTCTTTTTTAACGTAGAAAAATAAAATAAAAAAATAAGAAAAAATAGCCAAACAATAGAAAAATTGAAAATGATTAAAAATTATTTTTAAATAAATATTCTTATATTTATTTTAAATTAATAAAAAATTATTTATCTAATGAAAAATATTTAATATATTTCTAATGATAATATTTTTAATTAACTAATTTTTTAAATTGTTGTTATATTTTGAGGTTTTAGGTTCAAATATCATAAATATCAAGGGTTTGAGCATTTAATATCAAGATACTATATTGTACTTACCTCATAAATCGGTACCAAATCGATTAATTAATATCTTTGTAATGAACCCTAAACCCTAAACCCATTTAGCACAATTCAGCAGTAGCAGTCGCCAAAAGGGGCTCTCTGCTTCATGCTGAAGCATTAATCCTACAGCGGTGCAGTACGTGAAAGGAGAACAAGGGTGTGTTATAAAGAAGAAGCAATTAGCATCATTACAACATACTTACCTGGGCGGGGTCAATGGTTTGAACTTGTTTCTCCAGTACTCATCTAGTACATATCACTTAAATAAATATTCTATTTTGAAAATAAATTTTTCAAAAAATATTAATGTCACGTAAATGTGTATTTGTCTTATGTGATAAAATAACTTTGATACCACAATTCATTAGTTGGTCTCATCTATCTACATGTCTTTATATAAACAAGTCTATAAATTGTATATATGTATTTTAAGAAAACTATGGAAAGTTTGAGACTATAACATTTAGGAAATTATTTGGTTGGTAAACTTCTTTTAATTCCACAAGTTAAATTATGAAGATCGTACGTTATTAGTTAATATTTTTTAAATAATTAAATAAAACACATGCTAATTTTTAATCCACTTGTATATTACATAATTTATAATTAATTTATCAAATGACAATCTAAATATTTTTTATTTAATTTAAGTTGATTATAAGATAATATATGTTTAAAATACTTTAATCATTTAACAATAAAAATTTAAATATTTTTATAAACAACATAATCAAACTTAAAATTTATAAATATAACAATAATTATTTAACTAACTTATTTAAAACATTTAATGAAATAAACGCGAAATATAAATGAATCACTTTAAATGCGGGGAAGAGATAAGAGTGCAAATTTGAGAGGGGAGAAGTGGGTGTGGGGTCACCATCAATGAGTCTTCCCGTTGGTCATTCCTTTTAGATGTCTGGAAATGTGGAAAATTTTGCCATAATTTGTTATCACACAATTTTCATACTTTGAAAGTTGAATCCCAGAAGAAATCTATATACTCATCTCCTCCCCCCAAATATATATATATACAGGAAAATTTTGGTAACATGTTTCTCCTTTCCCTTCTTCAACGGCAGTAGCATTTAAGGAGACCCTCCATTCATTTCTTTGAAGAACAATAAATTGGAGGATTTGTTTTACTTTTTTATAAATATTTTGGGGGGAGGAGTTCCCTAGAAGATGATAAGATGGTGGTGGGTTTCTGCTTTTCAATTAGTCGAGTTGTTTGTTAGCTCAATGGTTCATCTTTTATATGGGTTTTATGTATATAGCACTGTTGTTGCTGGGGACCTTCCTCAAGCTTTGAGTGATAGGATTTTCAAGTCTAATGCAAGTTTAGAGGTGAAAAGACAAGATCCCAGTAAAACCAACGTTGATGATCTCCCTCCTATTGTTTTGGTTATGGCATTTTTGGTTTTGGCAAAGGAGTATGTTCATCTTCTTCCTTTTGGTGTTCTTTTTTTTCCCTTTTTTTAAGTTTAAGCTGAATTTTATGATCTGATGTGGGTTACTTTTTTACAGAAATTTGGAAGTGTTTCATATTTTGTAGGGCTGAGAAGAAAGACGAGAGGGTCCTTGTGCCTGATTTGGGTTTTTGTAGAAATTTGGAAGTGTTTCCTTTTGTGTTTCATATCCCACATCGTTGAGATACTATAAGATGGCAGGATAAGCTATATATAAACAAGCGGGCTTGTGCAGTTGAAACATATTTTTCTTGGCTTCTTGGCTAAGATTTGAGCTTAATTTGAGCTTGATTCGAGCTTGATTCGAGCTTGATTCAAGCTTAAAATCGAGCTTTAATCGAGTTCGAGTCCCGAGTTTTAATTGATTTCTTGAATTTTTTTTGAGTTCTAGCCTTTTCGAGTTCGAGTCGAGTTTTAATATTATTTTGAGTTCGAGTCGAGCTTGATAATTTTAAGCTCGCGAGTTTTCGAGTCGAGCTTACTATAAATGGTTTCGAGTTTGAGTTGAGTTCAGCAATACTTGAGCTCGACTCGGCTCGTTTACACCCTAGTTTCACTGCAATATTTTATTTTATTTTTAAAATTCCCACGACATTAGAGCGGAATATTGTACATTTATAGGGGAAATTGTGAGGAATACATTTGAGTTTCCTTTTTCCTTTTATATATAAAAAAGATGTGTTAGACGTATTCAATGATTTTATGAAAAACTTCCAATTGTATATTTCTTTAAATTTCTCCACCAAGTGAAAGGGGAATGTTGTATGTTTACCATAGGGAAATGGTGAGAAGTTTCAGAGTTACTTGTACTATAAATTTATTTTTCTAACCTAAAATGTTTACATCATTTTGGGTTGGTGTTGGTGTTAACTTATATGTTATTATAGAATGATTTTGCTCTAATTATTTATCTGTTGCTCTTTTATCCATAGTTCTATAATTGTTAAATTTTAACATATATAATGTTGGATCCATCAAACGATTTATGATAAAAAATAGTATTGTTCTTCGTAGAAGTCCAGGTTTAAGTAGCTGAATCCAATAATGTGTGTACTATCAATAACTAAAAAGATATTAAATATTGTTAGTGTTTGACTCGAATTCAAAGTGTCACAAATTAATTAAAATAAATATTAGGAAAGTAGAAAACAAAAGTATAAAACTTTATTAAAGTTGATTTCTACTTTATTTAGTTTTCATTTGTAATCAAGTATATATCCCTATAAATAGATACTAAGGGTCAGGGTTAGATATCAAATTCTTTTCTTTCACCAAAATCCTCTTGTATTTTCTTCCTTCATATTAGTGAAATTCTTCTTCTCTGCCTGTGATTTTTTCCTTTTGGGTTTTCCACGTAAACCCTAGTGTTCTTTGTTTTTCCTTTTCTATCACGTTTATTTGTTTGTTGATAACCATCGTTTCGATATTATAACATATATATTACTATATAATCACATACTACTAAAAAAGTTAATGTATTGTTGATAGAATGTTAATTCAATTTAAAATATAATTTTTATCACATAATCTGTCATTATTATTAAATATAATTGTTTTTTGTTTCAGTAGTAACGTTCGCAACACTTCTGTACTCATCCTCCATAGTCAACCTGGAAACTGACTTTTGTTTCCTAGAGTTCCACATCACAAGATTATCACCTACAAACACACAATAGCCAGAGATAAACTTATGGTCGTCAGTGTTTGCAGCCCAATCAGCATCAACAGAGGCTACAACATTGAACCCTGCCACTGTATGTGCTATGATCAAGCCATGATTAATCGTTCCCACCAAGTACCTCAAAATCCTTTAATTGCAACAAGTTGTTCTAGTCTTGGAGCATGCATGTACTATGCTACCTTATTAACACTAAATGCAATGTCTGGACGAGTGTGACATGCATATAACGATGCACCTACAATGCTTCAACACTCATAGGCATTATGAAGCAACACCCCTTTACCTTGACTCAACTTAGAAGACACAAGCATGGTGTAGATGTAGGATTGACAATACTCATTTTTGTCTTCATCAACAGCTCTAGGATAAACTTCCTTTGGCTAAGAATTAATGAACAACCATAACGCTTAACTTCTATGCCCAGAAAATAATGTAGATCACCAAGATCTTTCAAGGCAAACTCACTCCCAAGAAGCCTCACTACTTCTTCAATCTGTCTGTTGGAGCTTCCAATCAACACTATATCATCAACATACACAAGTATGTAAACACATTGACCGTCTACCCAATGAACAAACAACGACGTATCTGCTGAAGGTTCTTTAAACCCAATCTTAATTAGACAATTCTTCAGTTTATCATGCCAGTTTCGAGGAGCTTGGCGTAAACCATAAAACGCCTTTTTAACCAGCACACGAATGGACTACCATTAGCAGCTACTTCCTCAAACCCAGGTGGCTGTTGCATGAACACCTCTTTATGCAAATCATCATACATGAATGCATTGTTTACGTCCACCTGGCGCAACTGCCAACCATTCGTAACACCTAATGAAAGGATAACATTCAATGTTGCAAATCTGACAACCGGACTGAATGTTTCACCAAAATCATGTCCTGACACTTGAGAAAACCCTTTAGCTACTAACCTAGCTTTATACCTGTTAATTGAGCCATCAGGGTTCTTTCAATTTGAACATCCATTTACACCCAACCACTGACCGTCCTTCAGGTAGTTTCACTAGGTCCATGTACCATTCTTTCTTAAAGCTTCAACCTCTGCATGCATTGCTACTCTCCATTGGAGAGACTGAAGTGCTTCATAAACATTCAGAGGTTTATATCATCATAGCTAGCCAATTACAATTTAGGCTTAAATATTCTATACTTACTTCTTGTCAGCATTGAATGTCAATTCGAAGAGCTTGTATCATTGCCATCTCTTAAAGGAACAACATTGTCAAAAGAACCAGACACTGCCACATGTTGCCTTTGACTTGCTAATTCAACATCTTCAGCTGTACTTACTTCACCACCTTATTCTCCTTCTTCTTGTTGGACTGCAGCTTCTAGAGAAGTTTCACCCATATCTACTGTGACCTAACCCATATGACCAGAATTTCTATCAAAACTGCTTTCACTTGCACTAACTACCTCCTGTTACACTGCTACACTCAGCGGACTAACACCTTCAGTCAAATCAGTCTGATTCATACCACCAGAACAAGTTCCTTGATCTACACAAGTCCTATTTGTTCGAAATTGCCTTATATCAGTGATAACCTCAAGTTCTATAGACTTTGTTTATTAGGTACAAATGTATTACTCGAACCCTACAAATAGAAAAGTCAGCTCATCAAAATTACATGTCTAGAAACATATATCTTGCCACTGGCTGCTAGACATATGTATCCTTTGGGCTAAGGGCTGTAACCTAGAAATGTACATGGCTGGGAACGAAAATCAAGTTTGTGCTGTTCAAACAACCTCAAGTGAGGAAACATTTACACCCAAAGATCTTCATGAATTCATATTCTGGTTTCTTTCCCTAAATTTCTCATAAGGTGACAGCCCATCCAAGACGCTAGTAGGAAGTCTATTGATAAGAAAAACTGCAGTAATAGCCGCATAATACCAATAATGCAAAGGCATAGCAGCTTATTCTAACAAAACCAAGGCAAGCTCAATGATGTGTCGATGTTTCCTTTCGACCACACCATTCTGCTCGGATGCATGAGGGAAAGCAACACGATGTACAATCCCTTCTTTTAACAACATAGATAATAGACTGTGTTACTCTCCACCTCAGTCACTTTGCACAGCCTCACAAACAACCCAACCTGAGTTACAACCATTTATTGAAATAACTTAAACGTATTTACTGCTTGCGATCGTGCTTTTAAAAAATAAACCCAAGTATGTCTTGAATAAGCATAAAAAAACGACAAGTAATAGTAATATCCATTATAAGATAAATGAGTTGGTCCCCATATATCAGTGTACACAAGTTGAAAGGGTTCAGTACACACAAAATTGGAATGAAAGAAATGCAACTTATGGATTTTGCCAATGCAACTGTATGATATGTTGTATGCCCTAACCTTCTATGCCAAAGATTGTAAACATCATCAGCCACAACAGAATTGACACATGTATTTTTATAAACACTTGATATAGAAATACTAGGAAACACATAAAGTCCCTCTTGCATTCTTCCTTGGAGAAGCACCTCTTTAGTAACTGCATCATGAACACACAACCTTGTGCATAAAATTCAAATACCACATCGTTGTCCCTAGGAAACTTGGACACAGACAACAAATTTTATGTTATGCCAGGTACATGGAGTAAATCATTAACTAACTGTACTCTAGAAGCATACTTCATGACCGTACTACCAACCAAATCAACAGGTAATGAAGCACCATCACCCACAACCAGCTTACATGAACCACTACAACCAGTTCTGTGAGTTATAATATTTGCATCTGGAGTAACATGGTGGGTAACACTAGAGTCAACAACCCACTAATCCTACTTAGCCACTGATGTATCAGCACTAGTCGAAGAATGAAGTTGAGAACCCTTCGAAGAACACATACAAGCACACTTATCATACGTAGTAGTGTGAGCTTAAGCAAATTCTTCATCATATATGGATTGATTGTTACTAACAATCTGAAACCCTTCATCGTAACAGTTCCAACAATGATCAACTAAGTGTCCGATCTTGCCACAAAGCTGACACTGAACACGCGGCCTACCACGTCCTCGATCTGCTCAACCACCAGACCTGCCACCTGACCGAGCAGTGGTCATACGATCTCTATCATAGTTTGAATATGACTGTTTAGAGTAATCACCTAAACCAGCTCCATGAGCAAGATGAGCCGCAACCATCACAGTTTCTTCTTGAGCAGCACAACAATATGCGTTTCTGTATCTATAAGCATGGTACAAACCTTATCTAAGGGCAACATGTCACCGATGGATGTTATAACAACCATAAACAGCGATACTCACGCGGTAACCCGTATATTGTCTTCTCCTTTCTTGAGAGACTGAAGTTACAATGTAAACTCATCATCGAGGTTGAAGACCTAGTTGCAAAATATTACAACACCGAAGCCCAGATAGATGTAGCTGTCTCAGCTCCCACAAATTGATACAAAAGATGTTGACTAATGGTAGAAAGTAACCATGATGCTAATGCACTGTCCTGGGCTACAAAATCATCATAAGCTTCATTGGGAACAAAACTGCCATCTTCATCAACAATCATCTTCGGTGGAGATTGCATACCACCAGTGGGAAGACGGTCAAGCCGATGACTGCGAACGGTAAGTAAAACTTGTTGTTTCCATAACAAGAAATTTGTTTCATCCAACACTACATTGATCTTATTGTTAGAAAATATCGAATCACAATAATCAGTAAAAAACAGGCAAAAAACCCATAAAGATCCGTTAATAAAATAGAAACATCATACCAGAACTATTGAGCAATCACCTTTTACAGTTAACAACACATGAACTAACAAGAACACCATGAGTTACACAACAAGAAAAGCAAGAAGCTCCAGGAACTTATGGCGATTGATACCATGTGAGAAAGTGACTTCATTGAAGAAATGTAAAACCAAGATGCATATCATTTATTGAACTATACCACTGCTTATATACAAGAGAATACAGCCACTATAACTACTTATAACAGCTAACAACTACCAGTTAATAACTGTCCCTAAGAGCTTCCTAACTACACAACTAACTGCACATCAACAATACCTTCATCATTCAACAATGTGCACATTAAGATATAACTATATATAGGAGTAATATCTACAACAACGTTTGAAAAAAATAAGCAACATATGAAGGAGAAAAGAAAGCATAATCTGGAGCATGATAGCCAAATGTCCCCAGAACTCGAGTTGAATGAAGGCGAGCAGCCATGTCCGGAGACTGATTCGAGAGGTTAAATCCGCAATCTTGGCTTTGAAATCTTCAAAGAGGAGCACATTACTAGATCGTACATCTCTGTGTATAACAGAGGGTTGAGCCTTCTCGTGCAAGTATTCCAAGCCCCTTGCTGCATTGGTCGCAATCTTTACCCGCTTCATCCAGTCAAGCACCAGACCTGGTTGCGCCCCTGGAACTCCCTTCCTTCCTGTAATTCCAAAAAAAAAGTAAGTCATACTAATAGTCTAAATCATGAACTCATACGTTACATTATTGCCTGACAAACCATACAATACGCCATGTAATGATCCCATTGTTGCATACTCATATGCAAGCACACGGACATTGCCTTCAACACAGTAGCCTTGCAGCTCGGCAAAGTTTTCGTGCTTCATCTCGAAACCATGGAAACCTAAACAAAGAAAATTTGCCCGGTCCAATAATTAGGAAACAAGATCAAACACATGAACATGAGCACACACTTCTGTCAAATTTTAAAAACTCGAAATCCAGTTCGGGCTCGGGGGAAACATCAATCTTTTAACAGCTACAGCTTGTCCATTATCCAGCCTGCATAATAAATTCTTCCGTAAGAACCTTCTCCGATTAAAGCGCTGCTCCAAAATTGTTCGTATATTCTTCCAATTCTTCCAATGATGATGCCGGCACTTCGAGAGGCGGTGGTTCTCGATCTTCGGTTTAATAGGAGCTGCCACTTTTGAGTTCTTTTGATGTCCTGAATCGTTTCATCGGGGTAAGTGAGAAATTATTATAACAGAATTCCATGGAAAATATCATAGAAAGAAACAGACCATCTGGATTATGCTTGGGACACTTGAATTGGTCAGTTTCGCAAGAATGATAATTCTCCTCTGCCTGAGCTGAACAGAAAAGCCATCGATGCATCCTTGTTTTTTTTTCATCTCAAAAGAGACCCTCCGGATGCATTACATTCATAATTCAGATATTTTGTTAAATTTTATTGATAATTGATTTTCATTTCATTAAAATTTTATAAATTTATTCCCTAAAATTTTATAAATTCGTTCTCTTAAAGTCGACTTCCTATCCCTGAGATCTAAGAGGGATTTCACATTCATCCAGCAATTCGAAATTCACAACAACAAAAATGAAGAAGAATGTTTCAGCACGAAACATGTGGATTGCATTTTGTTACGTTCTTTTGTACACGCCCCCATAAGGTCAAGAGACACCTATAGGACAAGCCAACCTTGATGCCTCCCAATTACTCATTTTACCGTCGGTTCCTTCGGTCCATCCCTGCTTCCAGTCCTCGGGATAAACCGTCTTCGACCTCCAGCAACGTTCTTGTATCAACACATTTCATAACTTCTTTGAAATAAAAATAAATATGTTCCAAAATAAAACAACAACTCCATGTTATGCAATGTCATGGAGTATGGTTCAAGAAAAAAATTCCATTAACATTCAATACATAAAAAAGTAGAAGAGAAAAGTGAGCCATTAAGCCTTGTTTAAAACTTATCTTCCATAAAGAAGGGGAAATGCAATATCAAAATACCAACAAATTATACCTCACAAAAGATAAACCAAAATGATTATAAAGTTATTTTTAAAAAATAAAAATTGTACTTGATTTGCTCTCTATTTCCTCTCTTTCTCCAGGGCTGGTTTTGAAGGGAATCAGAGATGAATTGGAATATTTCTCCAATTAAATATAGTTTCAGCTTCTTCTTTTTCAGTTTCTCCCCTACAAATATATCTTTTCATTTTATAAGGAAATTTGTTTAGATTATTATTTTATCTATTAAACAAAACTACCTAAAACCTGGTTTTGCATGTCAAATAAATGCATTTAATAATTTCAAATGATAAAATTAAAAGTAAATAACGTTGGATTTACTATTTTATTAATCAAAAAGCTTTTTTGGTATGTTTATTAATAGAAAACGTTTGGATAAATTATCCCATCAGTCATTAACTTTAATTTATGCATCAATTTAGTCACTATACTTTAAAATATTTCAGCTTTAGTGCTAAACTTTGACATTGTTTTTTTTCTTTCATTGAGCCGTTAAATCTTTAATACCTGACTGAAGTGACATTTGGAAAAAATGGCAGAATAATGCATTATGGGAATTTTTTTCCCACAATAACGTGGTTTCAACATTATTTTCCCATCTAGGGTATTTTCTACAGTATACGCCTAAAGCCCCCAGGATATCTCGCGTCTTCAGGCCAACCTGTTGCATACAGAATCCCCATGGATTACTCGGCGTCTTCAGGCAAAATGGAGTAGAGAAGACCACGGGATTTCTCGACGTCTTCAGCGTACGTCGTGATTTCTCTGCATGGCGTGGGAAGCAACAAATTTGTTGCTGCATGGGCGGGCCAGGAACGATGGGAATCTCTGCAATGTGGGAAGCAACAACTCTACTATTGCATGCATTGGGAATACGTCTAATAATGACACTATTATTAGACCAATAATGCATGCACTGAGTTTTGTTATAAAATAAGGGTGGGGATTGCATTGCATGCATGAGTTGGGTGAGTTGGGTTTTAAGTTATAGAAGCAAGTGAACTGTGTTGAATTTTTTTTCGATCGAAGTCAATTGGAGTTGATGCTTGAAGTGGGTTTTCAGTGGTCTCGGAGATTTTTGTGGTTCGATAATTTTCGAGTTTTGGTTTAATGTTGTTCAAAACACAATTTATCTCTCATTTCCAATGTGAACTTCATTTATTTTTTTCCCCTCTTGAAAGAATGCTTATATATGTTAGGAGGATGATAAAATCTTTATTACCATCAGGCAGAGGGTAAAGTTGATGGTATTCAATATTTGTGATAAATTATTTTATGAAAATTTTAAATTATATATATTTTTAGATCTTTATTATATAATTTTTTTAAAAAAATTAATTATCTTATTCATTATTAGTAGACTTAAAGTAGAAATATATCGTGATTAGCACAACTTTAGATTCAAACTTTAGATTTTAAGAATGTAAAGAATGATTTTAATAATAAAGGATGATACATTTATTGTGATTAGCACAAATCCTTATAATATTTTTTATTTGATGCATTTAAATTTGTTCATGAGAATATAGTAATTTGAGTATTATTGTTAATTTAAAATTAGAAAATTTAAGTTTGATTGGTATACAGAAAATTTATGAATATAAAATTATCGAATTTTATTTAAACTTAAAATCAAAAACCGAAGTTAAATTCGAAGTCAAAAGAATTTAAACTCAAAACTTCTTGAATTTGTTCGATTGAAATTTAAACCTAAATCTAAGTACATGGAAATTAATATAATATCTCTTATATAACAACATATAAATGCATAAATATTTATATTATAACCATTTAATTAAGAAAATAAAAACTAATATAACGTGTATAAAATAGTATAAACTAATATATTATGAATTTGATGGTATGATTTTACAGATTAAATCGTATTTGAGTGGTTTGGTAAGTTAGTTTAAATTTTATTGATTTATTTCTTTATAAATATAAATTAAATAGACTATTTATTTTTTGATTTAACAAAATTTTTGTTTAAATTTTATTTAATTGTTGAAATATTTAATTTTTTTTATAGATTTGTTGAAACATGACAGAAGAAAATGTTCTTTTGAGGCTAGATGGTCGACACATTTCTAGTCATTTGGGAGCACTGTATTATGATTGAATAATATTTTTTTTGAGAATGGTGAATTAATTCTAATTACATGGATTAACAAATTGCAGGATGACGAACAACGAGTCCTTCATTGTCGACTTACCAATTGTAAGATGCCAGATGAACGTATTGTCGATAATTTAAAATGGTGTGCTTTTACGATGTCACATTTGTAAGAATTTAAGTTGGTCCCCAGTTTGATCAGTGCATTAATTGAATGGTGGAGACCAGAAACTCATACATTTCATCTTCCGTGTGGTGAATACGATCACTTTGGAGGATGTGGCTTTAAAACACGGGTACCTACAAATGAATGTCCGTGTGGGAAATAATGATCATGACTGTTTGAAATATGTGGGAGTACCTTGGGAAAGTACCATAAAAAGCATTAACAAAAGGGTCACGTGTGAGATTATCATGGTTGGCAAATGAGTTTAAGCTCGAACTTTATTGTACTGAGCAAGACATTATATATGCAACTCAAGCATATATATTACGGTTGATCAGCAGAATCTTGATGCCAGATAAATCCAGTAATCTTGCTCATACAATATCTTTCATTTTTGGGTAACTTTTTTAATACCCGTCAGTATAGTATGGATTGGCAATATTGGTGTTCTTGTATCACAAGATGTGCAAGCGTCATTACTTGTAAATGATGCATGTACGACGAAATCAGTGGATGTATGATGTTATTACAATCGTGGTCTGGCACAGAATTCCATGGTTAACATCGATTAGTCAACTGCAGTTGACTTTCCTTGCCGGAAGGAATTTTTTATTTAAAATTTTTTATCTTAAATTAATTAAAGAATATTTTGGAAAGGAAAATAATTAGAGAATTTATTTTGATTGGTATACAGATGGAGGCATAAAATATAAGGAACGGGGTTGGTACACAATAATGTGAAGAGTTTAGATTTAAGATGGACATCAAATGCAAAGTTGAGGTATATATAATTAATTAACGAATTATTTTTTATTTTGTTTGTGATATTGTTGTTTATTTATTTAGTTGATTTTATAAGTATTTTATTAATTAATAACTATATAATTTTATTTTACAATTTATTTGGAGGTCGTATGAATTCATTCAACTAATGATATATCCATAATATGTTGAATTAAAATAAAGAAAATTAAACAATCATTGAAATACAAATAAGTAAGAAATTCAATTATTTGTTCAAATAGAAATAAGATTACTAGTAAGACATGTATCGTGGAAGGTTTGGACAATTTCTTTCTGAATGACCTTCACCTCTACATAATTCACATCTCTTCGGTTGACCTTTCTCTCTAATATGGATATCCCTAATGTTATGAATACAAGTATATTCAGGTTGACCCGTCAGACTTCTACGAAGTAGTGGATTTGGAAACCATTCATCATGATGTCGATTATCCCAATAAGATTCATTTGGGATCGGTCAGAACTCATGGTTGTATATATTTAATATCCTCTGTAGGTGAAAGCACTCATCAACATAAGTGTATGAATTGGTTCTAGTATGTATACATGCAACGACTGCATGAGTACACAGATATTTCCACGCCTAAAAGCGGCCACAATCATACCATGTTTGTCATAAATTAATTGTAAATGATTCTCGATCTGCTCATTCGTTGCAACGTATCCATGAGATGACAATAAAAGTATGTCCAATTCGATCAAAGTCATGAACAAAAATTGAGGTTTCCATACGCTCATTTGCTTCCATTGCTTCTACCACCATTAGAGCCCATATTTTACCTCGATTTATCATACCTCGATCTCTTTCCTTTAGACCAAACTTAGCCAACCTAAAGTATGTCTCTTTCACCATACTCGCTATTGGGAGATGGGTGTACCTTTTAGTACTGCATTAATGGCCTCAGAAAGGTTTATAGTCCATCGTATGCTTGCGAACATTCTCCGCTCGATTTTTGACGCCCACTTCCAAACGCGCTCATCTATGACCTTCAAATCCTCCAATCTCTTGTCAAAATTTGGTTGGCGTAGTTCATATCCTATTTCAAAATATATATTGTGTTAAAGTCATTATAAACAAACACATAATGGGTATAAATGCTAAAAAATAAAACTTACCTATGTGACTATCTCCCTAATATGGTCGTATGAAACTTCTCAATACAATTCTTACCAATATGATGGATATATTATATGGGATATTGTTGAAAACATTTTTGTGTTTTGATATAACAAATTAAGTTTAAATGAATTTTAAGATTTTACAAATGATTTTCTAAGTATATTCGATTTAATTAATCGAATATCAAATTATTACTCCAAGTCTTTCAAGTTCAAATTCAAACCTTACTAAATATGTAAAATTGTGTTTTATACTTAAACTATTTTTGAAACAATTTTCATAAAGTATTTTGAACCAAAATCAAGCCTAAAATCAAATTATCAAAGTGATGCACCGATGCACCAATCCATGCATCGATGCACCATGAGTTAAATTGAACATCGAATGCATTTCATGCATCGATGCACTTACCATGCACCGATGCACTGAGAATTTTATGAAAACATCGAATGCATTTGATGCATCGATGCACCAGCCATGCATCGATGCACTCTGGCTATTTTGAAACATCGAATGCACTTGATGCACTCTTAGTGCACTGATGCACTAAGGGTTCAACGGTCAAAATATTTGAATTTTACACTGATGCACCGATGCACCATGGGTATGCATCGATGCACTGACGCTCCCAACTGAATTTATTAATTGTTTTCACACTTAAACGATTATATTGACTCCACTAAGCATCCCCAACGTTCAGAATCATTTGAAGGTGTATTTAAACAAGCGTAGAAGCCATTGATCAAAAACAAGAAACAACAATCAACAAGAATCAAGAGAGAATAAAAGAGAAAGCATCAAACCTTAAGTTTGAGCATTTCAGGCCTATTTTTCATTCAATATTCATTTTGCTTTCAAGAACACTACTTGTACTCAATTGTATTCATTTTTTAGTGTTCTTTTCTTTGTTCTAGAATTGTGCAAACAATCTACCTCGTGAGGATTTCCTTGTAAGTTTGCAAATTTGTAATCTTCTCTTTGAGAAAGAGTGTTATCAAGAATTGGGGTATATTCTTGAGGGAGTTGTAAGGTTATCTCTTTGGCCTCAAAAGAAAGAACAAATTAGTGAATTTGTTGGAAAAATCCTTAGTGTGGATAGCTAAGGTAGTGGACGTAGACTTTGATTGAGAAAGTCAAACCACTCTAAATCGCTGTGCAATTACTTTCAATTTTCGACAAAAGCTTCCACCAAAATTTTAATTGCCAATTCAACCCCCTCTTGGTCAATTCCGTCGATCGATTAACTCAACAGATATGCGTGAAGAGGTGTCCAACAACTTCTCAATCATTTAATTGCTTCCAAAAGGCCTGTTACTCGATCGAATATCAAGGAAACTCCATCTTCTCGGACGACATACTTACGTAGATTGGTCAAAAAGAAGCCCCAAGCCTCTGTCGTCTCTCCTTCAACGATGGCAAATGCAATTGGGAATATATTTCGTTGACCATCCTGCATAGCTGCTATCAATAATATATGTATGTATTGACCGTATAACCACTTTCCATCTACTTGGACCATACGTTTGCAAAATAGAAAACCTTCTATGCATGACTTGAATGCCCAAAAGAGTTTATGGAATATTTTCTTCACTTGAAGAAGTTGACCTTCTCGGTTGTATGCAGGCATGGTCTGAGACTTCACGATGGTTCCAGGTATGAATTATTTCATATATATTGTAACAAATCATGTAACTCATTGTATGATGTATCCCAATCGCCATATATCAACCTCTTTGCCTTCTCATTTGCATGCTAAACGGGTTTGTATTTTACATTGTACCTGAACTGGTCTTGAATAGATACAGATAACACCGAGCAAGGGATCCTTGGATTTCGTTCAACCAATACCTTCACATATTGACATAATACATCAGAGTCCAATAGTCAGTGGTTTTGTTCAATAGAGTTTTACAAACATGTATGGACCATTTTACCTTGTTATGATGCAAGCATCTTGCCTCTGCATTTTGGACACTCTGATCAGCCACTTACACTTGGGCCCATATTTAGCACACTTCACGTATAGAGTTTTCTGGTTGGACTCTGTAACCTTGCAATCTACATGGCCTCTTATGCAATACTCTTTAATCGCAAGTGTAGCTTCTTTTTTTCCTCTGTATTGATTTCCAATTGATAATTCACCTCACCAGAGTTATCAGACGATTCAATCATGTAGCTTGAAGTTAAATGTGGCATCTCCGGGAATTCAGGTGCCCTCATTGCTTCATAATCAATCTCTTACATGTGAGGGGTAGGTTGATACGGTGTTAGATATTGATCAATATTGATATCAGATTCATCATCATCGAACATATCATCCTCCTCAGCTAAAAGAAGTTCCTCAATTTCTTCATCTTCACTCGAATCATCAAGTATTTCTTCCCAGCGATTTTCAGCGTCATACTCTACAGCTCTAGATGTTCCACCAACTTCATTTGCACTTTCCAACATCGCCACAAAGCTGTTAAAAGACCTATATGTCGGGTTATCGAAATGACTCTCTAAAGGCACTTGAGATGAAGTTCCAACCATATTTCTTGATGACCCAGGCACATTAGATATATTACACAACTCAACAAATAACTCAATAATTGGAATATTTGTTGAGTCATGTAATTCAACCATAGTTATAATATCATCATCTTCTTGAAGTGGTACTGCAGCATACCTGATCGGATTGGGACATACCATAAATTTGTGCATCAAACCATCAACTTTAGCACATATTTTTATTTCTATCATCTCTTTCATCTCTACAAATGTGATGTCCCTTTTAAACATCATATTTATAGGTGCTTCAGACTGAAAAACAACTCCGACCTCATTTTCCATAATATGTCCATTATAATGGACAATCGTGAAAAATTTGTTGCTTATTTTCTCTACACGTAAAAATATAGATATTCATAATAAATTATATTTATAATTATAATGAAAATTAATTATTTACAAAATTATAAATAATAAATGTTAATATGTTAACAATTTTTTAAAATAATGCTTAAATACTATGATTAAATTATAATAATGATTAAATTTATTACTTCATATTTTTTATAACTACTTATTATTGCTTTGAATTTATTACTCACTAATTCATTATACTTTCCTGTGCAACAACCAACCACCAACCTACCCGGGATATTAATGGATAATTAATAACCACCAACCTACCTGAGTTATTAAAGGATAATTATTAACCACCAACCTATTGATATTATTAATGGATAATTAATGCTGCAATTATTTTTTGCCATTATAATAAATTTTATTTTTCTACTACAAATACTAAATTTATTACTTCATATTTTTTATACCTACTTGTTATTACTTCGAATTTATTACTCCCTAATTCATTATACTTTCTCGTTCAACCACCAACCAGGAACCTTCTCGAATTATTCATGGATAATTAATAACCACCAACCTACCCGGTTATTAATGGATTAATTACTGGTGTCATTATTTCTCGTCATTATAATTAATATTATTTTTCTACTACAAATATTAAATCAAATATGTTCATCTAAATATCTTAAATTTTTTACTACAAATACTTTATTGAAGTGTTTAATTTTTAATTCTATTAACGATAAAAAATCTATTTATTTATTTTATTTATAGGAATTAATGAGAACAAATATACGAAATTTTTTATTTATTTTTAAAACAGGAATCAAACTTAAATTTAAAAAAAATTAAATTAACAATAATACTCAAATACGATTAAGTTTGTGAAGCTAGAAAATATAATTTCGTACCTGAATATCAGTAAAAAGAGCCACAGAAGCACTAGATGTAAAACTTATAACATATACGATTGCCAAACCTGCAACCTACATTAACCGTATAACTCATAACAACATCGGGAAAAAGCAATTCAAAGAAATAAAATAACTATAAAACACTAGATTTTTAACAAAGGTAATTTCTATTTAAAATAAAAAATAATGAAACAATAAAATTTACATAAAACTTACCAAATATTCTAATTATTTCTTTCTTTCTTCGAACTTTTTTATCTCCTTTTTCCCCTACTCTCTCTCTCTCTCGACCATGCAAGATTTCTTCCTTTCTTTTCTAACTCTACTATTCTTTTTCCCCGAACTCTCAACACCCCATATTTATAAACCCCATATCGGTGCCCAAATTATTGGTGGATAATAATTGCACCATTATTGGTGCCCAATAATGGAACCACGCATGCTTCGTTCCAATTCCCAAAGCATGCATCTGCAGTAGAGATTCCCATCGTCCCCCCATGCAGTAGCAGAGTTGTTGCTTCCCAATCCATGCAGAGAAATCCCGTGTACGCTGAAGACGTCGAGAAATCCCGTGGTCTTCTCTACCCTATTTTTCCTTAAGACATCGAGTAATCCATGGGGATTCTGCATGCAACGGGTTGGCCTGAAGATGCCGAGATATCCCGGAGACTTTAGGCGTATACTGTAGAAAATACCTTAGTTGGGGAAATAATGTTGAAACCACGTAATTGTGGGGAAAAATTTCCTATAGTGCATTATTCTGGCATTTTTGCCGTGACATTTTGCTGCTAATATGAAAGCTAAATATTGTTCCACCTCATCAGCTACTACATGAAAATTATGATTTATTCATTCACTTTCAGCCGTCACAAAAAATTGTCATTCTTTGTATCTTTTAAGATCATTCTAGATATTTATAAACTAATCTCATTATCTTATATCACCTTATAAATTGACATTTATAATACTCAACTTATGATGTTAAATTCTTGTATATTTTGATATTTTAATATTAAATACCAAATCCATTATTAATTAAATCAAAACACGAACAATCTTTTCTTTTAATTTCTCATAAAACTTTTTTTTCTGTTTTAAACGACTTAGGTTAAAATTCAAGCACATGTACAAACTATACTGTTTGAACTCGAGTCACGAAGAGAGAACAATTTTTTCTTAATCAGTAGGACCACTCCAAGGGTTCTTATTTATTTTTCTTGAATTAAAAGAATGCATATTTGTCCCAGTCTTGGACCCAATAATTTAATAAATGAAAGAACTATTTTTCAAAAAAAAAATGAAAGAACTTAGTATTCAAGTGTTAATAAGTTAGTAAATGAAAAAACTGATACACCGATGTAAATAAGTATGGATAGTTCAATAAGTAAAAATAAAAAATAAAAATCACATATGTATAAATAAGTATTAATAGTTTAATACTTCCAACCTCGCAGCAGAACTCCCCAATTTTATTCATCTCATTTCGAACGGCAATATAAACACAAGTTTTGAGCAGGGCGCCAGACAGTGATCGGGAAAATGTCACTTATTACATCAACCTAAACAGTTAAATAACAAACCTCAAAATACATGTTACACGGTCGCTTCATCTTTTTATAATATAATCGATATCCATCATCATTGCCACAACGTATTTGTATATGGATATTAGGATTTGAATATGACCCAAGTAATTGAGCATATCCATGTTGAACACTTGTATATCCGATGCTCAATCGCGAGTCCGGATAACATAGATGCCCATAGCTGCATTGGAATCAACTGCCGATCAGTAACCTAGCTTGATTCTGTTTAAAATAAAAGTGGCAAAAATGGTGGATTGATTAGTAAAAACTAAAAACCAGCTGGACCTCAAGGTTCATCTCCATGAGACTGGTATTTCTTACGGTGAGACCGGGGGAAGAGTAGTTATCGGATTTGCTTTTCTGCTGCGGTTTCGGAGACAGCCTGCAATTTTGGCACAACGAACCATCAATTTAAACAAATGACATGCATTCATTCCGAAAACATGAAAAATGGGGGGGGGGGGGAACTCATATCAGACACGTACCTTATCTCCAACACTTATATTGACATGGGATAATAGACCAAACAATCCAGTTACTTATATTATGTTCGTGTAATTGTTCATGACATAATCATGTTTAAGGTGTTACATATTTTATAAAAATTGACATTTAATAATTTGTGTTGCATATATATTTGTGTTACTTTTTCATGATGTGTTATGTTTTAGTTATTTTTCCCATGATATTCGTTTCGTTTGATGTAATTGTGTCTATCCAAAATTACCATGCCTATATAGTGTATATAACTGAAACATGACTAATTGTTCAACTAAATGCAGTTGTGGAGCTTACATGATGTAACTAAATAATGCATGCACACTTCATTCTCGGTCAAAAGTAGATGTGTCCATAGGGCAGACAATGGTCAAACAAGCCGGGCTTTGGTCGGCACTAAATCATCTGACCTATCGGGTCCCAAGTTTTTTACCAGTTCCAAATGATTCTCTAATTTAATGATTGGCTTATATAGTCGAAAAGGACAAAACAATTCCTGATTCAACAAGTTAAACTGGCCAGTCTGTTCCAACTTTTAATCCATGAGTAGTTTCATATTCATATGATCTCAGAAATGAACCGAAATTTTCAAAACTGAAAAGATCATTTTATTCTACTCAATAACTTCAACTGCTTCACAAGTCACTAACCCGAATTTTAAACGGAAAACGGCGAGTCTGTACTTCCACTCCAGAGAAAACTCTTAAATCAATGCCGAGACTATCAACTCCAATCAGATTAGCTCCTATATAGTAAAGATCAATGCTTCAGATTGCAACTGAGATAATAGATGATATATTTTTTCATTTTTTTGGCCAAAGTCGGCGATGATATGAATGAAGCAGACACGAGAAATCTCAAGTAGTGAGAAGCATGCAAATCTATCATCACCCTTCTAAACAAGATAACAACATTTTAAACTCACAGAATACATACAAGGATCTGTCGCTATTAAAACATCATAATCAGTAGGGACTAAATTGCTCCCTTTTATGGAAGATGGACTAGTTTGCTCTTCAGCTTATAATATAGAGATCTGTCAAGTAGTTTAACCATTTCTTTATTACCTCTATATGGAGAACCTTTTTCTTGCATAGAGCTTTTAGAGCAAAATTGCACCGGATTCCCTTCTCACTAAATCGCTCCAAAATTGCAGAAGTAGACTGTACAAGTACATCAGGCTCAGCATCCTGAAAATCTTCCAAGCTAATTAAGTACTGCAGATACGCAAAAAGAATATGTAGAATTATGATACAAGTTACCGTATCTCATAGAAAGAGACCACAGTAGGAATGAAACAAAAAATTAGGTAATTCTCCTGAGAACCATGTTACTCAGACTCTGTGTGTTTGTCAAATACAGGTATGTGACCAACCAGATATGGTCAGATTTTTTTTAAAGTTTTTTTCCTGCATTTGGAGGATCCTCGAAGGTCATATCCTTATATCTATGTTTCAAACAGGGATACTTCAAGAAAAACGCGAAGTCAACATATGAATATCTTTCGTCCATGCTTCAGTTCACCTAAGCTATCCATGACCCCAATTCACCACCATTACAAATCAAAATCTAACAAATTCCATGCTAAAGTAAATAACATGCCTGGACACCGTATACAGAGAATAATTCGATTCTCATCATCTCCAACCGATAAAGTGTTGATCCACTTTTACATCCACCATATTTGGAACTAAATTTGGGAGCTTCGCCATCTACACAAGCAAAACCAAGATATCAGAGACTAATTGAATATTTCAGCAATAAGTAATTTGCTAACCAAAAGTGTTATATTGTCCCATACTAGAAGAACAAGAAAAGAGACCAAATGCTGGTGTTTGCAAGCTTCCACAAGCTGGTGCTACAAGAAAATAGATAGGGAGGTCTCAAAACAGCTTGAAGATATTCCGACTTAAGGAATTTCATCTATGTTGCTCCGACTCTTCAAACTTCATGGAGTACCCATATTCAATGTATATTCAGACATGGATATGGTATATAACCTTCCAAGATTCTCCAAATACATGAAAAGCTTATAAAAATTACATAAACTATGCTTATGTTGGATGTATACCTATATCTGAAACTTACCTGAGACTAATTAGGAGAAGTTTGAATGATGTTACAAAAGTCCTGTAACGAGATCAACTCTTGGAAGTAGGGGATACTAATTCCCAAATGAGCTGTGTCAACAAATTTGACAATGGATTGGTTTTTTTTTAAGATAAGAAAGGGAGGTCTCGTTAAAAACCCCTTCATAACCGTCGAGCTACAGAAAAGTATCTCAACGGATATTGGGAGGAGGAAAAGAGTGCCACAAGATTTATTACCAACCACAAATAACACCAAGAGTACAAAGAACACCAAGAGTACAAAGAACATGGATAGGAAAAAACAAAATCTGTGAATGCTATGTTACTTGGGTTTGGGTGAGCATTTGGTATGGTTGTCTCCAACACGAGTATGCTTAATGTTTTTTTGTTCTTTTTTGTATTTTCACGATTTGGAGGATCCTTAGAGAGCCATATTTCCAGACTCATGTCCGAATATGCATCAAACACTTGTGTTGGACATGTATACTTAAAGAAAAATTAAGAGCTGAGTGATAGAGAGGTCTGCTATGCTAATTGTTACAGATTCTTAAGCTGATTATTAGGCTAATCACTTTTAATGTAATACATTATGTTACCTAGTTTTGCATGATTAGAATTGTACATATATCTCTCTCTACTATCAATAAAATATGTGTGTAAATAATGTTCTCTACTGATTTCTACATGGTATCAGATGTTTTAAATATTCGAGTGTTTAAAATCATTTTTTATGGGGGCTGTTTGGTTATCAAAAGAAAGGAGTGGTTTTTTGTTGTTTTTCACCGACGAATTTTGGAGGTTAATCTATCGACACCGCCAGCACCAAGTGGTCCACCGTGTACTGATCGGCCGATGTGAAGATTTTGCCACTTTGTCACGCATGGCGCATGATCACCCATTTTCCACCGCTGACTCTGCTTGATTCTGACCACGTCCTGCCGCCGCTTCTTGTTTTAATTCGTTTTTGGTTCAGGTGTCTCGTTTTCGGTGTTATTTGATTACCGATTTAATTTCCTTTGTGGGTTGTGTGTTATCTTGCACTTTTGGCTGATAAAGAGAATACATTAACTTCGTCAACGGTTGTTACAATATCTACGGATGAGTATGTCAAATTTCTTCATCTTCGAGAAACTATAAAACAATCGTCTAGTCTAATTTCTACCCTTGTTGAGTCAGGTAAATCCGATACATATCTTGTTTCCACCTCATCGAAATGGGTCATTGATTTTGGTTCAACAGACCACATGACGGGTAACCCCAATCTTCTTTCTCATTTTAAATCCCATTCTATCAGTCCTGTTACTTTAATCGATGGTTCCAGATCCATTGTTATTGGCTTCGACAATGCAAATCGTACTTTGTCTCTTCCTTTGTCATCTGTTTTGAGCTTACCACAATTAACTTTTAATTTAATATTGGTTAGTGAACTTACACGTCTCCTTAACTGCTGTCTCATTTTTCCCGGTTATTGCTTGTTTCAGGATCTCTTGACGAAGAAGATTATTGGTATAGGACATTAGTCTGATGGTCTCTGTATCCTCGATACCCAAGAACCAGAAATTGTTGCCTACACTGGAACTGTTACTCCTTTTGAAGAACATTCATGTTTAAGTCATCCCTCACTCCCTTCTTTAAAAAAACTTTATCCTCAATTTTCCAACTCAACGTCTTTGGATTGTGAATCTTGTTAATTTGCTAAGCACCATCGTCTTAGTTCACACCCTAGAATCAATAAGCGTGCCTCTGCTCTCTTTGAGCTAGTCCATTATGATGTTTGAGGTCCTAGTCCAATTATATCTAAACCTAGTTTTCAGTACTTTATCACCTTTGTTGATGATTATTCTAGAATGGCGTGGCTTTATTTGATGAAATCTCGTTTCAAATTGTTTACTCATTTTTCTTCATTCTGTGATGAAATTCGAACTCAATTTGGTACACCTGTTCAAATATTTCGAAGTGATAATGCAAAAGAGTATCTTTTAGATCTGTTTCAAAAGCACATGCTTGAGTAATGCATGTTCCATCAAACCTCATGTATTGACCCCCCTCTCAAAACGATGTTGCTGAAAGAAAAAATTAACATCTTCTTGAAACTGCTCGTGTCTTGTTATTTTAGATGCAGGTTTATCACATCCGTCAAACTTGGATTCGTCATCCTTTACATTGGTTCAGCCTTTATTTGTTAAGTCTCCTATTAAAAACACCTACTCCCATCACCCACAACTGCCGAGTTCCAACTAGGTTATAGAGGTTCCATAATCATGTCCTGACAACCCAATATCTTCATCATCAGATCCGATTACCACAGATGATCTTGAGCTTCCTATTTCCCTTCGAAAAGGTAAACGTAAGTGTACATACCCAATTTCTTTTGTTGTCTCCTATAATAATTTGTCCTCCTCTTCTCGTGTTTTTCTTACATCCTTAGATATTGTTTCTATCCCTAAAATTATTCAAGAGGCATTAACTCATCCAGGATGGCGTACAACTATGCTTGAGGAAATGCTACTATAGAAGACAATGGTACATGGACTTTGGTACCTTTATCTGCTGGTAAACAAGCTATTGGGTGCAAGTAGGTGTTTACTCTTAAATTTAATCCTGATGGCTCTGTTAATCGATTGAAAGATCGGCTTGTTGATAAAGGATATGCTCATACTTATGGTGTGGATATTATGATATGTTTTCTCCTATTGCTAAACTTGCTTTTGTCCGATTATTCATCTCTCATGCAACCACTTTTGATTGTCATTTACATTAGTTAGAAATAAATAACGCCTTTCTTCATGGTGATCTTGAGGATGAGATGTATATAGAGCAACCACCTGATTTTTTTGTTCAAGGGGAGTATAGAAAATTATGTCGTTTGAAGAAATCTCTATACGACTCGAAATAAATTCTTCGGGCATGGTTTGAGAAGTTAAGTCAAGCTATTGAGAAGCTCGGGATGCAGAAAAGTAAGTCAGATCATTCTGTTTTCTTTAGAAAGTCTGATGAGGGTATTATCCTATTAATTATGTATGTGGATGATATTGTAATCACTAGAAGTGACTCTAGCGGAATTTATTCTCTGAAGTCTTTTCTCCATAATGAGTTCCACACCAAAGATCTAGGGATAATTTTTTTTTGAGAACTAAGGTGAGCATAAGAGAGGAATCTTCCTATCCCAAAGAAAATATGTGCTTGATCTATTATCGGAATCAGAAAAATTGAGTGCTAAACTTTGTAGTACTCCAATGATCCCTAATCTACAATTATCCAAAGAAGGTGAATTATTTGATGGTCCTGAAAGGTACATAAGGCTGGTTGAAAAATTAAATTATCTTATTGTAACGTGTCATGATGTTGCTTATCTGGTGAGTGTTCTGAGCCAATATTTGTCATCACCAATTGTCGATCATTTGAAAGCAATAAAACAAGCCTTGTATTATTTAAAGTGTGCTCCCAAACTAGGAATTTTATATAGCAATCATAGTCATACTCGGATCGAATGTTTTTAAGACTCGGATTGGGCAGGATGCAAGGAAGATAGAAGATCTACATTGGGACATTGTGTGTTTGTTGAAGGAAACTTAATTTATGGAAGAGTAAGGAACAAACTGTAGTCTCACATTCTAGTGCAGAAGCCAAATATAGATCAATGTCGAAGTTCGTATGTGAAATCATATAGGTGTATCAAATCCTCCATGAAGTAGGAATTAATAGCTCAACTCCTGCAAAACCTTTGGTGAGATAATCAAGCTGCACTTCACATTGTTTCCAATCCAGTCTTTCATGAACGAACAAACATGTTGAGATTGATTATCATTTCATTCGCGAAAAGATTTAACAGGGATTGATCATTATTGGATAAGTGAAGACCATAGAACAATTAGGAGATATTTTCACGGAGGTTCTTAATGAAATCCAAATTAATTTCCTACGTAACAAGTTGGGTATGATCAATATCTATGATCCAACTTGAGGGGGAGCGTTACAGATTCTTAGGCTGATTAGGCAGATTCTTAGGTTGATTATTAGGTAGATTCTTAGGCTAATCACTTTTAATATAATATATTATGTTACCTAATTTAGCATGATTAGAATTGTATATATACCCCTCTCTACTAATCAATAAAATATGTGTGTAAATAATGTTCTCTACTGAGTTCTACATGGTATCATATGTTTTAAAATATTTGAGTGTTTTAAAAATCATTTTTTTTTCTGGGGGGCTGTTTGGATATCAAAAGAAATGAGTGGTTTTTTGTCATTTTTCACCGATGAATTTTGGGGTTAATCTATTGACACTTCTAGCACCAGGAGGTCCACCGTGTACCTATCGGCCGATGTGAAGATTTTGCCATTTTGTCACGTGATCGCCCATTTTTCGCCGCTGACTCTGCTTGATTCTGACCATGTCCTGTCGTCGCTTCTTGTTTTTAATTCGTTTCTGGTTCATGTGTCTCTTTTTTGGTGTTATTTGATTACTGATTTAATTTTCTTTATGGGTTGTGTGTTATCTTGCACTTATGGCTGATAAAAAGAATAAATAAACTTCTTCAGCGGCTGTTACAATATCTAAGAATGAGTATGTCAAGTTCCTTCATCTTCGAGAAACTATAAAATAATCGTCTAGTCTTATTTCTACCCTTGTTGAGTCAGGTAAATCTGATACATATCTTGTTTCCACCTCATCGAAATGGCTCATTGATTTTGGTTCAACAGACCACTTGACGGGTAACCCCAGTCTTCTTTCTCATTTTAAATCTCATTCTATCAGTCCTGTTACTTTAGCCGATGGTTCCAGATCCATTGTTATTGGCTTCGGCACTGCGAATCCTACTTTGTCTCTTCCTTTGTCATCTGTTTTGAGATTACCACAATTAACTTTTAATTTAATATCGGTTAGTGAACTTACACGTCTCTTTAACTGCTGTCTCATTTTTCCCGGTTATTGTTTATTTCAGGATCTCTTGACGAAGAAGATTATTGGTATAGTACATTAGTCTGATGGTCTTTGTATCCTCGATACCCAAGAACTAGAATTTGTTGCCTGCACTGGAACTGTTACTCCATTTGAAGAATATTCATGTTTAAGTCATCCCTCAATCCCTTATTTAAAGAAACTTTATCCTCAATTTTCTAACTCATCATCTTTGGATTACGAATCTTGTTAATTTGCTAAGCACCATCGTCTTAGTTCATACCCTAGAATCAATAAGTGTGCCTTTTCTCCCTTTGAGTTAGTCCATTCTGATGTTTGAGGTCCTAGTTCAGTTATATCTAAACCTGGTTTTCAGTACTTTATCACCTTTGTTGATGATTATTCTAGAATGACATGGCTTTATTTGATGAAATCTCGTTTCAAATTGTTTATTCATTTTCTTCTTTTTGTGTTGAAATTCGAACTCAATTTGGTACACCAGTTCAAATAATATGAAGTGATACTACAAAAGAGCATCTTTCAGGTCCATTTCAAAAGCACATGCTTGAGCATGGCATGCTCCATGAAACATTATGTGTTGACCCCCTCTCAAAACGGTGTTGCTGAAAGAAAAAATAAACATCTTCTTGAAACTGCTTGTGTCTTGTTATTTCATATACAGGTTACAAAATGATATTGTGCTGATGTCTTGTCAATCGTTTTCTTTCTCATCAATCGTATGCCTTCTTCTATTTTGTGGGTAAAATTTCTTTCCATACTTTGTTCCCAAATAAAAATTTATTTACCGTCTCACCGAAAATTGTTTGGTGTACTTGTATTGTTTGGGATGTTCATCCTCATATTGCAAAGCTTGATCCTAATTCCTTCAAATGTGTGTTTTTGGGTATTCTCATGCACAAAAAGGGTATCGTTGTTATTGTCCAAGTCTGAGTGATGTTACTTTTTTAAAACAAACGTTGTTCCATTTTTCTTCAAGTCTTGTCCATCAAGAGGAGGAGGATTTCTTAATTTATCACATTCGTCAAACTTGGATTCGTTATCCTCTACATTGGTTCAGCCTTCATTTGTTAAGCCTCCCATTAAAAACACCTACTCCCATCGCCCAAAACTGCCCAGTTCCAACTAGGTTATAGAGGTTCCAGAATCATGTCCTGACAAGACAATATCTTCATCGTTAGATTCGATTACCACATATGATCTTGAGCTTCCTATTTCCCTTCGAAAAGGTAAATGTAAGTGTACATACCCAATTTCTTTTGTTATCTCCTAAAATCATTTGTCCTCCTCTTCTCATGCTTTTCTTACATCCTTAGATATTGTTTCTATCCTTAAAACTATTCGAGAGGCATTAACTCATCAAGGATGACATACAACTATGCTTGAGGAAATGACTACTCTAGAAGACAATGGTACGTGGACTTTGGTACCTTTACCTACTGGTAAACAAGCTATTGGGTGCAAGTGGGTGTTTACTCTTAAATTTAATCCTAATGGCTCTGTTAATCAATTGAAAGCTCGGCTTGTTGCTAAAGGATATGCTCAGACTTATGGTGTGGATTATTATGATACTTTTTCTCCTATTGCTAAACTTGCTTCCGTCAGATTATTCATCTCTCATGCAACCACTTTTGATTGTCCTTTGCATCAGTTGAAAATAAAGAACGCCTTTCTTCATGGAGATCTTGAGGAAGAGATGTATATAGAGCAACCACCTGATTTTGTTGCTCAAGGGGAGTATAGGAAAGTATGTCGTTTGAAGAAATCTCTATATGACTTGAAACAAATTCTTCGGGCCTGGTTTGGGAAGTTTAGTCAAGCTATTGAGAAGCTCGGGATGCAGAAAAGTAAGTCAAACCATTATGTTTTCTTTAGAAAGTCTGATGAGGGTATTATCCTATTAGTTGTGTATGTGGATGATATTGTAATCACTGGAAGTGACTCTAGCGGAATTTCTTCTCTGAAGTCTTTTCTTCATAATGAGTTTTACACCAAAAATCTAGGGATAAATAATTTTTGAGAACTAAGGTGAACAAAAGAGAGGAATCTTCATATCCCAAAGAAAATATGTGCTTGATCTATTATCGGAGTCGGAAAAATTGAGTGCTAAACTTTGTAGTACTCCAATGATCCCCAATCTACAATTATCTAAAGAAGGTGAATTATTTGATGGTCCTTAAAGGTACATAAGACTGATTGAAAAATTAAATTATCTTATTGTAACATGTCCTGATGTTGCTTATCTGGTGAGTGTTCTGAGCCAATATATGTCATCACCAATTGTCGATCATTTGAAAGCAATAAAACATGTCTTGTATTATTTAAAGAATGCTCCTGAACTAGGAATTTTATATAGCAATCATAATCATACTCGGATCGAATGTTTTTAAGACTCGGATTGGGCAGGATGCAAGGAAGATAGAAGATCTACCTTGGGACATTGTGTGTTTGTTGGAGGAAACTTAATTTATGGAAGAGTAAGAAACAAATTGTGGTCTCACACTCTAGTACAGAAGCCAAATATAGAGCAATGACCAAGTTCGTATGTGAAATCATATAGTTGTATCAACTCCTCCATGAAGTAGGAATTAATAGCTCAACTCCTGCAAAAACTTTGGTGTGATAATCAAGTTGCACTTCACATTGTTTCCAATCCAGTTTTTCATGAACGAACAAACATGTTGAGATTGATTATCATTTCATTCGCGAAAAGATTCAACAGGGATTGATCATTATTGGATACGTGAAGACCTATATTTTCACGAAGGGTCTTAATGAAATCCAAATTAATTTCCTACGTAACAAGTTGGACATGATCAATATCTATGATCCAACTTGAGGGGGAGCGTTAAAGATTCTTAGATTGATTATTAGGCAGATTCTTAGGCTAATCACTTTTAATGTAATATATTATGTTACCTAATTTAGCATGATTAGAATTATATTTATACCTCTCTCTCCTTATCAATAAAATATGAGTGTAAAGTATGTTCTGTACTGATTTCTACACTAATATATATTAATCAGACGGGGATGTAAGCATAGGATACAGGTCAATTTATTGCATTTACTCGTAGGATCCTGGGAAGGTCATATCTCCACATCCTCGTATGGATATATGTCGGACGCAGATTTCAGATGTGACTACTGCAAACAAAAAGAAGAGTTGGAGCATTATAGATTCTTGATTGTGGTATTAGGGTAGAAATATAAGAAACCTTTCCAGTTTGAGGCGTATCCTTCGTCATCTTCAAATGGAATAGCCTTCTTAGATATGATTCTTCATCGGCGAAGGCTGGTCGAAGACAACCGACAATAGAAACTTAAAATATTACTTGTACTTAAGCAAAAATAGCCATGATCACCTTCATCAAGCACTTGGAAAAATAAATAGGATGAACCCAGCTGGTATTAGCCGAATCTGGCATCCCCCAATAAACTGGAGCTCGGATATTTCAGAATCCATAACCTATTTCCGTGAATGCGACTTTAGCATAAAAAAATTAACAAAAAAGGAATATCAAAAGCTTCACTTCATAAATCAAGAACCCATGGTTCCTAATCTCAAAATATTCCTCATCAAGAAGAAATTCGTAATCGGTCCCAATGTCTGAAAAGTTAAAGTCACCGGTTGCCTGGTTATTGTCTCGTACTGGGATATCCATCCCAATCAGAACATTCTGCCAGAAGAGAAATCATCACAAATTTAGAATGAGGCACGGATATAGAAATTAAGGGAGACCTTAGAGCTTCTTAGAAAACATAATCCTGCCAATCTCTTGATTGTTAACATTTTCATTATGAACATTTGTTGTAGTACTCTATGTTGTTCTGACTCTACACTTTTCTTGAAATAACCATGTCCAACACATGTTTTTAGGAGTCACACGTAAGTATTGGATATTTTGTCTTACACAAGTATGTTAACTTTTTCCATGTACTTGGAGGACACTTTGATGGTCATATTCCAATACCCATGTCCCAGTACGTGTCAAACACGAGTGACGGATATGTATATTTCAACCAAAAAAAATGAAGGGTCGAAACAACATAGCAATGCATAAAATGTTTTAGGCTAGTGACTTCTAAAACATTAACCAAATAACATGCAACTTTGAAGTAAACATAGAGTGGTATAGAACCTAATTTATGTTACAAAATCGAAACAAAATTTGAGAAGAAACCAATTCCTCACCACAAGATTACTTGCCCCACGATCTTTTAAGATGTTTTCATCATCCAAAATTTCAAAAAAGATATGAATTTGAAACAAAACATAACAGTAAATCAGGTTAAGATAATATAACAAGTTTCGCGCGCACATATATATATATATATATATATATATATGAGGAAATTAGAGACAAATCCAAGAGCCTTAATGGAAATAAAAGCCTAAGAGAGTGATCTTCCATAAACTTACCTGTCACACCCCAATTTAAGGGTTAAATTTTAGAAATTATAAAGTATTGAATTTAAGTGATATTTTGGAATAAATTGAGGATTAAAGTGTAAAATTGCAAAGTTAATAGACCATTTTATGAAGTGCAGGAAATTCAGGGACCTAGTCCTGAATTTACTCATTTTTTTATGCGTTGAAAAATAAATTCCTCCCGTGCTCAGTTTTCCTAAATTTTCCCCCAATTTCCTCTCCCCGTTAACACCTTTTGTAACTCCAATTTCTTCATTGTCCGACCACCGTTCGTCGATCCGAAACCACCAATAGACTCACCATAGAACGGAGAACAAAAACTCGACCTCTATTCAGTCATGAATCAACGTCGTTCGCTGTAAAAATCAACCGAAATTTTTGTCGGTTTTAACTCGATTGCTTAGTTTTTCGTCGATTCAGGTCGATCTGGACACCTGTTTTCGACACCTCCCGCACCATCGTTTTTCTTGCATCATTCCGAGTCCATCGGTATCCTTGTCTCCATCGTCGCCGGCATGTGAGGGGGTGAGGAAGTTAAAGTTTTTGACGTTTTAAAATTGAGCTCTTCGTCGTTCAAAATTGTGAACCGAGCTTGGTAAGTGTCTCAAAATCCCTTAAAATAAATTTAGAATTTTTTATGGAATTTTTCGGACACTATACGACGCCGCATGCGCCCCCATGAGCCGCCCCTGCGCGTGGGGAATGTCCATGAGTGTTGGACAGCTTGTAATTGGCTATCTGACTCGACTCGACCCGACCCACCTGCCCGACCCGATATGACCTGGTCCAACGTTGACCGTTGACGGCCATTGATCGTTGACTTTGACAAAAAAAATTAAAATTTTCGAAAAGTCATATGTTATGTTTTTCGAGGTTCTGAGTCCGATTCCGAAGTCTGTTTCACCAAATTCAAACTCGGTAAGTTGTTTTCACTTATTAATCACCTTATTCGATCCGTTTTTCGCAATTAAGATTCATTTATGATGAAATTTATGTTGATATGTATCTGAAGAATTATTGGAGATTGATTTCAAGATCGATGGCGTTCGAATGGAGTTTAAATGGTCTATCGATATGGCATGGAAATTGAGGTAATACATTACTACCTTTTCATGCTTTATGAAACATGTTGGTATTAGTAAATGCATAAATGAAAATGTTTGTTTTTATCTGGATAGTTAATTAATTCCTACACTTGATACGAATGTGGTAAAAAGTAGGTAACTGAATATGTATCAGATGACTAATATAAGAAATTGGAGGACAGTTGTAATTAAATTACAAGTTCTGTGAAGTGATAAAGGAATCATTTCTAGTTCATAGATTATCCGGGAAAGCAATTAACCTTGGAATCTCTAGATTATAATTATCCTTGTTAAGAGTTCTAATACCGAAATTACATGGTTAAGAAATTATAAAAAAAATGCTCTTGAGAGGTAAAAATAGTCCGATTTGACTATGAATGAGAAAGTACCCTGAGAATTTATACTTAACCCGATAAATTACATATTTAATTGTTAAGATCCTACTCTTGTCCAGAAAAACTCTGATAATCCGTAAATCTCCGAGTTCTGAGTAAATACGTGAAGAATAATTTATCGAGGATGCTCCTTTGTCAGAATTGTTTGAAAATACTGAAATAGATTATAAGCTTGAATTAAATAATAAGACCAGGCGGAAGGAAATGATTGAAATACCCTGGATTTGTAAAATGACCAAGATAACCCTAGAATGGAAAGGACCCAAGAATATCACCAAGCCCATGAATGAATGGATATCCTCAAGCTTTGAAATGACTGGAATAACATGAATACCAAAATGACCAAAATACCCTTATGGATTAGACTAAGTAAATGTCTCGGATTAATTAAGGAATCCAAATACAAATGGGTGTAGTATTATCCTTAAAAGTTATGGAACTTAGCTTAAGTGAGTCAACCAACGCTAATGCTATGTCAGTACCTGAATAGCATAGATACCACTTGAATTCTTGTTCGTATCCTCAAGTTTAGATCGATGATAATTTTGGAAGTACTCATATCAGCTCAACTCTAGAGCGTATTCGGTACTAAGAAGTGGATATTCGTTAGACAAATCAATCGCAAATACCAAATTGAACTGAACGGAAGTACAATATGTATCCGAAATTCAGAAACGTCTGAATTACTCTGGATAACCCCGAAGTAACTAGAATGGACTTGACTGGTAAATGAACTAAGTAACCTCAATTACTACGGATTAAGTAAGTGATTTGGATAAGTCTGGAAACTCTGATGAGTTTACATAGTATACCATTACTATGGGTTATGAACCACAAATCAAGTACTTCAGTATTTCCTGATATGTTGAAGCGTGGAAATGAAATAAATACCATTGGAAGATCTATTCAACTATGATTCCTAAAATGATCTATGGACAAGAATTTTTGGTATTAAAGAGTAAATACCCTGGAAGGGCAATGAATTGACCAGTCGACAAGCATTAGTTCTGGGAATTGTTTAGCTTGAGTTATTTCGATAATCCGATAGATCGACACAGACTGTAAATATCCTGAACCTTCATTTCTTTCTTATCGGCTCAAATCAAATTCTGAATAACTGATGATTCTGTCAGTTAATGAACTCTTTCAATAGTGATTCTAAATTCTAACATTCTATCGGTATACTAAAGATCTGTGTTTCTCTGCCTGATAAGATTATCAGTACATATGAATAATATATGTAAACACTAGTGTGTTTCATAATCACATGAATGGTTTATCTGATTTCCGATTTGAATTCTGTTCTGATACCTGACCTGGATTTTGTTCTGATTTCTGATCTGGATTATATTCTGATATCTTATTTGAATTCTGTTTTTATTTTTGATATCTCAGTTTACTGACGAAAAAATGTTTTATTTTGGGGGGTAATGTTGGAGGAAGTATATCTGCAGGTTCCTCGGCTTTGTGCTCAGGGTCATACTAATTGTGCGGTGGTGTATGGTTATAAGAAACCTACACAAACAGATTGTGAAAGGATGGGGGTAGTGTTCATGTTTTTAAAACATGTTACATAAATCGATTTTACTGAAATATTTTATCTGTATCTTTTCACTGGTTTTACGGGAACACTCTAGATAACCTACCCTGATCTCCTGAACCCAGTCATCCAAAATATTTCCCTCTGAAATGGAAGCTTATTGTCTGTTACTACTTAAGATATCAGTGGGACCTCAACTTAGCCTAAAAATCTATAGATGTCTGAACTAATAAAGAAATATATGTTTATATGTATCTGCACGTTCTTCAGCATCATCTGGTAGTTTTGTATTACTGAGCTTTCCAAAGCTCACTCTATTACTCACCCTTTTCAGGTTAAAAGGATTGCACTAGTACAACTATCAACATCAGTAAGTGAGTTCTTCCGGCGTTGCTTGAAGAGTATGGTACATGTGATTAGGGGGCATGTAGGTTGTATTTTGTTTTATATACGAGAAAATCTATTTTATTTCTGAATATTGATAAATTATTTTATGAGTTCACACGTTTAATAAAAGTTTTAAATTTTCCGCTATTTTTACGGTGTGTCGCTCAGGTGGCCCTAATGTGATTCTCTAGATCGGACCGAAACTCAGCCCATGAAATCTGTTCATGAGGTTCAGAATGTACCGTCCCGAGAAAGACTAGCAAAGCATTGCTGTTAACCTAAGGCAAGCAGAAAACTAGAGAAGTACAAAAATGAATTCTTGTTGCAGAGGAAGTTATGTTTATCTATGTTGCTTCCAATCTTAAATTTTCTTCAAGTAGAAATCTAAAAAGCTCATATTTAACACATGTATGGACATAGGTATTGGGAAATGTCCCTCCACGAAATCTCCAAATACTTGAAAAATCTTAAAAGCATACCCATGTCGGACACATTCTCATGTCCTCATTGTTTTTTTTTTTTTTGAGTGAATATATTCTCATTTTTCATGGTTAATCTCAAGCTATGATTTTTCATCCTCCAACGATTCAAAAAGGTATAAATCTTTTTAATTTTACATTGTAATTGGATCTTAACCATATATGGATTAGGAATCACTTTCACCTAGTGTAATTTTACACCTTTTAAATATCGTTGGATGAGGGAGAATTAAAGGTTGAGATTAACTCCTTATTTTTTTGTTGAGAAAATATCTTCTCATTCCTACTATTAATCTCAATATTTGATTTTCCCTCGTCCAACGATCTTAAAAAGGTGTAAAACTTTTTAGCTTGACACTATGTAATTGGATCCAGGGATAGGTTAGGATCTACTTACACCTAGTGTAAAACTTTTATTTTTGCACCCTTTTAGGATCGTTGGGTGAAGGGAAATCAAAGCTCGATATTAACTTTTTTTTTCTTTTTCGAGTAAATATCTTCTCATTTCCTACTATTAGTTTCAACATTTGATTTCCTCTCATCCTAGCCCTATGTATATAATATTGTTTTGATTTAATTGTATATTTTTTAAAAAAAAATTCTTAATTAGTAAATATAATTATTTTCTAGATAAATAAATATAGTTGTTGGCCTATATCTAGGAATGATAATTTAACCCAAATTTGACGGGTTTCGATCTAATTTGACCCAATCCGATAGGGTCTTTTTTTCAAATGTCAGGTCGGGTTCAAGTGGAGGGTGAAAAATCTCTTACCCGACCCGATGATAATGATGTAATTTTCTTTAAAAAATTAATGTTTTTAAATTAAGTCCTTATTTTATATCGTGTCGGGTCAAATTTATATTTTAAAAGATTGGGTCGTTCGAAGTCGGCTGTAGTATATATATTTTCGGATCGGGTCAGGTCAGGTCAGATAGATAATATATAATTTTTGAATCTAGTCAAGTCGGATTCGAATAGAGGATACATATTTTTAAATCAGATCGGATTGACAAAAATCTGACCCTAACCAAATCCGTTACCATCCCTACCTATGTCAGAAGTAAACATAAATAGTTCTAGTCTTGTTTAGAATTAGCCGTTCATGTCGACAATCATTTGAGTAGTCTATATAAGTTAATGCTTTTGTTTTATTATAATTGGTTTTTTGATAAACATTTTCTTTATTTTATAGTGTTTAGCTAATGAAAAAAAATACCGTCAATATAATTTAATTCTTGATCAACATAATTTATTTTTTATTTTTTAAAAAATTATTTACGGTTTAATTTTTCATAAATTGTTTTTTGAATTTTTCACTTTAAAGTATAAATACTCAAAATAATATTTTATATATTTAATTTTAGCATATTATTTTAAAACCAGGTTGATAAAAATACTAATTAAAATATATTTATTAATAATTTTAATAATATAATATTAGATTTTTAGTTTTATAATAATATATTCAATTATATTCTAATAAAATATGATATTATATTATTATTATTTTAATACTATAAAATAAATTATTATTAAAAAATTAATTTAATTTTTTAAATTTATAAAAGATATTTTTAAATTATTAAATATTTAAAATATATTTACTAATAATTTTCAAAATAATAAAATTTTTATTTTATTATTATAATAATATTTTATTTTAATAAGTAATTAATAATATAATATTCTTATATGATTTATAATATTTTATTTTAATAAAATATAATAGTCTTAATATTTTTATTTATAAAATATGGAAATAATATTTAATAATAATATTGATATAAATAATATTAGATAAATTATTTTTATATTTCAAAATAATAATATAATTTTTCTAACAAATAATATTATTTATTGTATTCGATATTCATAATAAATAATTTCTAAAAGATTTATCAACTAGTAGAAAATGATTACACAACATCACCTAAACACTGTAAAATGTTTTCAGAAATTGTTTTTTTAGAAAATATAATTCATTTTACGGAAATTATTTTTCAAAATATGTTTTTATAAAATAAACAACCCTAAAATATTGAATAAAAATAAAAAGCTTCATATATAATTGTTGTTGTAAATTTTATAAATCAAATTACATATTTAATTAAATTTTATTTATAATTTCAAGACTTGTAACATACAATATATGAATCCATAATTAAAAAAAACTAAAGATAAAATGGATTGAGCACTCGTGTATTACCCCAAATCTTAGCTAGTGACTAAAATATAATTTTTGAAAATTTCATGGCCAAAGTAGAAAGTTAAAACTAAATTGATTCATCTTTGACTAAGGAATATTTTAATGGAAGATAATGCAATGGCATTTGGTAATTATCGTAATTTATTAATAGAAAAAATTGTACTATAATTAAATGAATTTTAAATTCATTTATATTATTAAGTCATGTGTATTATGATAATTAAGTGTAGAAAAAATCAAGAATTTCTCATCTTCAAGCTCTCTTGGTCGTGGGTTCCATAGCTACAAGGTATTAATTTTTGTTTTGATTTTTAAGCTTACATGACTCGTTTTTGGGGATAAGTTATGAAATAGAGAATTAATCTACATGAAATTATCTATCATTTGGTATAAAAAAATACATTATAAACATGTCTATTTTATGAGATTGGAGATTATGCTTTATGTAGAGTTTATGGATTTTAAAGAGTTGATGAAGGATTTTCATGTTATTGATGTTGGAGATTAATTATAAGGTATGAGTGATGATTAAAGTGATGTGTAGAAGCTTATATACCATTCAATCAACTTAAGGTTATGAAGAATTGATGGATTTTGATACAATTCGATCGGTGCTGTAATGATTAGAAAAGCATGAATTTAATGTAAGGAAGTTGAATTCATGCTTGAAATTGAATTGAAATCAAGCCCTGGAGGAATTATAGTGTTCGATCATAAGGGAATAAATTGGGGGGAAATATTGTAAAATTTCTTATGGTCTAGAATTGATATTAGAAGTGTTCTATATGATTTGGAGATCAATTTGGATCAATTTGGAAGCTTCAAATAGTAAAAGGGTCATTTGGCAAATTTTGGGAATTGTGGGATCTTAACGTGTAAATGTGCTAATTGGGGACTTAATGTTGATTTATAATAATAGCATGCTGGAAATTTAAGTTAGGAAGTTGGTTGGAACCAAATTTTAAATTTGGTAAATTTTAGTGGTGGAATTCGAAAGGTCTTGATCTTATAAGGACTTGTTGGTGAATTTGAAAATGCGTTGATATTATTTTGAACAAGAAATTGCAATGCTGGAAATTTTCATTAGTATGCTGATTTTTGTATTTTAAATATTGAGTTGAGATCAAATTTCAAGTTTATTAAGAAGGATGGTTGAATTCGAAAAGTCTAAGAAAGTTTAGGATGAAATTGAAAGTTTTTAAATATTAAAGTATTAATTTGAATATTTTATCAAAGTGAAGGAAATTTAGTAATTAATGTTCAATGATCATAATGGTGAAGGATCATTATCAATTTAATGGAAAAGTTAAGGTGAATTCTAGATAAAATTAATTAGTGGTTTAATTGTGTAATTGGAAAAAGTGAAAGGGTTGATGATGGAAATAAATATTTATGGAATTGAATGAGTATTTTAAGAAGTTTGAAATTTTGATGGAAAATATATTTTAATTTTATATCGATATTATTTGTATCAATTTTACATTTAAGCTTAGATTATGTTAGTTTGATACTAACATATAGTTTAAATATTTTATGTTATTATATGAAATCGTCAGACCACGATAAATCTAGTGATTCAAGTAACTTGAAAGAGAAGGGAAAAGTGTGGGATTGAGAAGATTATCATAGAGAAGATTCGAAAGTGTGACAAAGGTTAGTGCATATTTAATTGTACTTATGTTATCGAACGAACATTAGCTTGCGATGAGCCAGTGACGAAGTTACTATGGTAAGTGACTCTTAATATTATGTGATATGTGATTCATGCATATATGTTCATTTGGTAAGTTAATAGAATTATGGAATAAGCTAAGGATGCTAAGAAATTATGATTTGAACAATAAGTTTAGAAAATAAAAAATATATACATAAGTGATTAGAGTATGATCTATATACCGTTGGATTCGTATATCAGTCTAGTTTTGTTTAAAACAAACGACTACTGATTTTGAGGAGCATACAAAAAGATACGAATTTTTAATCGAGAATGGGTCAGAAAACAAGGCAACAGATTATGCTCAAAATAGCTTCTATAAGTTGACTTTGAAAATTCACTATAAATTGTTCAAATTGAACTAGAAAAAGTGTATTATATGGATAGATTCGTATTTGAGTCTAGTTTCCATTTGTATAAACAAAATAATTTTTAATGTGTAGATTAATATAGAATAATATTTCTTTGAAGGTAGTGTAAACTGCTAGAATATGAAATTTCAATTAATTATGTAAATGAAGTATTTGAAAGTAAAGAATTAAATCTAAAGCTTAATGAGGCTTATATTTTTACTTATAAATAAAGTGTTAAAGTGAATGCAATTTATTTATTTATTCTGATTGAGCACGACTTGTGATAAGTATGTCTCGTATTATTTAAAGTATGTTTTCTACTTTAAATATGGATTATTTTCATAATGTTGTATAAAGTTTTATGGATGATTTAGGGAATGAATTGCCCATGTTCTATTTTGACAATGATGAAGTAAAAATGCTTATGAATTTAAAAGATTAATTGTTAAACGAATATGATATGATCAGAAAGACCATTGTATGTTGCATTGAGAGCCATAGGTAAAATTGGCATGCCATGAGGTGGAGTGATTCTAATTATGATATGGTACATTTGTGTACATTATGAGTTGCACCGTTGGTGCAAATGATATGAATGCACTTGGAGTGCATAGTCTGATTTTTATGAACGTACTGAAGTGGTTATTGCATACACTCATCTGGCTCACGTACCTTGTATTCTCCTACATACGCACTATGCAATAATAGTAAATGTGAAAGTTAAGACAAGTATATGAAAGAAAAGAATACGGAAATGAAATGAAAGTTTTGAAATATGTATAAACAAAAAGAATATGAATTGTTTGTTATATTGATGTTGATTTACATGATTTTGATAAAATCATAAGATGATGATAGTCAAGTTTTCAAGAGGAAAATGGTTTGAATAGCTCGGTTTGAAAGTTTTAATGTTTTTTTTGTTTAAATTACAATTTTATGTTTATAATACTTTATGAAATTTATTTTCTATCTTACTTTAGCTATTTTACTGCCTTACTAAGTTTTACTTAGCATGTGATGATTTTCATGCATAGGTTCAGATAGAGAAAGGATCATTAAGTGAAGAGCCTCTTGAGCATCTTTTCAGAAAATCCTACCTAATATCAATATCAGTAAGACATCTTATCTTTGACTTATTAGTGACATGTATATTAAATCTATACGTTGCATTATCAGATTTTTTTAAATGGTTTCCTAAATAACCAGTGTTTAGGCAATTTTATATAATTTATGAAACTACACTAAACTGTCTAATTGATGCCTAAAATTGGATTTTTTTTTTTGAATTTTTCATACATTATTTTTATGATTTTACATGATTAATGAAGTAGTTTTAAAGTTGATAAAGAAATGTTTTAAAATGAAACAAAGTTTTAAGCATCTATGATCGATTCTGTAATGTTGATGTAACATCTTTAACTCGTATTGTAATACCTTAAATATCGGGTCAGTGACTAAAGTGTAAGGATTTAAACTTTAGTGGTTTAATTTTGATAAATTAAAAAGTTCAAGGACTGATTTAGAAATTTTTGTATATGACTTATTATCAAAGATTGAAGAATATAATGGTCTTTTAGCAGGAAATGAATTTACAATTCATTTTAAAGGTATTTAAGCATGTGAGGAAATTAAAAAAACAGAAAATAAAAGCCTAAAAGTATTTTGGTATTCTTCTCTTCTTCTTTCTTCCACCGTGACTCCATTGCTAAGGTATGAGATTTTAAGTTGATTGTTTCTTGCATTTTTGAGTTGGGTTCTAGTTCTTGGGTGGTATAGAAGCTTAAGGAAGCTTAAAGATGATTAGAAGCTAAGAGATTAAAGAATTATTGGTGAAATAGTAAAATGAGTTTTTAAAGGAATTGATGAAATTTGAGTAGTTATTGGATTTTAAATGTATATTTGACTTGTCAAATGTCTAATTAAGGTGTTTGAAGTATTAGAAATGATTAAGAACATGTTTGAAGAATGGGTATGATTTTTAGTTTTAAGTGTTCTAGTGAAATGTTGGATGTTAAGAGGGGATTAATGGATATAAGTTGTTTGGGATAAGTATTATTAAGGGCTTGAATAGAGTTAGAGGTATGAGATTTAAGTGAGTTTTGAGTAAAATTCGAAATGAAATAAGTGAAATCTGGGTAAGGGTATCGGTACTGGAAGAACAGTATCGATACTCTAAGGTTAAATTGAAGGAAATTGTATGAATCAGATGAACAGTATCGATACTGATTGAAGTAGTATTGATATTAATATGGAGGTATCGATACCAAGAGTAAGGTACCGATATTGTAATTGAAAATTAAATTCCATAATGTCATAATGGTATCGATACTAAAGTAGGTATTGGTACCATAAAAGAGAAGTATCGATATTTTTGGGTAGAGTACCGATACTATTCAGTCTAAAATGTTAAATAAGGTGTTTCATTTCGTTTATGTAAATGCTAATTGGTTAGCTATTAATTAAGATTTGATATTTTATCTTTGACATGTTGATGTGTATATTTGGATCGAAAGCAATCTGAATGAATCGATGTAGTAAAGAAATTAAACAAAAGTTAAAAAGGATTTCGTTTAGGACTTAAGTGTGACAAAGGTGAGTGTAACTTATTTATTTTATATTAGATATGAGGCTGGTTTGCGATATGCCAATCTCAAAGGTTTTCGATTGAAAACGATTTTATTTAATTTATGCAATATCTTTATAATGTTTTATATAAATTGTTTTTATGAAGTATTGTTTTGATTTTATTAGTATGTGAATATGTTATATGTGAATGTGTTTTATGTGAAAATGTTATATGTGAATATGTTCTATATGAATGTGTTCTATGTGGATAAATGATACTTTGAAAAAGGTAATGTGAAATAATTATATGGTTAAAGCCCAAAGTATATGTTATGAGAATTAGAGGTATAGTTGGCATGCCAAGAGTCGAGGGTTCTACGCGGTCCTTTGGGACAATTTTATGTGGTCATTCAGGACAATTCTACACGGTCTTTTGCGACAATTCTATGTTGTCATTCGGGATAATTCTATGCGGTCCTTCAGGACAAATCTATGTGGTACTTTGGTGCATATTTTATGTGGCACTTTGGTGCAAATTATACGCTGCAGCTTCGACTGCAATTACAGTGCACGACCTCAATGTACTCACATACCTTGAGTTCTCAATCATATGTGTTGGACTAATAAAACAAATTGATATAAATTGAACAATGTATAACATCATATGTTATTTTCATTAAGTGTATATCGGTTTATGTACTCAATGTTTCACTGCAATGTTTAAGCAAGTGTTTTTAAATATTTTATTATACACATTTATGCCTCACAAAGTCAATGAATTAGCCTGTGAGTGTTTTCACACGTAGGTTTGAAGAGGTCTGAAGATTAAAGCTAGGACAGGACATCATACACTTTGGAGAAGATCAAATCATCTCGATTTTAACTGTAGGTTGTTTTGTTATTTTGTAATTTTGTTGGCATGTACTATAAAGGTTTAAATCACAAATGCTCTGATTTATTTTGTAACTATACTATTTAGATTTTATGTAAATATATTAAGTATTTAATTTAATTGTGAAATATTAATTTTTATATTATTTTTTTGTATGAGGGTTTCGCCACTTAATATAAAGTAAAAGTTTAAATTTTAAACGGATTTTCCAAGAGTCGAAGTTTTAAAAAGTCAATGTGGCACCTCAGATTTGTATCCGGGTCGGGTACGGGTTAGGGGTGTTATATTTATTGGTATCAGAGCAATGGTTTAATTGATTTAAAGTTTGAAACGAAGTAAATTTTGTTTTGAAAAGTGTACATGTCAACGAAATATTAAAAATCTTTGATCTGATAGGGTATTGAGTATGTTGTCCTTGCTAATATGGTTCAACGATTATATCTTAATAGATGTCAGACTACGAGGGCTCCTGAAGTGAAGCGGGAGAAGGAATATATGAGGGTAGTAGTAATTCACTTGCCCCAGCTAGGCAAGGTGAAGAGCAGACACCTCATGTAGTGACTGTGCAAGATCATGAAGTATTTTTCAAGATGTTGGATGCTATTCTGACGCATTTCTAACCGTCTGCTCCCCTTGCTCCTAGGATGAATATGACTAAGGAGCAAAAGTTTAGGAGCACCTGAGTTCAAGGGAGAAATAGAGAAAGGTCTCGTTTCTCATATCTTTGGCTAAATGACGTAAATATTATGCTTGAGGCTCTCCATTGTTCTAAAATGGAGAAGCTGGATGGAGTAGTCTCATTGCTATGAGGTCAAGCATGTATATGGTGGACTAATGTGACGATGAGAGCTCCTATGGGCCAAGTGACATGATCATTCTTTTTGGATGAGTTCACGAAAAAAATATATCGGTGATCAGTTCATTAGACAAATGAAGAAAGAGTTCATGAACTTGAAGCATGGGAATCGCACTAGATATGAGTATGAGTGCGAGTTTAATAAATTGAGCAGATTTATAGCTGAATTGGCCCCGATTGAGAAAGATTCATGTGATTGGTTCGTGGAGGGTTTGCGCCCCAGGTTGAATGAGCTGTTGATAGCCCTGAACCTTTCTACATTTCAAGATATAGTGAATCGAGATAAAGTCTTGAAGCGAGCTTAGAATGAAAGATTTGGGGAGTAAAAGACCCAGTTGACCAAGAGAGCATTTACCTCGTAGAATGCATCGCAATTGAAGAAAAGTCAAGATTTGAGTTTTCGACCTCAATCTATATTAAAGTCAGTTGCATCCTTAGGTAGAGGATCAAACCCGGTGAGAGCTAAGCAGACTTAATCAATTGAATCAGGAGCTGGAAAGCCAAGTCAATGTCAACATTATGGCAAAAATCATAGTGGAGTATATCGAGTTGTTTCCGGAGCATGTTTCAAATGTGGGGACACTGGAAATTTTATCTGGGATTGTCCATTAATGACCAGAGAGCCCGCACAGTCAGAGAGATCTGGTATTGTACCTCAGAGGGGTAGAGGATGAGGCAAAAGAATGAATCAGTCGAAATCGACCAATCAACCTGAAATGCGCTCGACTGCTCGGGTCTACAATCTTAAGACTAGTGAAAATCGTGATGATCTTGAGATCATTGCAGGTATTTTCCAATTAGTTAATAAACTTGTTTTGATTTTGATTGACCCGGGATCAACTTATTCCTATATCAGTAGTAGACTGATGAGAAATTTAAGAATTCAATTAAAAGCCATAAGTAGTTATGTGATTATGACTAACCCGCTAGGGCATAATGGTTGGGTGAATCAAATTTTTTGAGGGTGTCCTATAAGGATTCAGGGAATTGAATTCCTTGCTAATCTAATGGAATTACCCTTTGTCGAGTTCGATTATTTTTGGGAATGAATTGGTTGTATCGTTATCATGCTAATGTTGACTGTCGATGAAGAGGGGTAGTTTTAAGAAGTTAGATGGATCAGAGTAATTGTGGTTAGCGAGAGAATTAATCATTAGCTATGTGATATCAGTATTGTCGACTAAGAAGTTAATATTGTAAGGATGTCAAGCTTTCATCGCTAGCGTAATTGATACGAGCCAAGGAGATGATTTTGATTTTGATTGACCCGGGATCAACTTATTCCTATATCAGTAGTAGACTGATGAGAAATTTGAGAATTCAATTAAAAGCCATAAGTAGTTATGTGATTATGACTAACCCGCTAGGGCATGGTTGGGTGAATCAAATTTTTTGAGGGTGTCCTATAAGGATTCAGGGAATTGAATTCCTTGCTAATCTAATGGAATTACCCTTTGTCGAGTTCGATATTATTTTGGGAATGAATTGGTTGTATCGTTATCATGCTAATGTTGACTGTCGATTGAAGAGGGTAGTTTTAAGAAGTTATGATGGATCAGAGGTAATTGTGGTTAGCGAGAGAATTAATCCATTAGCTATTGTGATATCAGTATTGTCGACTAAGAAGTTAATTGTAAGGATGTCAAGCTTTCATCGCTAGCATAATTGATACTCGAGCCAAGGAGATGAGATTGGAAGACATTCCGATAGTACGAGAATTTCCAGACGTGTTTCCAGATGAGTTACCAGGATTACATCCAAATAGAGAGGTTGAATTTCAAATTGAGGTAATGCCTGGAACGACACCAATTTTGAAGGCTCCTTATAGAATGGCCCCAAAGGAACTAAGTGAGTTAAAGGCTCAATTGTAAGAGCTATTGGATAAAGGATTCATCCAACCCAGTGTATCACCTTAGGGTGCATCGATGTTATTTGTAAAGAAGAAAGATGGTTTGATGCATCTATGTATTGATTATTGACAACTCAATAAGGTGACAATAAAGAATAAGTATCCTCTCCCAAGAATCAACGATTTATTTGATCAACTAAAGGGAGCTTAGGTGTTCTTTAAAATTGATTTGCGCTTTGGCTATCATCAGCTGAAGATACAAGAAGAGGATATTCCAAAAATAGCTTTTAGGACACAGTATGGACATTATGAGTTCGTAGTAATATCGTTTGGATTAACTAATGTACCAACATCATTTATGGATCTTATAAATAGGGTATTTCAACCGTACCTCGATCAATTCATTTTCGTCTTCATTGATGATATCTTGGTTTATTCAAAGACAACTGAGGAGCATGACACACATCTTCGAGTGATTCTTCGGACACTTCGTGATAAGAAGCTTTATGCTAAATTGTCTAATTGTGAATTTTGGTTACCTGGAGTGGCATTTCTTGGGCATATGGTATCTTTAGAGGGGATTAGGGTGGATCATCAGAAGATTAAGGCTATATTAGATTGGGAAGTTCTAAGAAATGTTTCTAAAGTACGGAGTTTCTTGGGATTGGCTATATATTATCTAATGTTTGTAAAGGACTTTTCGATGATTTCCTCCCTACTGAAAAACTGTTGAGAAAAGATGCATCATTATATTGGATGGATAAATGCCAAAAAAGTTATGAATATTTAAAGAAGGTTCTAATAGAGGTTGTAGTGCTAGTACAACTAGAATCAGGCAAGGATTATACAATCTATATTGACGCTTCCCATAATAGTATGGGAAGTGTTTTGATGTAAGATGGAAGAATAGTAGCCTATGCTTCACGAAAACTTAAGCCACATGAAAGGAACTATCTGACACATGATCTTGAGTTAGCAGCGGTGGTGTTTGCACTGAAGATTTGGCGTCATTATTTATATGGTGAGCGATGTTATATTTTTACGGATCACAAAAGTTTAAAGTATTTGCTGACTCAAAATGAACTAAACTTGAGACAGAGAAGATGGATCGAGTTACTTAAAGACTATGATACAATCATAGATTATTACCCTGGGAAGGCTAATGTGGTAGCTGATACACTTAGCCGAAAGACTTTTGCAGCTTTACGTATGTTAGATACTCGATTTTCTTTAAAGGATAGTGGTGCTCTAGTTACTGAATTGAAGCTAAAGCCTTTATTGTTGGAACGAATAAAGGAATTACAAAGGAAATATGATAAGTGTTTAGCAATAATAAAACAAGTGGAAAAAGGTGGAATCAAGGACTTTGAAGTAAAGTCATATGGATGTTTATACTACAAGGACCGAGTTTATGTTCCAAGTGATGAAGAGTTGAAGAAAGATATACTTTCTGAAGTGCATTTTAGCCTGTTGACTATGCATCCAGGAGGGAACAAGATATATCAAGATTTAAAGAACCGATATTGGTTCTTACCCTGTCAACAAGTAAAAGCTGAGCATCAAGTACCTTCAGAACTGTTACAACCGATCTTCATTCCTCAATGTAAATGGGAAATAGTTATGATGTATTTCATAACGGGGTTACCATTGTCACCAAATAAAAAGGACTCAATTTGGGTAATTTTCGATAAGTGGACGAGAACAACACACTTCATTCATGTTCTAACTGATTATTCAATGGATAAGTATGTTGAATTATACATCAAGGAGATGGTTCGACCACATGGAGTGACAGTTTCAACAATATCTGACAGGGATCCAAGGTTTACTTTAAGGATTTGGAAATCTTTACATGGAGCCTTGGGTACCCTATTGAACTTTAGCACAACTTTTCACCCTCAGACAGATGGTCAATCTAAGCATACTATTCAAGTTCTGGAAGATATGTTAAGGGTATGTGTGATTGATTTAATGGATCATGGGAGAAGTATTTGCTGCTCGCAGAGTTTGCTTATAATAATAGTTATCAATCGAGTATCAAGATGGCACTCTACGAAGCTTTATATGGAAGAAAGTTTTGAACACCATTAAATTGGTTTGAATTAAAAGATAGGGTTGTTATGGGCTTTGGTTTGATTAAGGAAGTGGAAGAAAAAGTTTAAATGATCCAGCATAATATTAAAATGGCAGCAGGCAGACAAAAGTCCTACGCGGATTTGAAAAGAAAAGAGATTGAGTATCAAGTATGAGATATAGTGTTTTTGAAAGTCTCTCTTGGAAGAAAGTTCTTCGTTTTGGTCGAAAAGGAAAGCTCAGTCCTAGACTCATTGGACCATATAAGATTATAAAGAGAGTGGGACCAGTAGCATATCAGTTAGCATTGCCACCAAAAATGGAGATTATAAGAGGGGACCAGTAGCATATCAGTTAGCATTGCCACCAAAAATGGAGAAGATCTACAATGTTTTTCATGTTTCGATGCTCAGAAGATATCGATCAGATCCTTCTCACATCAAAGCACCAGAAAATGTAAAAGTCCAATCTGACCTGACCTATAAAGAAGAATCAGTACATATTTTAGCATATGAAGTCAAACAACTAAAAAACAAGACGATTCTGTTAGTTAAAGTTCTTTGGAGAAATCATAAAGTGGAAGAGGCAACATGGGAACATGAAGAGGATATGAGAAGACAATTTTCTCATCTCTTTATGCAATAAAAATTCGAGGATGAATTTTTTTAAGGGGAGAATTGTAATATTCCAAATATGTCAGTGACTAAAGTGTAAGGATTTAAAATTTAGTGGTTTAATTTTGATAAATTGAAAAGTTAAAGGATTGATTTGGAAATTTTTGTATAGGACTTATTATCAAAGATTTAAGAATGGAAGGTCATAATGGTCTTTTAGTAGGAAATGAATTTAAAATTCATTTTTAAGGTATTTAAGCATGTGAGGAAATTGAAAAAAAAGAAAAAAAACCTAGAAGTATTTTGGTCATCTTCTCTTCTTCTTTCTTCCACCTTGACTCCATTGCTAAGGTAAGAGATATTAAAGTTGATTGTTTCTTGCATTATTGAGTTGGGTTCTAGTTCTTGGGTGGTATAGAAGCTTAAGGAAGCTTAAAGATATTTTGAAGCTATGAGATTAAGGAATTATTGGTGAAATAGTAAACTGGGTATTTTAAAGGAATTGATGAAATTTGAGTAGTTATTGATTTTAAAGGTATATTTGACTTGTCAAATGTCTCATTAAGGTGTTTGAAGCATTAGAAATGATTAAGAACATGTTTGAAGAATGGGTATGATTTTTAGTTTTAAGTATTCTAGTGAAAATGTTGGATGTTAAGAGGGGATTAATGGATATAAGTTGTTTGGGATAAGTGTTATTAAGGGCTTGAATGGAGTTAGAGGTATGAGATTTAAGTGAGTTTTGAGTAAAATTTGAAATGAAATAAGTGAAATTTGGGTAAGGGTATCGATACTGGAAGAACAATACCGATACTGGAAGAACAATACGATACTATAAGGTTAAATTGAAGGAGATTGTATGAATCGGATGAACAATATCGATACTAATTGAAGTAGTATCGGTACTGATGTGGAGGTATCGATACTAAGAGTAAGGTATCGATACTGTAATTGAAGATGAAATTCCATAATGTCATAATGGTATCGATATTGAAGTAAGTATCGGTACCATAGAAGAGAAGTATCGGTACTGTGGATAGAGTATTGATACTATTCAGTCTAAAATATTAAATTAGGTGTTTCATTTCGTTTATGTAAATGCTAATTGGTTAGTCGTTAATTAATATTCAATATTTATCTTGGACAAGTTGATGTGTAGATTTGGATCGAAACAGTCCAAACAAATCGACATATTACAGAAATTGAACAAAAGTTAAAAAGGATTTCGTTTGGGACTTAAATGAGGCAAATGCGAGTGAAACTTATTTATTTTATGTTAGATATGAGGACGGCTTGCGATAAGCCAACCTCAAAGGTTTTCGATCGAAAATGATTTTATTTATTTTATGCAATATCTTTATAATGTTTTAGATAAATTGTATTTCTGGAGTACTATTTTGATTTTATTAGTATGTGAATATGTTATATATTGAATGTGTTCTATGTTAAAATGTTCTATGTGAATGTGTTCTATGTGGATAAAGGATACTTTGAAAAAGGTAATGTGAAATAATTATATGGTTAAAGCCCAAAGTATATGTTATGAGAATTAGAGGTATAGTTGACATGCCAAGAGTCGAGGGTTCTACACGGTTCTTCAGGACAATTCTATGTTGTCCTTCGGGACAATTCTACGCGGTCCTTCGGGACAAATCTATGTGGCACTTTGGTGTATATTCTACGTGGCACTTCGGTGCAAATTCTACGAGACAGTTTCGACTGCAATTACTGTGCACAACCTTAATGTACTCATATACCTTGAGTTCTTTAGGATAATAAAACAAATTGATATAAATTAAACAATGTATAACATCATACGTTATTTTCATGAAGTGTATATTGGTTTGTGTACTCAATGTTTCTCTGCAATGTTTAAGCAAATGTTTTTATATATTTTATTATTCTCATTTATGTCTCATTAAGTCAATTACTTAGCGTGAGTTTTCACACGTAGGTTCGAAGAGGTCCGAAGATTAAAACTAGGACAGGACGACATACACTTTGGAGAAGATCATATCATGATTTTAACTGTAGGTTCTTTTGTTATTTTGTAATTTTGTTGGCATGTACTATAAAGGTTTAAATTGTAAATGCTCTGATCTATTTTGTAACTATACTATTTAGATTTTATGTAAATATATTAAGTATTTAATTTCATTTTGAAATATGAATTTTCTATTTTAATTTTTTGTATGGGGGTTTCACCACTTAATCCAAAGAAAAATTTTAAATTTTAAACGGATTTTCCAAGAGTCAAAGTTTTGAAAAATCAATGTGACACATCAGATTCGTATCCGGGTAGGGTACGGGTTGGGGGTGTTACATGTATTTCAAGACGTATACGGGTTACGTGTGTTACAATTCGGTTCTCTATTTAATCAGCTTAAACTAGCATAAACCAAGCGACCTAAGTAATAAATGAATTGTTGTTATTCTTTGAGGTGCAGGGTTTGAGAACCAAAACTATCAAGGATATGAGCGTTTAATGTCAAATGATTGAAAGTTATCTTTGAACAGATATTGTCTTTTATTTACCTCAAATTAATAAAAAAAAATCCAACTTCAACTCTATGATTAAACAATATTAAAAACAACAACTATATATATATATATATTCAATTACATCCCTAAAGATATGATGATAACATAGAATCTTGTTAAAAGATCTTATTTATATTATGGTTTAAGAAATTATCAAGTTGAATTAATAGTTTTGATGATTAAAGAAGTGTTTTTTCTTTAAAGGTTTTAAGTTTAATTAGTTAGGTATGTAAGTGTGGATATGTTATTAATAACCAATAAAGATTTTGAACAAATATTACATTATAATCACCATAAACTATTTAAAAAAATTATCAATGAAATATTATCATGCCCAACCTAAAAAGTTGCACTTTTGATAATATTTCTAGTTACAATAGATTTAATTAATTTTTTAATATTATATTAACAAGTTATCTCTCTTTTTATATCAAATTACTGAGGTATTTACTCAAGTTTGAATCTTATGAAACTTTTACTATAAGATTAACTTTATTTCAAAAAACTTAAGTAATAAACAAAAGGCTTACTTTACAAATAAGTATCTTAAGTATTTTTTTTGTCAAAATAAATACTTAAAGCTATTTTTTAATCAAAATAGGTATCTGAAGTATTGTACGTCAGAAAAGATACTTAAACCATTCAAACTTTTCATATAAATTCTGAAAAAATTGACATGTGACATTAGTTAAAGATTACTTTAGATACTTGGATAAAAAAATGAATACTTTAGATACTGTTTTGATCAAAAAATACATTATGTACCTATTTTAACCAAAAAGAAAACTTTAAGTATTTATTTTGAAAAAAATATTTTAGATACTTAAATAGAAAAGATATTATACTTTAAGTAATTATATGTTATATAAGCCTAAACAAAAAAATTTATTATGTTACAGAACAATATTTAATTCTTTTTGGAATAATTAGTTAAGTTTGTTGAGGTAGGCAACTAGCTAAACTTAGTTGGCTTACTGTGAAGAATCAATTCAAGTATATATATATTCTTTAATACTCAAATTAGTTCAATAAATTCAATGAATTATTTCAAATGAAAAATTGATTTCATCTTGCGGGTAACGCCGTAATAGTATATACATGTATATTTATTATCTCTTGATATCATCTAATATCAAATATATATATATATGATTTTGAAATATTTGTATAGATTTCATCATTAAGACCGTAATAATATACATATATGTATTTATCATTTTGTTACTAAGATCGCAGGTATGATATCATGTGTTCATATTATTTTTTAGATTATCCTTCTGAATTCATAGACATGATATATGAGTGTCGCTACGATTATGTTAAGGCCACACAAGTAATTATGCTTAGGCTAAATCCAACAACAATACCTTTACGCCACTAAAATCACTCATTAGGGTCCTAAGCTCTTCTATTCGTTTCTTGCATTTAGGTCGATCCTAAATTGTCACTTAGTTTAATAAGAACATTATCAAAGCCTTACTCTCTTAAGAGTATTTTTAACATTTCAGAAGCTAATATATCGTATTAAACTCGATTGGATATCTATACTTGTATCCCAACTTAACAAGGTTTATATCTAAAAATGTCAATTGATATACACTTTAGGTATCAATATTCAATCTTTGAGTACTGATATTATCTCTTGGTGTCAATACTAAAATAAGCCTCGAATTGGATTTTATGAAAATGAGTGTTGATGCTCTTTCACTAGTATCGATACCACCCTATGCTATTGATACAATGAGTATCAGTATCAAATTAAGATTCAAAATTCAATAAAACAACATCTTTTTGTTGTGTCAGTCACGCATGTAACTGTTAACTCTTGTTACTGACTTAACGGTAGAATGATATAATTGAATATAAAACTAAATTCATTACTATAATTAAAAAAATAGAAATCAAATAATATAAACAAGTCGGTAAAACTCAATGGTATATAGTGTAATTTATCCAAATATTTATTTTATGTTTTAATAAATATTAAACGAAAAAGCTTTTTCCAGATTTGACGAGAAACATCACAAAAGAAGTCCAAATAATGTAAGACGACTGTCCATGTTCCGTCAAAAGGGAGAAAAAGAAAAAACACTACTAAAGTAATAGCACTATAGAAATAGAAAGAATCCCATAGCAAATAATATTAATTATTATTAGGTGAACTATACTAGAGACCACTCAATTATATAGCCCTTTTCATTTTGATCATTAGTTTTGAAATTTTGTTAATCATACCACTAGTCATTAACATTTAAAGGAAGTGATGACATGTTAGTTAATAAAATTGGTATAATTAGACATTTGGTCCTTAATATTTATACATTCTTTTAGTTTGATCATAATTTTAATTCAATTTGATAAATTTAACCTCTAATTAGGTACTGACATGTGTCACTACTAGATTGGAGGATATTTTATTAATTTTAATTATTTAATTGATTTATTTTGTATCCAATAAGGTGGTGACATGTCACCACATGATTGGATACAAAATGTTAAAATTTGGGGTAGATCGAACCAACACCTCACAATCCCTTTAGGGGCAATGCCAAAACCGTTGGGCTGAGTAATGTATTGTACGCCCCTTTAGGTAAATAATACTGATCGGAGATTCTCTCAATTGGTATTGTATTTCAACATTTTATATATAATATATTCTAACATTTTTTAGAAAATACTAATTAATTAAGCAAAAGGGTAACTTGCTAAAAACATTATGCTTTGGACACCATTAAAACCCCAACATTTCTTCTTGTGCTTGCTTCTTCCACTTTTAGTTTCTTTGTTGTTCTTGGTGTAATTAAAGGTAAGAAGAAAAAAGCTCAAAAACTTCTCTATTATATCTGAAATCTTTTTCTTTTTGCTTTTTTTAATTATTGCACTGATTTGTTTTTTTCATAATTATTGGAAGAAATTCATGTTTTGGTTTGGAATTTGAAACATGTTGCTTTCAGAATCGCATATCCTTCTACTCTATTGTTTGATTTTGCTAAGAAAAAATAATCTTTGAGAAATTGTTTAGTGTTGGAATATAGTCTTCTTTGGGAAGACTTTGAATTCTGGGATATTTAGTTTGAAATTATTTTCTTTTATATGGAAATTTTGTTCAGGAAATTATTTATTTAGATATGCTAAATCATTCCTAAAAAATAAAGTTGATCTTCGATGGCATATTTGTTTTCCATTTTACCTTACTGTAATTGTTTTTGATGATGTTAATTTGTTACTTTTGCTTGTGATAGAACCCTAAAGAAATAGTTAAAAGAGGAAAAAGGATTTATGCTGAGGAAAGGCATGGAGGATAATGGAGGAAGCAATGGCAGCAATCTACTAGTGCCATCAGTGTTCTCAAGTGGTTACTTCGATCATGGTAGTCGAGATTAAATGCTCCAAGAAGTTTTTTATTTTTCTCTACCATTGGTTAGAACATATTATATATAAAATGTTGGAATACAATATCAATTAAGGGACTCAACCTAGCAGTTTTGGCATGCCCCTAAAGGGACTATGGGGTGTTGGTTTGATCCACCCCATAGCATGTTGAAAATTTTCAACATTTTGTATCCAATAAGGTGGTGACACATGTCACCACATGATTGGATACAAAATAAAATAAATTAAATAATTAAAGTTAATAAAAATATCTTCAAATCTAGTAGTGACACATGTCAACACCTAATTTGAGGTTAAATTTATCAAATTGAATTAAAATTATGACCAAACTGAAAGAATGTATAAATATCAAGGACAAAATTTGTAATTATACAAATATGATTAACTGACATGTCATCACTTCTATTAAATGTTAATAGCTAGTGATCTGATTGAATGCATTTAAATAGTTGAGTGGTCTGATTGATAAAAATTCAAAAATGATAGTCAAAATAAAAACGAGTTATAGTTGGGTGGTTTCTGATATAGTTTACCCTTATTATTATTAATAATAGCGAGGAACCCACTTCATGCGTAATATGTATTTGCCAGCTTAGCTTCGATCACTAATTCCTCCCATATCCGACTTCCCCTCGTTTCTTTCGCTCTCCGCCTTTTCGCCTCCAGTCTTAACCCCGGAAATCCGCCATGTCGGAAGACGAAGGAGACGGAGAAGAGTACCTTTTCAAGGTAGTGATAATCGGAGACTCGGCAGTTGGCAAATCCAGCCTCCTTTCACGCTACGCTCGTAATGAATTCAACCCGCATTCCAAAGCCACCATTGGAGTTGAGTTCCAGACCCAAAGCTTAGAAATCGATGGAAAAAAAAGTTAAAGCTCAGATTTGGGATACAGCTGGTCAAGAAAGGTTCCGTGCCGTCACTTCTGCTTATTACAGAGGTGCTGTTGGTGCTCTTATTGTTTATGATATCAGTAGAAGAACCACCTTCGATAGTGTCGGTCGCTGGCTTGATGAACTCAAGAGTAAGTTCCAGTCTCTCAGCTTTTTGTCTTGAATTTTGGTTTTCCTATCGATCTGGGTTCTTTATGTTGCCCAAGATTAAGTATGGCTTTGCTGCTTCATTTGGAACTTTCGATGGCTCATTTGGATGTCTATTGGATGTGAATTGAATATCTTTATGGTGATATTGACAGTTGAACTTCAGGATTTGGAATCAATAAGGAGTTTGTAAGGAGATCCATGAATATCTTTGCTTTTTCCCTTTTACAAGATCAAATCTCGATTTGTTCAGTTGGTTGGTTATTGTGGGGTATAGTGTTAGATCTGATGCTGTAATGATTGTAGTTTAAGGTTAAAGCTTGAAGAAAGCTTTAAGCAGCTATAACAAGATACAGCTATAAGAAAATAGGGGGAAAAAAAGTAGAATCGAGGTGGTTGCAGCATCACTAGTTAAGAATACAAGTTCGATCCTTGAGAAACCGAGTTGTTGAGAGACTTTACCTCAAAAATTTTAAATTTTTTGCCTTTGGAGGATCATATCTCTCAATACGCATGTCAAGATATGCATTACACATATATATCAGACATAGATGCTATAAGAGAAATGAGTACTCGAAGTAACATAAGTCACCATTTCTTGTGGAGTTATCACACTGGAATTTCCAATTTACATTAATGTATAATGGTTTTATGTAGCTATCCTACAACTTATGTTATTCGATTTAGTTGTTCAACTTATTTAATTGCTTATTGTTCTTGAAAGTGCAGTCAATATGATAAATTGTTAGGTTCTTGGACTACATTTTGGTTAAGATAAATAGAAACTGCTAAATATGATGAGAATGCGGTCTCATTTTAATTGATTAATTAATTGGACTGTTTCTTTGTAAAAGGAGGTCCACTTTGCACCATTAAGGTACACTCTGAAAAGAGCTTCGGACAATAAGTTATGCTAGATGTAGCATAGATATATCTGGACATTGTTAGATTATTGCCTACATCTTTGTTGATATCAACAAAATCTACCTACATACATAAACACAAAAACAATTAGTTCTTTGTTTGTTGCTTGTACTTGTGTTTTCAATTCTTAACATTCATGTGATGTGATTGCCTCAGTGAATGGAATGTAGATGGAAATTGTGTCCTAGACAGGTTGTTTGGTTTTTTTCTTAAAATCATTTTCCGTGCATTTGGTAGATACTTTGTCATAAAAAAGAATCAGAATCAGAATAGTATAGATAGAGTATATAAATTTGAAATGCAAATACATACATTCAGAAGTTGATAGAAAACTCAGAGAAAAACTTTCCCATTCAAAGGATTGAGACAAGCTAGAAGAGTATCTGGATATGATTCAAGACATAAATTAGGTGCCTTTGATTTTCATGCTCGTTTTTGTATTTTCAAACGAAAAAGTACTTCCGGGATGGATCAAACATGACTTTTATTTACTGGGCCATCACATTTCATTATTTTTTATATTTTCTCGTTGGACTTCTCAAGGCTTACTGTGTATGTGATTTCATATTTGCTCTAAAGTTATGCTAAGGTTTTTGCTTGTTTAAAATCTCTCTTCAGCGCATTCTGATACAACCGTGGCAAGGATGTTGGCTGGCAACAAATGTGACTTGGAAACTATCAGGGAAGTGAGTGTTGAAGAAGGCAAAAGCCTAGCTGAAGAACAAGAGTTCTTCATGGAAACATCAGCTTTAGATTCAATAAATGTTGATAAGGCTTTTGAGATCGTTATACGAGAAGATATACAACAATGTCAGCAGGAAGGTCCTGAATTCGGAGACTTGCAAAGCCGAGTTATCTGTCAATCGGGTATCCCTTACGAAGAGCGAAACTGATGGATCGAAGCAAACAGGTAGTTCTTCTTGCTGTTCCAGGTGATCTTATACAAATTAGAGGAAAAAAACGTACAAGGTGAGGCTTCCCCATGGCGTGGTTAATTCATTTTGGTCGGTTGATCTGCTGTTTTTTTTCCTTGGGTCGATGGATGTGTTTTGTTGAGGGTTTCTGTTGTTACTGAAAATCATACGATATTACATAGTTTGAAATACTGTTTTCTGGTTAATGAAAATTGTATGAAGCCGTAAATGAAACAGACAGCCATCTCATTTCATTTTCACATTATCTGGATGTAAGTGTACAATATATGTATGTCAAAACTTTTTAAAGTTGATTTATTTATTTATTCATTCATGTATCTGAAGGATTATAATTTTATACTTTCATCTGATATGGACAAAATATTTCAAGAGATGTTCAATTATTTCTGGGTTATTAAGGTATTAATAGGTTGGATTGAGTGCATTATCATTTGGTTTAATATTATTACAATGTGATCAAAGACAACTGCGGGGATAGCTCAGTTGGGAGAGCGTCAGACTGAAGATCTGAAGGTCGCGTGTTCGATCCACGCTCACCGCATTGCTCTTTAGGCTTTCGATTTACTTGATTCAGATTCCAGTGGGCCTGACCTAAGAAGCTGACCCAAATATCAATGGTCCATAAATTTGTTACGAGTCCGCCTATTACTCGGAAAATATATTAACAAGAAATATAAGTTTTTATATAATTATTTCTTTTAAAAAATAATAAGAAAAACATGTTCACTCATTTTCATTTTTTCCTCAAACTAAAAACTCTATTTTTATTTTTTCTATTATAAATTTTTTAATTATTATCTACTATTTTGTTAGTTCAATCAATAGAACAATTTGTTAGTTCATTTACTTAAATTTTGCCTCAATTCATTTTATAATTTGTTACAATTGAATTAGAATAATAAAATCATATATAAAATAAAATTAATCGTGCTCATGTTATTTTTGACGATATGATTTAGATTTGTTATTTTTTATATTTTGTTATATATTTTCAATTAATTTTTTTATTAATTTTTTTTAATTACCGATTAAATTAATTTATTTAAAAATTAAATTTTTATTCATACTATAGATTAATATAAATAGAATACTTAAAATTTTTAATCTAGTTTACTGAAACAAATCAATGTCACTGTTAGTAATATAAAAATCATTGCATGCAATGAGAAACTTTAATTGGAAATTCAAAGAGGTTGCTTGTTGGAAAACCAAATATGAATTTAAATATGATAATAATTTGACAAATAATTGAGTTTTTCTAATTTAATCCAACATTAATTACATTATTTAGGTGCCAAATAATTAACACAAAAAGAGGTAACTTTTAAATTATTGTATATATTTTGAAAAAGCTTAAAATAAAAATAAATATCTAAACATAATATTTTATTTTAATATTTAAAATTTATTCTTTTTTAGAATAGGACCTTAATATTATATTCCTTATCATTTTAAGATTAAATCATCAATATTTATGAAAAAATATATCAAATAAACGCATGTCATATAATTTGAATTTTATTTTTTATTTTTTAAAAAAAAAAAATCCTTAATTTTTTAATACATATAAAAATTTTATTTTTCATATATAAAATATGATTTGTTAATTCAATTTAGACGATGATACAGGTTCGTTGAACCATAGCTAAGTGAATGATAAAACAGAGTTTAAAGAAACCTAAACGTTGATGATAAGGAAGACGATAGATTAGTGAAGATCCAACCATATAATAAATGAACAATTGTGATTGGTTCGGCAATGGAGATTTACGACGACGACAATTATCTTGAAATTTAAAGATTTAAATAATTATAAAAAAAGATTTGATCATTTTAAATTAAAAAATTTTAAAATCAACTATTTATCATGCATTCACTAAATGATGAATTATTTTATAGATATATTAATTAAATTTTAAAATAAAAAACATAACATTTAATAAAAGAATTGAACACTTAAAAATTATAATTTAAATATGGATAAAGTATATAAATGGTTTATGTTGCTTTGTTGAGTCCTTTGATTATTAAAAGTTATAAAGTGATCCCTAACTATATGATATTGTTTTGTTGAGTCCATTGACTATTAAATGTTATAAAATGATCACCTGACTATTCATATATTCCAAATTCGTTTAAGAGCCAAGGCCGTAAATGCGTTAATTTTTTCCGTTAAGTGACATGTGTTACAATGGGGTAATTTTTAAAATTTTATTTAAAAAATTAAAAATATATTTTTAAAAAAACCCAAAATTTTCAAAAATCTAAAAAATATTTCCCAAACTTTAAAACCCTAAACCTAGTCCATATAACCATGTATGTCGTCGTTATCGTCGGTTGGACTTTCACCTGACCCCACCTCCACCGAAGACATGTTCCCCGATAAATAATCGTTGTAACAACGACGAAATCAACCTCAATAAATGTGAAAAAATGATGACCTTTGCGAAGACCACGATGATTCCACGACAAGGATGGCGTCATCCGACTATGGAGATGGAAAGGGAGGGAACGGTGGCTGTGGTCGAAAACGGAGGTGGAGTTAGGGTTAGCATTTGTGGATTTTAGGGATTTTGTGTGTGTGTGTGTTTTTGGTAATATAAGAGAAATTAGTTTTTTTAAATATAGTAATATTTTTTATAATTTTCATAAGAAATAAATTTCAAAATTGTTAGATTGTGAAATTAACACCGTTGACGTTCGGGCACCTAAAATGATAACGTTTGTAATGTTAGGCATCAGGATTATTCAAAAATAGCTTAGGCGTCTATTCGTGAAATACGCTATAGTTTAGACGGTTGCGTCACAAGGCCTGTGAGTGACGACCGATGACGTTGATAACCTTGGACCAGTGGGAACGACGTGGAGAAATGGGAGATAGCAGCAGTGGCGTGAAGGAACAAAGAAGAAGGGGAAAAAGGGAGATGAGGGCGCCGCAAGGATGATATAGAGAAGGGAGGTAGGGTTTATAATAAAATGGGGTAACTACGTCTTAGTCCCTGAAGTCCCTAGGGTTTAAAATCAAACTGTAAGTAATTTTTCAGAAAATACAAAGGAAATTTCGTTGATCGGAAAAATGTTTTACATGAAATAAAAATACCCTTAACTTAGACTTCTTACTTTTAGTTTATTTGATTTTATTCTTCATTTCCAAGGTTAATTATATATATTTTTAATTAATATGAGGTAAGTACAAGACAACATCTGTTCAAAAATAACTATCAACCTTTTGATATTGATAACTCACATCCATGGCATCTATGTGCTTGAACTCAGGTCATCAAAAAATATCAATAATTTCTTTACAAGAAGGCCACTTAATTCGTGTCAAGGTTAATTATATTTATCTCCTTGAATTGATATCCTAACTCCGTCCTCGCCCTCTACGATAAATATCACTCGTTGGATTTAAATCTTTAGAACGATCGTAATCACTATAAAAGCAAAATGTTTTTGGAGTATTAATTTTACATGATAATATCTAAGATTAATAATACAAACAAGAGTCTTAAATTAGAAATATAAAAATGTTTTTATACAAAGAAAGTGGAATATTGGAATTTAAGTCGCATCATCTTTTAATATATCAAGATGAATAGATGATATTTCAGTGCATCAAGGCTTTTGTGTTGAAGCAAGGAGTAAAACATGTGACACTCACAAGACCAAGACCCGACTTCACCCGGAAACCCCTAATTCCAAGCCTTCTCCTCCACAACAATTCTCGAAGGCGGTCGGAGATGCCCAGTGCTGCTTCATTCAACTTTTTGATCCATTTTTTCACCTTATCTTTGTACCCATTTTGCTCCGTAAAATGGTAACTGTTCAGAAACGCACGTCTAGCATGCCAATAATCGCGGCCGTTGCGGTTGCCGCTCCCGTAGTCGTCTTCCCATTTATCGGTAAGTTTGAGACGATGCATGTCGGACCAAGAGCAGATTATGGCAGCCGGAACGACTTTGGCGGTTGGCATGAGGAAGATCAGGTCCGAGAGGGTTTCGATTTGAAGATATAAAGCGGACGATGTTTGTTTGGTTGGAATTTAATTGCCACGTAAAATGACATTGTTTGGTGGTTGAACCAAAGGTGTTGAAAAAGGCAAAAGCTGGTGGCTTTGGTTACATCAAAACATGAATGTTTTCCGTATCCAAACAAAACCTAAAGAATGTAACTAACATTTGATTCAAGTAAACGGTTGACATTGTTGGATGTGGAAATATATAGACTTGTTTTGACTTCAACAGATTTTAGTAACTTCTATTACATGCTATAGACAACAATAATCCAATCGGTTTCTAAAATAAAATTTTGCATCACTTTATGACAAGTATAACAACGGTTATATATACTAACATTAATGAGGATCATAAACAAGGGCAGCGGGTTTTTGTTCTGCCTCACTCGTTAGTGGGAATAATACTAGTTCAAATCAAATCGATTTGGGGGAAAAATAGTTAACATAGGTGGCGTTTGGTTCGCTGGAATGTTTCTGAGGAAATTGGAATATGTGAAGGAATTAGAATCTGTCAGGAATTGGAATCTAATTCCATATTCTGTTTGGTTGGCAGGAAATTGAATTGGAATCCAATTTCATATTCTGTTTCGTTCGCAGACATGTCAGATGAATTTGATTTCAGTAATGTAAAATGACAGGATTACCCTTCTTGTTTTTTTTTCTCTTAATTTTAGTTTGTTTTATAAATTACATGTAGTAATATATTATAAAATTTTAAAAAATATTAAATTTTAATTTTATTAATTGATTATTCATTTCAATAAATTATAAAAATCATGCTAATAAACATCATAACTTAAAATTGTCCCAATTAGGGATGGCCATGGGTCGGGTTTTTGGTCCACCCGAGTCACCCGACCCGAATATATGAATTAGAAACCAGACCCGAATATATGAATTAGAAACCCGACCCGAAATAATAAAAAATTATTTTTTATTCAATACAAAATGACTTAATTGAAAAAATATATAGAGAGGTATTATTGTAATTATTCCTAAATATATAAGATAAAATTATATATTTTTTTGGGTCGGGTCGGGTCTGGTATTTTTCACCCTAAACCCGACCCGAACCGAATATATGAACTAGAAACCCGACCCGACCCGAAATAATAAAAAAAAATTTATTCAATAAAAACAGTGACTTAATTAAAAAAAATTTTATATAGAGGGGTATTATTGTAATTATTCCAAAATATATAAGGTAAAATTATATATTTTTCAGGTCAGGTCGGGTATTTTTCACCCTAAACTCGAACCCGACTCGACCCGAATATCACACTTAAAAAAACCCGACTCGAACCCGAATTTTTTTAAAAAAAATTTAACCCGATCGGGTCGGAACTCGTCGGGTCCGAGTTGAGTGACAATCCCTAATCCCAATCAAAATATGCTAATAAGTTACCAAAAGATTGATGAGGGTAGTATGGTCAAATTTCACATTCCCTCCAACAAGATAATTGAATTCCATCATAGAATGGATGGAATTCACTTTTCCTATTTTGATGAAAGTTGAAGGCATGAGAGATTCCAATTCCCTTAGAAAATTGAACCAAACCTGAGAAAGTAGTGGAATTGGATTCCAATTCCCCCAAATTCCAATGATTCCTACGAACCAAACGCCACCATAGTATTTTTTAGGGTAAATTATGCATTTAGTAGCTAAACTATCATTTTTTTGATCTATTTTATGACTTAAAATTTCATTTTTTAAAAAAAAACCGAAAGTTTAGTTTTTGTTTCATTTTAGTACCAGATGCAAAAAACTTAATGCGTTTAGTACTTAAACTATCAGTTTTGGTATGTTTTCAAAACTTAACATTAAATTTTGAATGAGGGTACTAAAATGAAATAAAAACTAAACTATAGTATGATTTTAAAAATTTTTTAAAATTTATGTACTAAAAATGACCAAAATTGATAGTTTAAGTACTAAACACGTAATTTACCCATTTTTTAATATATGGAATATAATATTAAAGATTACTAAATCTTTGATTTGAATTTTATCAGTTTAACTTATTTATGTTTTAGATTTTTGAAAATAAATTTTGTATAATACTTTATAAAATCTAGAATTAAATATAGTTCAATTAATAAATTCAAAATAGAATGGAACCAAATAAATTTAAAGTACAAATTGAATAAAAACTAATTCAAATATAATAAAAAAATCGTTAGGAGGAATGCATTAGACTATAAATGAATTAACTATTTTTAAAAAAATAACTAATTTAAAAACGTTAACAATTTTGTTCAGAAAATATATTCATACAAAAAATAAATCATAATATCATTACCAAATAATTTTACGTTTTATCCTTCATCTGAACTCCATGATATTAAATTCATGAAAACACTTATTTCATAGTTGAACTAATTGAGCGGTCTTTGTAGCTAAAGGAGGTGTTGTTCTCCGTTGAAATTTCGGAGACGAATAATTGCGTCTACAAGAAGTGTGTATGTTATCAATGATTAAAAAATATTATAAAAATAATATCTTATAATCACCCTAAACTATTAAAAAAAAATCACAGCTTTAGTGCATTTATAGTAAAATATCTTAGTTGAAATCAAAATTAATTAGAGAAAAGAAAATGCAACTCCGAGACCACCACCACCAAAAAATGCTCAAATACAAAAGCATTCGGAGCTTTGATAGGAAAATATTTTTGTAAAGTTTGAAGCAAGTCTTAGCCTAACCACGCTAATCCGATCAGCATCGGAAACTAAAATGCTTTGAGAGCTTACCTTGGAGGAAATGACGGAAGGCTTCTCCTCACCAATTCTTTTAATGCCATGAAACCATAGTACAGAACCCATCCTAATCCATCAATCACCGGTTCATGTTGTTCGTACACAATGAATGCGGTGAAGGCAACAATCAGAGCTGCAATGCCATACATTATTTCCAAAATCAATGCACCGAACAAAATTTCTCATTATTGGAAAAGGTAAATTGTTACTCACCAATTCTAGCATCCACTTCGCGATATAAAGGAAAATTGCAACCTGAATAAGTTCAACTCATCTGTCAGTAAGTTCAGTGAATACGCTTCACCTCGGAACTTAATTTACACTCATAGTTGTGCACTTGTGTATGGCTTGCATGGTTGCAACCAATTTTAAAAGTTCCGGGTGTGCGAGGTTTGTGAGTTCGAAACAAATCCAGCGTTCCGAGCAAGGTGTATGCATGCAAGCTTGGTAAAAGAATCTAGGCCTTCTGTTAAAGGTCCACCCAAAACTAAAATGTTCATAGGCAGCAAACTAAAGGCAAGGTATTGCTAAAGCAGGTTTTCAATTGGTTTTGTTAAGCCTGGAATTATTTCCGACACATATCCAGACATGGCGTGGAAATAACTTTGAAAAATTGAACACATACCCAGACACCTATCTCTACCTATCACTCATAATGTTTTCTTATGTTTTTCTATGTATTTGGTAGGTCCTTAAAGGGTCATATCCCAGTACTCGTGTATTTAGACTGAAGCTTGGACATGGATGGAAACTAGAAAGAAAAAGAAGTAATAAAAAGCCGATTCATCTATAGAATATAAACCTTGAAAAAATTTGCTCCAGTCTTCCCCCTTTGCCAACAATTTGATGTGACGAGCTCCTCTATTCCACATACATGATACGGATCTGAGTGAATTTTTCAGAGTTGATTCTGGGATTTCAAAACAAGATGAAGATATCCTTTTAACAGCAAAAAAAACCCTCTGTTGCAAAGACAATAATCATAATTGAGACAAGATACATGCGCATGTGCTTGAAAAAGATCTTTCAAAACTGATAAGCTAGTTTTGCTGTATGGAAAGAAAGCCTGATTCAGTCATGTTGACAGAAACGGGTATAGTGAACCAAGGGAAACATGATAAATACATCACAGAATCTATTTAACTATAAAAACTCAACAGGAAAAACAACAAACTTTTCTTTTCAAATCCCATCCCTGCATCATTATTGACTCTCACCTGAAGCAAAACCAAATCCGCCTTATGGATTCTACACCATTCTGCTTTAAATGGGAGGGTTTTTCCCCCTAAAAAGGTGGGGCGGATGGTGAAGCGGAGTGGGTTCGGTTAATTACTACAGCTCTCCACTTTCACCTTTTGGAATTACTATATTACAGCTAAAAACTGTGTAATGGAAATATAATCATTAATAAAAAAGTGGGTGTATTTCGTGGAGTGATTATAAATGTAATTGACATCCATAAAAGAACAGGGTTGAGATGGAAAGGGCAAACCCCACGCCCTTTCCCCACCATTTTCATCCCTGACTGAAATGGAGCAAAAGCAACAAAAAAAAAATAACTGAAAAAGGACAAAGGAAGATGGGTGAAAAATAGAAACAGGAAAATAAAAGGGAATGAGAATTGAGAATCAATCAAAGTGTGATACTGTTGGAAGACCCAATGAAAGTACCATAAAACAGCTAGGGTATAACTGATAATACTCGCATATTAGCTGATAAATTTCCGTATCCATAAAGAATGACAGTAACTAGCAGCAGAAGCTTGGCTACAGAGGAGGTAAAAGTTCTTCCGTAGCGAAAGAACCAGTAAAATTAAAAAGCCAGAATAAGGAAGCATAAAAGTGTTCTCTTTGCATTTCTCCACAGCAAGACATCTGCAACTGAATCAAAGTAAGTTGAGGTCATTACATTGAAAAAATTGCAACATCATGACTCATTTATTTATTTACAGGAACCAATTTCGATGCATGAAGATACAAACTCTACAGCAATATCTTGAGCCTTCAATTAATAATAAACTGGTGGATCTTGTTTTATCCGTCTAACTTTACAGTTTGACATAAGAAGTTGACCTAGCTTCAGGTTGAATTCAAATTTGAAGAAAGAAATTATAAAATTTCAGATATTATTTCCATATCACAAGTTTTGACATATAGCTGGCATCAGAATGGAATTTAAAATCCGGTTTAAGAGTGGTAGTCAAAATAGTAACAATAGATGCAAACTGTTCCAAGTTAAAAATCTACAAATAAATTGATCACCTGTTCAATCATTGAAGGGTGCTACTTTCAATTCGTTGGCTAAACATAAACTTCTGAAAAAATGACTATGCGATACCATTATGAAATTCTGAATAAAAAGAATCATAAAATGGAATACCTATCCCACTTCCTAGCAGCTTCACAGCTTTTGATTGTTGTTTAAAACCATTGTCTCTCATAAAAGATGAGTCTTTGGCTAAATGAGAGAATGATGCAATGGTTGACCTGACACCATCCTGTATTATAAAACAATGTCAAACTTGCAGGCAAAAACTTGAATTCTCCCTACTTGATCTTGAAAAAACATTTTCATGTGATTGAAGTAACTGAAAATGAGAAGGGGGATGTCTTCAAATCAAACATTTCTATGTGCAGAACTCAGCTAGTGCTTATATCCAACATTAATTATCTCTTGGGATCTGTTTAGGCAGGGGTTCCGAGATTGATGGGTGGAACCGAGGGATCCCTGGTTGCTGAATGTTTAGGGTTTATAAAGGGATCTAGAGGAGCTGGCCATAGTAAACTGATGGCAGGAGTAATGTATGGTGTGCAAATGGGAGCAGGATCGGATGTGCAAGAGGGCAGGATAAGCTGGGTAGCTAAGGGGTGAAGGTTCTGTGTGTTTGTGATTTCTTTTTTTGGGGGGTGGGGGTGGGGGGGGGAGGCAGGTCCTGGTGGGGCACTCACAAGGACAGTGTGTAGGGGCCGTTGGACGGGCAAGCTGCTGAGTCTGCTTCTAGGGCAGGCAAGTGGGCCAAACGAATGGAAAAGAAAAAAATATAGTAAAGAATGAAATTGTGTTCAGCTAAATATTTGGGGAACGGAAAAGGATAACGGCATTAAGGACAAAACAATTATTAGATTCCACAATAAAATCTTGACCCCAACGGCCATTTTCTCTTCATACTACAGCTTTTAGGTTTGGAAAAGCAACAAGGATACTAAATTCTACCAAATCCCAGTTATGCAAACATTTCCACTTAAAGTTATGAGCAGGCAGGATAAAGTTCACTGTATTTAACTTCCCTTAAAAGATGTCCAACTGTCCTCACAATGGATATAAGTAGAAATTTGAACAAGAAAACATTATAATTGTTACCTATCTACATTACAGTTTGCCAGGAAACAAGCAAAGTGAAAATGTTTATTTGACCGTACACAAACTGATGAGTTATAATCCAGTTGATGCTTTAGAAGTGGAAACAAGGAGCAGTGCTTCTACCCTATAAAGATCAGTGATATGGAAATAAAATACCAACAGATGAGAAAGGTATTCAATAGCAGAAAAAGAATCTGAATGCTACTAAGAAAAATCTTTGGATTGTCAAAGGGTAAGAAGTACTCTATTTTCTAAAAAAATCGCAATATTTATCATGAAAAACAATCAAACTTTACTTCTAGGAAGACAACAGGTAAAGAACAGATGGCATGAATTTCATATAGAAGAAACAAAAGCATTTACATGCAAAAGAAAGACAGTGAAAACTTACTTCTAGGTTGAACAGATCAACGAAAATTACATAGTAGAAAGAAATGCATGTACAGCCAAAGTGGTAAACAACAGGTAAAGAAGAATAGATAATGGCAATATTATATAGTAGAAAGAAATGTGTTTACATGCAAAAAAGATGTCCAGAACTTACTTCTAGGTATATTACAGGGAAGTATCCAAGATGCTTTCGAGCTGCTGAGCAGTCAAAAGTTCTGGTACGTGAAGCTAATTGAACAATGTAGTGAGGAGAATATTTATCAATTCTGAAGTGTGATTCCTCATGTGTATGTTGAAGAAGTGAGAGAATGTAGGCAAACATCCAAGCGGGAACTTTTATAAATGGTCTGGAATGCAGTCAACAACTAAAGTTAGGAGAAAATATTAAAAACCAAGATTTTTTTTAATAAGAAGGAAAAGGGAATTTTTGGTGATTGCTTCAGCAGCCAATCTAGCACAAAGACAGATTATGACTTAGGTTAGGTAGGTCGATACTAAAAATTTCTTTTTAAAAACAATTTTAAGAAAAATCATTTAAGACTAAAAATTGGTCTGCGTTTACAAAGATTCGATTAAAATGGGTTCGGGAGTCGGTTACAGTCAAGGAAGGATTAGCACCATTGAACTGCTCTTTCGGTACCATTTAATTTGTCGGTTGTCTTAATTGTGAAATTAAAATTTAAATTGAAATTTAAAAATTCAATTCTAATTACTTACCTTTTATCGATTGAAATTACTACTGAAAAATCAAACGAAATATTAGATGGTAAAATAAACTATTGAATGCTAAACAAAAAGAAAATATTTTAGAAGATTAAATTAAAAGTAAAAAATATATAAAAATTAAGAAATAATAATAATAATAATAATATTTTTTATTCTAAAAATGAAGAAAATGTTAAAGGGTCTCCTAGTAATTAAACAAAATACCAAAACTCACAAAATTAGTGATTAAAATGAAATCATTATAAAATTAAAAGACCAAAATAAAAGAAAATAATTTACATTAGTGACCAAAATAAAACATGCATAAATTCCTAGGTCATATTCAAATAAAACATAAATTAGTGACTAAAATGTAAACATAATAAAATTCAAAATCTAAATTAAAATACTGAAAATTAAATTCAATGATTAAAATATAAAAATTACAAAAGCAGAAGTTTTCGAAGGGGTTTATTCACTCTCGAAATTACACAGAGATCCCTCCCCAAAACGATGTAGTTTTGGGGAATGTATTTATAGCCTTTAACATGACCATTTATACCTAAACCCATTCATTTTTCATTTTCTTTCTCTCTCTAAGGGAGAGAGTTTAAATTTCTCTATGCCTTCTCTCTAGTTTTCCCTCACTGGAGGGAAACCAGCCAACGGCCGACAATCGTGCGCCACCACCACCGATCTATTCACCACCGTCGTCTCTATTCACGGTGGTCGAAAAAATTAAAATAGCCTAAATCGAAGCCCAAATCCCACTAAACCCGAATCTAGCCTCTGTTTTTCCTAGAAAATCCCCAAACTCTCTAGATCTAAAAAAAATACCTTCAATATTTTGGTTTTCCGACGACGCGCGGAAGCTTCGACAAAGGTAAGTTCTCTTCTCTCTTTTTGTTTTCCCGCTTACTTCCCCTTTCAAGTCTGAATCCCTCCTCCTCTTATAGTGGTTGTTGCATGTGATGATTTCTTTGGAGTAGGTAAAATCGGATTTTATGGGATCTAAAATGGTTTTTTTCTTCTCCTCTTGACTTCGGTGATTTTGGGCTGCTGATGACGTAAATGATGACGATGGCGGCTTCCAGAAGACTTGACGGCATTGGAATGTTCGGCGGACAAAATTGGTGTCTACAATTGTCCCTCTTTGCACATTCTTGTGTCAACAAGAATAGGGCAAAGACGAAAAAGACAACCAGTTTTTGTCCGATCCTTTTTTTAGAACAACTGTAATTGGGCTTCAGGTTGACCCTGGAATTGGGCCTCGGTCTTCTTCTCGATTTAAAGACATTGGTTTAAAAATTCGACTGGAAAGTATCGATATGTCATCGAGCTGAATGGAATCAGACTCAAAAGTTTTCATAAAAGACAGATAACCCTTCTCACCTTAAGTATGTTGTACTAAGCTAAGAGATTGCCCCAGATCTTCTTATTGACTTGAAAACCTCGATTGTAACGAAAAAGTAATGTGATTAATGATGTGTCATCGAGTTGAATAGAATCGAAGTCGATAATTTTATTGATTGATATCCCTTTTGCCTTGAGCTATGCTGTAAATTTGATTTGCCTCTGAGTTGAATGCAATCAAACTCGAAGATCTTTGATGAACAAATAACCCTTCTCGCCTTGAGTTATGCTGTAAATGATGTGCCTTTGAGCTGAGTGTAATCGAACTCGAACGTGTGCTGACAGATAGCCTTTATCGCCTTGAGCTATGCTGTAAATTTGAAATGCCCTTGAGCTGAATGGAATCGAACTCGAATGACTTTGATGATAAATAACCCTTCTCGCCTTGAATTATACTGTAAATGATGTGTCTTTGAGCTGAGTGTAATCGAACTCGAAGGTCTTTGGTAGATAACTCTTCTTGCCTTGAGCTATGCTGCAAATGATGTGCCTTTGAGCTGAGTGTAATCGAACTCAAAGGTCTTTATCGACAGATAACCTTCTAGCCTTGAGTTATACTATAAATGATGTGCCTTTGAGCTGATTGTAATCAAATTCGAAGGTCTTTGATGACAGATAACCTTTCTCACCTTGAGTTATATTATAAATGATGTGACTTTGAGCTGAGTGTAATCGAACTCGAAGGTCTTTGGCAGATAACCCTTCTTGCCTTGAGCCATGCTGCAAATGATGTGCCTTTGAGCTGAGTGTAATGCTGCAAATGATGCCTTTGAGCTGAGTATAATCGAACTCGAAGGTCTTTGTTGACAGATAACCCTTCTACCCTTGAGTTATGCTGTAAATGATGTGTCTTTGAGCTGAGTGTAATTGAACTCCAAGGTCTTTGGCAGATAACCCTTCTTGCCTTGAGTTTCCTTGAGTTATGCTGCAAATGATGTGCCCTTGAGATGAATGTATTCGAAATCGAAGGTCTTTGTTGACAGATAACCCTTCTAGTCTTGAGTTATACTGTAAATGATGTGCCTTTGAGCTGAGTGTAATCGAACTCGAATGTCTTTGGCAGATTGCCCTTCTTGCCTTGAGCTATGCTGCAAATGATATACCTTTGAGCTGAGTGTAATCGAACTCGAAGGTCTTTGTTGACAGATAACCCTTCTAGACTTGAGTTATGTTTTAAATGATGTGCCTTTGAGCTGAGTGTAATCGAACTCGAAGGTCTTTGGTAGATAGCCCTTCTTGGCTTGAACTTTACTGCAAATGATGTGTCTTTGAGCTGAGTGTAATCGAACTCGAAGGTCTTGTTGACAGATAAACCTTCTAGCATTGAGTTATACTGTAAATGATGTGCTTTTGAGTTGAGTGTAATCGAACTCGAAGGTCTTTGGCAGATAACCCTTCTTACCTTGAGCTATGCGGCAAAAGACGTGTCTTTGAGCTGAGTGTAATCAAACTCGAAGGTCTTTGGCAGATAACCCTTTTTGCCTTGAGCTATGCTGCAAATGATGTGCCTTTGAGCTGAGTGTAATCGAACTCGAAGGTCTTTGTTGACAGATAACCCTTATAGCCTTGAGTTATGTTGTAAATGATGTGCCTTTGAGCTGAGTGTAATCGAACTCGAAGGTCTTTGTTTACAGATAACCCTTCTAGCCTTGAGTTATACTGTAAATGATGTGCCTTTGAGCTGAGTGTAATAAAACTCGAAGGTCTTTGATGACAGGTAACCTTTCTCACCTTGAGTTATACTATTAATGATGTGCCTTTGAGCTGAGTGTAATCGAACTCAAAGGTCTTTGGCAGATAACCCTTCTTGCCTTGAGCTATGCTGCAAATGATGTGCCTTTGAGCTGAGTGTAATCAAACACGAAGGTCTTTGGCAGATAGCCCTTCTTGCCTTGAGTTATACTTCAAATGATGTGCCTTTGAGCTGAGTGTAATCAAACTCGAAGGTCTTTGGCAGATAGCCCTTCTTGCCTTGAGCTATGCTGTAATGATGTACATTTGAGTTGAGTGTAATCGAACTCGAAGTTGAGTGTAATCGAACTCGAAGGTCTTTGTTGACAGATAACCCTTCTAGCCTTGAGTTATGCTGTAAATGATGTGCCTTTGAGTTGAGTGAATCGAACTCGAATGTCTTTGGCGAATAACCCTTCTTGCCTTAAGCTATACTGCAAATGATACCTTTGAGCTGAATGTAATCAAACTCGAAGTCTTTATTGACAGATAACCTTTTAATCTTGAGTTATACTGTAAATAATGTGCCTTTGAGCTGAATGTCATCGAACTCGAATGTCTTTGGCAGATAGCCCTTCTTGCCTTGAGCTATGCTGCAAATGATGTACCTTTGAGTTGTGTGTAATCAAACTCAAAGGTCTTTGTTGACAGATAACCCTTCTAGCCTTGAGTTATGTTGTAAATGATGTGCCTTTGAGATGAGTGTAATCTAACTCGAAGGTCTTTGGCAGATAACCCTTATTGCCTTGAACTTTGCTGCAAATGATGTGCCTTTGAGGTGAGTGTAATCGAACTCGAATGTGTTTTTTTACAGATAAACCTTCTAGCATTGAGTTATGCTGTAAATGATGTGCCTTTGAGCTGAGTGTAATCGAACTCGAAGGTCTTTGGCATATAGTTCTTCTTGCCTTGAGCTATGCTGCAAATGATGTACCTTTGAGCTGAATGGAATCGAACTCGAAGGTCTTTGGCAGAGAACCCTTCTTACCTTGAGCTATGATGCAAATGATGTACCTTTGAGCTGAGCGTAATCGAACTCGAAAGTCTTTGTTGACAGATAACCCTTCTAGCCTTGAGTTATGCTATAAATAGTTTCTTTTAAAAAAATGGCTTCCCTTCACGGGTCTAAGTTGGTCATAATTCATCAGGTGGTTCCTATGAGCAGGTCTGAACCAAGTGATATGATTTTTGGATTACTTTCCTTCACGGGAAAGCCCACTGATAAATTCTGTCTACCGAATATCTTCCGTCATGGAGTTGTAATCTGGCTTGAAAATACTAACTGGAAACCTGCTACTCATTATTGAGTTAAGCTGAACTGGATTCATTTCGAATTGGCTCTCGAACCCATCTGAGATTGATTCTGAGATCTGTAGACATGTCAAGTCGGTTGAGGTGTAGCTTCTCACTGTTGCGTTAAGTAACCACCATCGATCTTTGCAGATGATTTTGAACCGTGTATCTTTTGTCATGAAGTTGAATCTTGACTCTGAAAGCTGCAAAAAATTATGCATGTGAAAAATGATAAATGTAATGCTCTTAAGTATGTCTAAGATGCATGCGATATGAATTAGCCTTGAACGAAGTCTCGTGTTTTGTCTGCCGATCTGATCTTTGGAATAGATCATGCCCAATTTCTTCTCGGGCTGTAACTTCGAGGACCTTTCACATTTGAGACTGCCCTGTTTGAAAATGTTTTTCTCCTTTCTCTTATTTTAAGAGGGAAAAAATATAAAAATGTAAGAATCCTGTAAAACATTGCCCCTTAATCCAGACTCACAATTGAATCAAATCATAAACATGAGTTTAAAGTATATAAAAGGGATCAATAGCTCTTTTAATGGTTTTAGAGTTATAACTCTTTGAAAATATTTGAATGGATGAATTGGCTTTAGGTTAGCCTCCTATTTTCTAAGGTTTCAGTCATAAAAATGTCATTTCTCGATCATTGCAACATGCCCTTTTTTGGCTTAGCATTTTAATTGGAGGCGAATAAAATGATACAACTAGCATAATTAATGGCTAGACCTATCAGAACACTTCTGTCTCAGTTCTCTGAATCTTTCATTTGTTCAAGCTTTGTAGACTCACCTAATCAATGTAGTGCAGAAATATCAGTCTAAAAATGAGATTTCTGAGTGCTCGTGTAAGTTTGACTATAACAGGTGTTCCTCAACTCCCTTAGTCCATATTCACCGAAACTCCTCTTTTAGTAACTTTGATTTAATTTGCCATTATTTGGCTAGTTGAATTTTATCCATAAAGTCAGGGTTTTTAACCAATTGCTCTAGAGGGACAACTCAAGCTTTATTGTATATATATTATAATTCACCTTTATCAGGCTAGTTGAAGGATTCATGTCATCACAAATCTTTGACTTGACAATCACAGTGGAGAAACACCAAATTGCCAGGTACCCGATCAATGTCATTGTTTGAATATAATCTATTCATAAAGACAGGGCTTTCGAGTTTCCTCTATAATCAATTGCTTTAGCAGAATAACTCAGATTTATTGTATATATATATTATATTTTTTTGCTGGGTAACCGGATTCTATTTCTTAAGCTCGCTGAGGAGAAACTGTTATAGTCTAGGTGTTTGTCGAAGGTCAGAAAATCTCATCGTTAGAGTTCAATTCCCAAGCAACTGACCTAAACTAAATTCAACCACTTGGCCATTCCATCTAAAAAAATCATGATCATCATTGAACGTTATAAACAGATAGAAACCAATTAGATTTGTAATCTCATGTGTTAGTTGTCCCATTCTGTTCTCTCCTAACACATACCTGAATACCAAGTTTCTTGTTCATTCCTTTATGAAATGAGAAGGCTATGTCGGTTCTTGCAAGAGAATGATACGGTGTTTGAGTGTAACTTTTGGGTAAGATCAAAGTCATTTGTTGTATTAGCTTGTCAAAGATCTGTAACTTTGAATCATTTAGAGTTTTTTAATTCAATTGATATTCAAAGAATTGCAAGTTTGCAAATTTGATTCATTGCTCGTTATCTTTAAAGTAACATAAATTTATTCAAATGTCCTTACAAAAACTTGAGAAAAAATAAGAAAAACAAATTCAAACAAAATGCCTCAAATGATGAAATGATCTTCCTCACTTGGATGCCCCCAAGTTGTTGAAGTCGATCCAATTCTGGTTACACATCTTCTACACGATTCTCTTGAATGCGTAACAGTTCTCAATAGTGTGTCATGGGATACCGTCGTGATATTCACAATGACCATTCTCATCACACCACTTGGGGTATGGGGGTTTTATGGGTTCCACCAGATATGGTGACACTACATGGGTGTAAAATATTTACTGGTAAAGCTCTTTGTAGGTTATGGGAATAGGGTTGAAATGTTCCCTTTCCCTCCTAGGTTCTCTGGGATCTTGTTTAAAAGTACCTGACGGTACAGCTGCAGTGGTATTTGAACTTGAGATCGTAACACCTTTATTGGTGTTGTAGTGTTGACATTGTTGATCTCTCTCTCTCTCTTTGTTCTTCATGTGAAGCTTTTTACTGGAATCTCCTCCCTCAATTTTTCCTTGTTTTATGGCCGACTCGATCATCTCACTAGCCACAACTAGATCTGAGAAACTTTCCGATGTGATTGCCACCAGGTGACTGAAGTAAGGTGCCTTCAGGGTCTGTACAAACAACTTTCTAGTTTCCTTTTCATCTAAGGGTGGATGAACTTGCAAAGCCAAATCCCTCAATCACTGTGCGTATTGTCGGAAACTCTCGTTATGTTTTTTATCCAGGCTTTGTAGCATAACCCAGTCTGACCTCATATCATTAATATGTTTGTACTGCTCTAAGAAAGACTTTACCAGGTCCTTTCAGGTCTTGATATATGATCGGATTAGCTGGTTGTACCACCGGATAGCTGAGCCCGACAGACTCTCCTGAAAACAGTGGATCAAGAGTTAGTCGTTTCCTCCATATCCTGTCATTTTTCAGCATAACATGGTGATGTGAGCGGATGAGCAACTGTTCGTCAAACTTCTCGAATTTCGGGGACTTGAATTTCGGAGAAAGAACTAAGTCTAGGACTAGACTGAGTGTCCTAGACTTAGTTCTGCGGCATCGATTCCATGGTAGTCATGGTCTCCTTTGATTACCTTCATTTGGTCCTCCAATTGCTTGATTTTCTCCTCCATTTTCTATGCTTTGTTCTCTTTGTCCAAATCTAGTAAACGGTTATAACCCGCATTGTTCTCAGGGTTAAATACAACAGTCTGTATCTTTACAGTAAACGGGGTTTTTGCCTTTGTAGCGGATAGGTCCCCTTGAAGTTCGGGTAAGATCCAGGCGTGATAACCACTTGCGGGTAGGTACCTTAGCTACCCCTTTCGATGAACCTGCCCCAGGTGCACTCGCTTGATGTAGTCCAGATAACTTGGCCATAATTTTATCAACCAAGGACTCTTGGCTTTTCATGATTATATCCAGAGTAATCAGACTACTCTGGTTTATCTTATCTTCTAGCTCTCTCTGTAACTTCATCATATTCTCCTCGATTAGTGAGATTTTTACTTCCATCTTCTTCTTTTTCAAGCGGGTGTTATGCGGAGACATGTTTGATGTGATGTATCTAATGTTTATTCCTTTCGAGGAGACATGCTTATGTTAGTTAATGTGAATGTAAAGAAATGAAAATAACAAAATGCAAAATATGTTTAAATCTTTATTGGGGACAAAAGTGTTACGTCTTAGAAGACAAGAACATTATAGAGGTATAGACCCCAAACAGCTTTTGACAAGTTAATTCATCTTTCGTCTTTTTTCTGTCACCGGTTGAATACCCTGTCGAACCGTTCCAGATCCTTTGGCTAAACTGTGCAAGTGACGAGTTGCTTGCCTAAAAAAAGTCTCGAATGACTGCATCTCCTGCTTTCACTCTCTATTAAGCATGTTCCTAACGAAAGTGCCGCTGGAGCCCTCCATCGATGGGAACTATCCGAAGCTTGCTTCTTGAATTTGTTAATAATGGCCTCCAGTTTCAGCTACTGTTTTGCCTTCTTGTTCTTGTTGTCTTTGAAATGACTCTCCAGGTCAGCAACCTTTTCTTGTCTTGCCCCTGCAACCTTTGCCGGCTCAAAAAGTTGACTTTTGGTGTACTCGGTGTAAATCCGGTCCATTCCGAGTCTTTTCTGACCATAGCTGGAATTTTGAGTTTTATCTCTTGTATTATAACCCCTTTGTCCATTAATACAGATTATTCACATTTAATAAACACATTTTTGGTGGATCAACACCTCTTTTGAATGGTGCAAATGATGAAAATAAAATAAAAGAGAACAAAAATGAAAAAAGTTAGTGAGGTAAAAATAATCAAAATAGTCATGAAAATAAAAGTCCTACACTACATGATATTTACCTCATATGCTTATTATTCTTAACCGGACATGATTTCTATCCCGCAAGTTGATTTTGAACAAGTCTTAACCACATAAATTTCTAGTTCACATGCTCTGAACAGAAAATAAAGCAGGAAATAATCTCGAAACAGCCTAGGGTTTGGAATAAGGTTTTGGGTTGGGCTCTAACTCCACTTAGTTTCCCGGTTTAGGTTCTAAAAAAGGTACCCGAGTTCTCCTTAATGGTGCCCCCTTGGGCTTGCCAGACCCTTAGCCCTAAGCCTATTACAAGCTTGTGTGGACTAAGTTAAACTCGATAGGATACATTCCTTGATGCCCATACGGAGAATAAATTCCCACGAAGGTGTCGCTTTCAGTCCCACTTAAAAGTGTTCGGAGCTTGAGTATAGAGCTTGAGATGAAAATTTTGAAAAATCTGAAATCATCAAGAAAAACGTCAGTACAACTATTTATTTGAAAAATAATCAATGATAAATAATTAGAATCGAATAAATAAATTAAAATTTAAACTTGTAATTTTCTCTCAAAAAGAAAACCAGAAATTAATTTCGGCCTGACTAACTTACTTGTCCCCAGCGGAGTCGCCAAACTGTCATAAGCATTTTTAGGTGGAACAATTAAATATTATTTTTAAAAACGGTTACGACTTTAATTTTGAAAAATTAGGGATTTTGAAATTAAATTGGATTGAATTGAAAAAAAGTCATCATTGACCTTTGGGTTAGGTAGGTCGAATACCTAAAAATGTCTTTTTAAAAACAATTTTAAGAAAAATCATTTTTAAGACAAAAAATTAGTAAATCATTTTTAAGACAAAAAATTGGTTTGTGTTTACAGAGATTCGATTAAAATGGGTTTGAGAGTCAATTACAGTCAAAAAAGATTAGCACCCTTGAACTGCCCTTTCGGTACCATTTAATTTGTCGGTTGTCTTAATTGTGAAAATTAAAATTTAAACTTAAATTTAAAAATTCAATTCGAATTACGTACATTTTATCGATTGAAATTACTACTGAAAAATCAAACGAAATATTAGATGGTAAAATAAAATATTGAATGCTAAACAAAAAGAAAATATTTTAGAAGATTAAATTAAAAGTAAAAAATATATAAAAATTAAGAAATAATAATAATAATTTTTATTCTAAAAATGAAGAAAATGTTAAAAGATCTCCTAGTAATTAAACAAAATACCAAAACACACAAAATTAGTGATTAAAATGAAATCATTATAAAATTAAAATACCAAAATAAAAGAAAATAATTTACATTAGTGAACAAAATAAAACATGCATAAATTCCTATGTCATATTCGAATAAAACATATATTAGTGACTAAAATGTAAACATAATAAAATTCGAAATCCAAATTAAAATACTGAAATTAAATTCAATGACTAAAATATGAAAATTATAAAAGCAGAGGTTTTCGGAAGGGGTTTATCCACTCTCGAAATTACACAGAGATCCCTCCCCAAAACGACATAGTTTTGGAGAGGGTATTTATAACCTTTAACATGACCATTTATGCCTAAACCTGGCAAAACTTTCGAGATAATGTTCTGGAAAAAATTAATTCACGAGATAAAGCACTCCCAAGATTAATTGCTTAAATAAGGTGAAATCCACAGTATTGGCCGTAGGTCGCCATGCCTTCCGGGTGACCTACTAGGTCGCCATGTCTTCCCGGCGAGCTACAAGAGATTGCATGTGCCATGCACGTCCCAACACGCTGGGCATCTGAGGCCATCCGACCGAGGCCATCCTACCGAGGCCATCCGAGAGCATCCGAGGCCATCCGAACGAGCTATGCGAGGGCATCCGAGGGCAACCAAGCGAGCTATGCGAGGGAATCCGAGGGAAGCCGAGCGAGGGTAGGTCGCCTGGAGTGCATGGCGACCTACAAGGTCGCCCGGAGGGCATGGCAACCTACAAGGTCGCCCGGAGGGCATGGCGACCTATGTGTTGGGACGTGCATGTGCCATGCAACACTTCATTCTCTCTGTTTGAACGTTCATTCTCTCTGTTTGAGCAAGGGTAGGTTGTCCGGAGTGCATGGCGACCTACAAGGTCGCCCAGAGTGCATGGCGACCTACGGCCAACACTGTGGATTTCACCCTATTTGAGCAATTAATCTTGGGAGTGCATTAGCTCATGAATTAATTTCTTTCAGAACATTATCTCGAAAGTTTTGCCGCCTAAACCTATTCATTTTTCATTTTCTTTCTCTCTAAGGGAGAGAGTTTAAATTTCTCTTTGTCTTCTCTCTAGTTTTCCCTCACCGGAGGGAAACCGACCAACGGCCGGTCATCGTGCGCCGCCACTGCCGGCTACCGCCGATCACTATTTACGGTGGCCGAAAAAATTAAAATAGCCTAAATCGAAGCCCAAATCCCACTAAACCCGAATCTAGCCTCCGTTTTCCTAAAACAATCCCAAAACTCTCTAGATCTAAAAAAGATACCTTCGATATTTCGGTTTTCCGACAAGGGTAAGTTTTCTTCTCTCTTTTTTTGTTTTCCCACTTGCTTCCCTTTTTCAAGTCCGAATCCCTCCTCCTTTTATAATGGTTGTTGCATGTGATGATTTCTTTGGAGTAGGTAAAATCTTGGATTTTATGGGATCTAAAATGTTTTTTTTCTTATCCTCTTGACTTCGATGATTTTGGGTTGCTGATGACGATGGCGGCTTCCAGAAGACTTGACGGTGTTGGAACGTTCGGCGGACAAAACTGGTGTCTACAATAGGCTCAAGGTTCGTGATGAAGAAAGCCTACATATTGAGAACACCTCCCTTATAACATAATTCAATATAAATTAAAGTATAAGAGAAATTTACACACAATACTCTTAAGGATTACATTCCCAGGCACAGAGACTGTCCGAGAATCTAAAGTTTCTACTGCGCAGATATGAGCACGAGCAACATTCTCCGCATAGGTGAAGTGAGACATATTTTCACCGCGTCCTGTAATGAACTGAAATGAGAACCCCTGACCCCTGTTACTTTAAAAAGGATTAAACCTAAGTATATCATGCACCATGATAAGATTAAATATGAAATAATTGTAGAAAATGGGTATTCTGTTGGCTGAATTTTCTTATTAAAAAGATGTAAGGGAAAGAGCCTACTAATAGGACTGATTACATAGAGTTCTATTAGAACTAAAACTAATATTGTTAGTCTTCTATCTAGACTTTACTTAGATAAGACTTAGAATACAAGTTAACCACTAACTAACACTTACACACAGTAATTAAATTACTTAATTACTGCACATTGCCAAAAAGCATCAATAATATAGTATATAGTATGCATAACAACTAATGATTTCACATGACATAAATCCAAACATGGGGAATTATGGCTAAAAACGAAGAGGTACCTAAAGCTGCATTGCTGTTTTTCACCTTCAGCATGTTTTCTGATTATCAATGTAGCACTATACATCTGTTATATTATGACTTTTAACTGAATAACTTGGTTACCAATAAAGCTACAGCTCTACACAAATAAAACTGATCTTGAGACAGTTTACAAACCTTTGCCAAACCAGATTTGGCTAGATTCACTAGCAAAGGCACAAACCATGTGTCACCAGGTCCAAAGGTATTGCTAGGGCGAAGTACACATGTTGCAAGACCATCAATATTGTTAGCTAACCTGATTAGTTCTTCCACTTCAAGGTTAAAGTCAATCAACACATCTGGAAACTGTATAGCTGCATCAACAAAAGAAAGGATAGTTAGAAAACAAACAAGTGGTAATTCAAATCCAAAAAGTTTCATCACAATGCAGCAATAAGAAATATGCATTCCCCAGGCAAGAGAAGGATTCATCACCGACAAGTATATCCTTCGACCCATCAAAAACATCTGCAGAACTGTTGTATATGAGTAGTCTAACTTGGCATTCTTGGCATGCGTTAATGACATTTTTTACACCTGATCATATTATCAACCCAAGGGTACCATTTTAGAAAAATATGGTATATGATTATATACATCTACAACATCAAGAGAGTAAAACACCCATTAAAAGAGGGAGGAAACCCATTACCTTGAACAAAAATCTTGTAGCAATTATAGATATCATGTCTGTCTAAATCAGTCCTTTCCATGTAAAACACAACACCTGCACCTTCAGTTACTGCAAGAAGGTGAATAGTCAATGCATTGTCAATTTCTCAAAACATTTTTAATGTTGCAAGGAAATTTCAAAACTGACAATAAGATTTAAAATGTAACATATATTTCAATTTATTTCCTCCCCAATTCAGTATACATTCAGATATCACTTTCTGTCATCTGATTTTCTTCAACCAAACTGAAACAGATGCATTCCATAATTCTTCGGTTGCTTGGTTACATTGAGAAGGGAAACATAATTAGAAAGATTGCATAAATGTAGCATTTTCACTTTCCGATTCTCAAATTTTATCATGAAACAAAATATCAGTATCCTAGACGCTAATTTTACTTTCTTTCCATCTAAAAATAACACTATCTGGAATATTAACCTTTGAGGAAAACGAATCGTTTCTAAAATTTTCTATTTTATTTTTAATTTCTATGTAGAGAAAGTGACTAAATAGAAAAGGTCTCCATTTCAATTAACAAAGAAAATTTTGAAATTATTTTCTTTTCTCAATAGAAAGTAAAAGAAAAAAATAAACTTCAAACAAGGGATAAACAACAATCAGAAAAAACACCAACTAAACAGAGCATTAGTTATTGAAACTTTCTTTTCATTTCCAGAGAAAAACAAAACAAAAGGCATTAAAATTACAAATCAAAAAACATTTTTGAAAATTTTAATAAATATTTTTTTTTGTTTAGATAACAAAATATATTACTATTGTATGTTATAATAATTAGTGTCGCCAGTTTTTAGTCATTAGTTTTTTACTTTAATGCGACCCAACCACTTTAGAAAACAAAGGCAACAATCAACAGAACCTTATAAAATTCTTGGAGTAAATTCAAATGAAAATGCACGGCGCACACTCGATTCTCACCTAAACTAACTTAAATCATCCTTAAATTGAAAATATAAATAACAAAGATACTTGATCAAGCCTTTACTCTCTGGCACTTCTCAGGTAACCAAAATGCATAAATCTGAAATGCAGATATATTAGGAGGTGTATAAATGTACATTGATCGTAGATTTTATAGTTATATCTATCCTAACAGTAATATAAGAAGAAATTGTTTATACCTTTGATGATTTGAGATGTATCGCGAACGTCAACATGGCAAAAAGAGGCTTGACCAGACGAAAGAGCACTGGATAGGATAGAGTCGGAAGCGGCGGAACGGTGGAGTTGCAGAAAATGAGAAGATGAATCGGTGACACGTACGAACCAGCCATCGAGTCGAAGCAGCCTGGTGATGAGTGATCTCCCTAAGAAACCTCGACCTCCGAGCACCACGCACGTTCTCGTTTCGTTTCCGTCCTCACAGGCCACGTCTATGTTGCACTGATACGGATACGGGACGGTAAACAGCAACTTTTAAAATGATAGCGTACGAGAACAACAATGATACAATATATAAAATAATTTTAAAATTATAAATATATATAAAAATCATAAATAAAGTCAATATCAAATTCAAATCACAATATTAAATTTAGAACAATAAATCTATAAACAAACTACAATATTTTTATTTCTAACTTTGCTTTTAAAATTAAATTTATATTTTTAGAGCTCCACTTATTTACCCTGGAATTTTTTTTTCAATTTTTTTTTATTTATCATATATTTATATTTTTTTCAATTATTTAAAACTAACATCCTTAAAAATTAAGTATGGGTGGTGTCCAGCCAATTCATTAAAAAAACCCACCAAAACAAAGTCTGGGTGGTGTCCAGCAAAGGTGCACTAAACAATACCAGACAAAAACCTGCCAAAAAACAAAAATCAAAATAGCAAACTAAACAAAACAAAATTGGCCTCTCGTCTTCTTCGTGTAATAAGTTTGGAGAGATTAAACGCTCAACACAAAGAAGCTGCAACAAACACGGTAGAGCCTAAAACCAAACCCGACCATTCATCCTTCACCGAGAAAACTTAAGGAGGCTCGATCCCCCGTTTATCCTCGGCGACCTGCCGTTCCACCTTCCATGGACCTTCCTCCACCCAAAATCTATCCTCCTCCCCGATTCCACATCAGAAGCCAAGACATGAGCGGCTTCATTCGCCGATCGAGGCACATAACTGGCTTTGCATGTTCGGAAAAAGAAGTTTTCCACTTCAGTTCTCAGGTAATCGCACTTATCTCAGACGTCCCCAAAACGTCCCCGAAAAAGCTTTGACGTCCCTCAATTCGTTCAGCCGTACCCTGCCACCGTGACACATTCCGGGTACGTACCCAGCCGTCCCCGAACCATCCCCGTACCAAAAACATATCGGGTACTTGAAACGGGTCTCTTTTGTCATCCCCGTGTTTCTTAGGGCCACGTCATCCGCCGTTATCGTCCCAACCATTTTTAGATTTGTTTACCTTATTCCCCCTTTTCCCCTGTGATGCTATGATCGTCGATGTTTTTGATTATTCTGTGGAGGGTGGAGTTTTGTTATGGACGTTGTTGGATAAGGAGGCGTTTGGCGGGGAAATGTTGCATTATTCCTTTTCCTTGGTCCTTTTTTCTTTGAGGAATACAATCAGTTTGTTGATTGAGCAGAAAATGAAAAATTGAGGTTCCCATTACGATCAATAGGGGTGTTCGATGTCGGTTTGGATCGGTTTTTGGCTAAAATTTCATCCGATCCGAAAGTATAAAAATTTGCGGTTTGAATCGGTTTGGATGTTTCTAAAAAAAATTCGAACTGATCCGATCCAATTAAGTACGGTTTGATTCGATTTGGATTTGTGCGGTTTTTGGATTCTAATTTTCAAAATTATATCATCCCAACACAAATGGTTTTGCTTTCCAAATTCTCCACATGTTTCAATGCCGTGACCTGCAATTAGGCATTCCAGATTTCCAGTACTATAAATAGATCATTTCTATGGAACATAATTAAATATGCATAAAAGGTTCCCTTCTATGCAATTATACATTCCATTTCCAGTACTGTAAATATTCACCAACACCTAAAAAAACATATCATAACATTCAATGTAATGAAACAAAGAAGCAGATTACCACTATACTGCTATCAAGTTCCAACTTTACAGATAACAGGATGCAGTAGCACAAAAAAGGATCTTGCTCTGTCATAAATAGGCTCATAACAAAGCAATTTTGCAAAAAGAGCGAAAGAGAAACATAAATAAATAAACAAAGCACATGGTACAACTATGAAGGCGAAACCATTTGCTCTGAAATCTGAATCGATTGAATTTCATTATCACAGATAATCATACTTCTAATTTACTTCAACAACTCGTTAATCCCAAACCCAGAAGGATTTGAAAACAAGAAGAAAATTCCTATTAAGAAACAAATATAACCGATGTTGCTCCATTTTCAGATAAAACCCACCGTTATTTCGCACAAATAAAAAAAGGTAATCGAAAAGTACCGAAATTAAATCCAAATTCTAACGAATTGCCAAAAAAATTGATTAAAATATGAACAAGTAAAGAAAGAAATAGCATTTAATTGAACAAAGAGAAGATGCTATACCTGAAAGCCAAGACCCCACAAAGAAGAAAAAGATTCGAGCACCGTTGCTGAAAATAAGAGAGACAGAGAGAGAAGAGGAAGCGAAACAGTAACGTAGCGTGTAAGAGAGAAGAAGATATGCGATGGAGCGAAGAGGCGGAGTAAATTGGGAAAAGTGGGCTAGGTTTTAGTTTTTGGTCAGAACATCAAACGGTGTCGTTCTGCTAGATAACTAAATATCGGTTCGGTTCGGTTTGGATCGGTTCTGGATGTCCAAATCGAAATCGAACTGAACCGATCGGTTTTGTAAAAAAAAATCAAACATACCAAATCGGTTTCGGTTTTTTTTGGTTATCGGTTTTTTGGATCGGTTTTCGATTATTTTTTTGTTCAGATTGGATCTGAACACCCTTAACGATCAAAGCTAAAATAAATTTAAAAATATTTGCGGGAGAAAAAACTTAGGGTAAACTATACCAATGACCACCCAACTATAGCCCTCTTTTCATTTTGACCACCATTTTCGAATTCTTGTCAACCAAGCCACCCAACTATTTAAATGTATTCAATCAAACCACTAGTCGTTAACAGTTAACAGAAGTGATGACATGGTAGTTAGTAAAATTTGTAAAATTACACATTTAGTCATTGTTACTGATATATTCTATCATTTAGTCCTAAGTTTAACAAATTAAATAAATTTAATCTTCGGATCAAATCATACAACGTGTCACCATTCGATTGATGGATTTACTTTATTTTAATTTAATAATTTTTTTTGCAGTGGAAAGAAAATTAAGGAAGTTGAAATATGAGAACTTAATTTAAAATTTATAAAATAAGAAAAATTTAAGGTCAAACTAGTATTCAATGTATATAACATTTGTAGTGTGTTTTAATATAAAGGGTTTGCTTGGTTCAATGGTTAAACTATTGCTTTCCCACCCAAAATACCCAAGTTCGATTCCCTTGCTCCCTTATTTCAACTTCTTTAATTTTCTTTCCACGATGACACCTCTAATTCAAATATTAAATTTATTTAATTTGTTACCATTAGGATCAAATTGATAGAATATATATAAGTAATAGTGACTAAATATATAATTTTACCAATTTTACTAACTTCCACATCATCACTTATGTTAATTGTTAACGACTAGTGGTTTGATTGAATGCATTTAAATAGTTGGATGACCTAATTGATAAGAATTCAAAGATAGTGGTCAAAATGAAAATGTTCTATAGTTGAGTGGTCTGGCATAGTTTGCCCAAAAAATTAATAGGTAAAGTATAGAAATGATTATTAAGTTATATTAAAAGTTTTTAATTATTAAAGTTTTTAAAATTAATAAATTTATCATATTATTATAAAATAATTATTATAAATTGTAAAGTGATAAAAATTTTGATAAAATTGAATATCAGTTTGTAATGATTTAATAAAATTTAATTGTCGTTTTTTAATCATTTAAAAATTTTAATAATTTTTAATAATTTTTTAAAACTTCAATGATAAGAAAATAATATAAAATAACTATCTTTTATGTGTTTTATACAAATTAGTGTTATATATTTTTTGAATTATTTTACCTAAATTTTAAATATATTAAAAAGTGTATTTTATCCTTCGATTTCTTAGTAAAACTTTAACAAAATATACTTTTAAAAATCGTATTCTAATTGAATCTTTGAATTCTAAAAAAACTCATTAATAATATTACTCTTTGATAGATAAAAATATCATTGATTAGTAAAATTATCAAATTTTACTTATGACAATTAATTGTTTCAACATCAATTGTTTTTATACGGTTTGCTTACTATATAGAGTGAAAGATACAATAGACGTTTGGTACATATAGAATTTTTTAATTCAATTGACATTAAATACAAATACCGTTACCCAATAAATTCAGCAATAAGGTTTTTTTAAATGAATATTGGTGGGTATTATTAAAAGCAAAAAAAAAACAAATCCACAAACAACAAAAAGAAAAAGGAAAGCCAAATTAAAAACAAACAAGAAATCAAAAGCCAAAAAACGAAATCGACATCTGCTCCTTGAGAAAACTTCAGCACAACTAACGCCCATTCAATGAACCAAAAAATCGAGCATAGAGCCTGAATCTTGAGCCTCAAAGGACCAAAGGGGACCTGAACTACAACGAGTGACTTGTACACTGGCCTTCAGCAGCTTTGCGAGAGATCGGAACCAGAGCATCTTCGACCCAATACTCATCTTCCTCCGATGAAGGTGAGAGCGTCGCCAGGATGTGGGCAGCACCATTCGGGTTGGTCTTTTTCCGTCTTCAATGAAAGTCCCAATTTCTAAATAATCTGGTCCCTGAGAATCTAACATCAGGATTACTGCCCTATAATCACCTTCAAAGAAGACATGCGAGAAGCCAAGATCAAGAACCAGTTGGATGGCATGCACGATAGCGGTGACTTCGGCCGTAAAAATATAAGTAATCCTAAAAAGTTTTCTTCTACAAGCACCAAGAATATACATTTCTGCTTCTTGTACTAAAACACCTGACCAACCACTCTTCGTTTCATGATTAAAACTAGCATTAAAGTTAGCCTTAACCCAAGGTGTCCGAGGGGGTTGCCACTGGATCTGGTTCAAAGGGCTTGGAGCGTTGGTTCGGCTATGAACAATCTCATACTCTTGGCAATAATTATGGATAAATGAGGTAAGCTCTGCACTACTTGTCTTTCCCCTCGTATGGTGATGTGATCCAATTCAACATCATATTTACCATGGCTATTCCAACCTCTCCAGGGAAGAAACTTTCTATCTTTATACCTATAGATGCCTATTTCATATGTTATAAGATAGTTATTTTCATATATATATTATACCTATAGTTATTATGATAATAAGTTATCCATTTATATATGAGATACAAGTTATTATCATATACTATAGTCACAATCTTATAATATACACATTATATAAGCTTATATACTTAGTTTATTTCTTTATGTTATGCATGTAGGCACATTCGGCCAACACTTGGGAGCTGCATTAGAGCTAAATGGAGCATGTAACAGCAAGGAAACTTACATGGGAACGATTAAGAGAGCACAAGGAACAATTGGTGAAAAGTTGTCCGGAGGCCGTGAGCTCATACCTAGATTAAGCTAAAGATTTGAGCTACAAGATGACTTTATTTCAGCTGGGGAGTTGCACCATCATCATCATCACCACTTAGGACACTTCAAATATGTCCTAAGTCAAAATTTGTGAAATCGTACCTTTTCGCGAAAAGTTGCCACCTCAAGAGGTACCTTTTCACAAGGAGCTGCCCAAACGTTCACCATGTTACAAGTCATCTAAGGCCAGCTCATTCACACCCAAAGTAGCTCAAACATGAAGGGTTGCCTTTCCAAACATTGTGACCTTTCATGAATGATGTTGCCCATGAAGATGCCTTTTCAACAAGGAACACGTGGATGAAGAGATCACACCTATTGGAAGCTTAAATCACCAAGAGATATGAGCTAAAGGATCCATGCCTATTCGGCCACATCACATGCCATGCACATGAGAGCCTTTGGCGCCAAACATGAAGAGACACACCACCATTCGGCCAAGGGAAGAAAATGGTTCCAAGATGAACAAGCATGCCCATTCGGCCAAGGGAGATGTCTTCCCATCCTTAGCCGAATCATTAAGGCTTTTCATGAAGGATTAGCCGAACCATCACAAGCCCAAAGGACTTATTCATTCATCTCAAGCATTATGTATTTTCCTAGAGACATATATCTAGCCGAACAACTTGTAACCATTCGGCCAAGCCCTCTCATTTCCTATAAATAGAGTGGCTTGCCTTCAGTTGTACTCATCTCATCTCTTATATAAAACATACTCTACTCTTGTGAGTTATTTCTCTTCAAAGTTCTTTGTGAACTTTATCGATTAAGCAAGTATAATTCATATACTTGTGGCGTCATTCTTTCCATCTTGATTCCAAAATTCCTAGATTGATAACTAGTGGGTTGAAGATACTATCACCACCCCTCAAGTAAGTTTATGAAGAACGGGATTGTGCTTCTTAGCATTGTTTCCTCTTTGGCGTGCTTGAGATACAACATCACCATCTCCATTACACCATCAACATCAACCAACAAGACCATCAATTCCGCAGCCATCTCTATAACATTCTTTTTAAATTCATTTCTTATCTTATTATTCCATTTATCCTTCCATTACTAAACATATTTATTTCTTATCTTATTTGCAGCCCAAGCTTATAATTCAATGACATCAGTACTTGTCAATCCTAGATCGGGACACAATAAGGATATCTACTCTCTTCCATCAAAGCGTGTAGATTCGCCTTACATCAAGTGGTATCAGAGCATAGTTGGATTGACAACAAAAGTGTCATTGGCGTGCAAAGCAAAAAAGCAAAAAGAAAAAGAAGTTCGAAAAGAAAAAAGAAAGAAAGACTCCTACAACCAACAAAAGGAGTTCAAAATACAAAAAGAAGAACATTCAGAAAAGAAGAAGAAAAAAAAAGAGAAAGCAAGCCAAGGAAAGTGCTCTACCATTGCAAAGTACATCAAAGAGGCCATCTACACTAAGAGAAGATAACCTTATTGTTTCTTGAGAAAGGTTGCAGCAAGTGTTGTTTCTTAAATTGTAAGTCACATCTTTCTTTTCCATAATTTCATTTTCCTTGTCTTCAACCATTTCTTTCTTTTAAAAACCTTAAAACCTTTCTTCTATCTTTCCATTTCTTCTATTCTTTTCAACCTTAACTATTTGCAGCCGACACACACAAGGAAGGAATTAACTTGTTATAGTCTTGAGTAAGTTCCTCAAAGGACTTAACAAGAGAAATTGAGTGGAAAAAGGCTATTGAGAGAGTGAGATCAGAAGGGGAATTGTTAAAAGCCAAAAATATATTCCCGAGAGTAAACACAAGTGTTGAGTGGAGTAATCTTATCTTTTCTTTGGAGTGAAATTGTGAGACTTTGTGAGTGTGCTGGTAAGGTTTATTTTTGTTTTATTTACTAACCATGTCTCAAAGTCCTAAAGAAAATGCAGGTCAACCCAATTCACAAATGCAAGCACTAATTGGAGAAATGATGAGAATGTTTCGAACATAATTTAATGCCCTCCATGAGAAACTAGACCAAAGACAAGATCAACCACAAACCAGAAACAATGATACTCCTCGGAGAAAACAACCTCTTCCAGAAGATGATGTTCCAAATCCTTATGATGAAGAAGAACCAGCATTGATAAAAGGACCTAGGCGTGCCAATGTTGATGATAATATGAGCAACATCAAAATCAAAATTCCTTAATTTCAAGGGAAGACTGATCCAGAAGCCTATCTTGAATGGGAAAGCAAGGTGGAACATGTGTTTAGTTGCCATAACTATTCCGAACTCAAGAAAGTAAGATTGGCAGCTATGGAGTTTGTTGATTATGCTTTGATATGGTGGGATCAACTTACTATTACCCGGAGGAGGAATGGAGAGAGACCAATCTTAACATGGCTCGAAATGAAAGGTATCATGTGTAAACGTTTTATTCCTACTCATTATCACCGGGATATGTTTCAGAAATTGCAGAACCTGAAGCAAGGCCAACGGAGTGTAGAGGATTATTATAAGGAAATGGAAGTGGCAATGATCCGAGTTAATATTGAGGAGGATCGTGAAGCAACCATGGCTCGATTTCTTGCTGGACTCAATCCCGAGATTGCCAACACACTAGAGTTGTACCATTACATAAAACTTGATGAAATGGTGCAAATGGCAATGAAAATAGAAATGCAACTACGGAGAAGACCTATCTCTCGTACTTTAGTGCCTACATCTTCAAGATGGAGTCCAAATAACAATTTGAGGAAGTCTACCCCTATTCCTACCAAAGAGAAGGCTGAATCATCAAATGCTTCCCAAATTAGTAAGGAAAATCGAGGAAAAGAGATCCCTGAACGATCAAGAGACATTCGTTGCTTTAAATGTCTTGGGAGGGGACATATATCCACACAATGTCCCAACAGAAACACCATGTTACTACTTGGAAATGGTGAGATTGAATCTAACCATGAAGAAGAAGAAGCGCCACCACCACCAACCAAAGTTGAGGAAGAAACAGAAATTAGTGCTCCGGTGGAAGGTGAAGCCTTAGTGGTTAAAAGAAGTCTGAATGCCCAAGTAGTAGAAGATGACGCACAATGGGAAAACATCTTTCATACTCGATGCCATCTGAATGAAAATGTGTGTTTCATGATTACAGACGATGTGAGTTGTACTAATGTTGCCAGTACCATCATGGTGGAGAAATTGAGATTGCAAACGTTGAAACATCCAAATCCCTACAAACTAAAATGGCTCAATGAACGAGGTAAACTTAATGTCAACAAACAGGTGATGATTCCTTTTTCAATTGGTAAGTACAAGGATGAGGTTATGTGCGATGTTGTTCCTATGCATGCTAGCCATTTACTCCTTGGAAGACCATGGCAATATGATAGGAGGACCATTCATGATTGTTTTACCAATCAGTATTCATTCAACCATGGAGGAAAGAAGATCATCCTAACACCCTTGACGCCTAAACAAGTCCAAGTTGAGCAAATCAAGATGAAACAAAGTGTTGAGGCCATGAGGAAAGGAAAATCGAAGTTAATCCAGGAAGAAAACATTCCAAAAACAAGTGCTTATACATCTAAGTGCTTGTTACAAAGATGTTTACTGACGAGGCGCAAGGTCAATGAAGATTTTTCTAACTTTGACAATGCAGGAATTTCCTTTGATTTGCAGGATGATCCAAGTGACACAATCCATCGATTTGGGAAATTAAAGGACGTGACCTTTCAAGAGCCAAAAGGTGCGATTTTTGAAAAACCAAGAGTGGTAATTCTTCATCCAAAGGACGTGATCCTTCAAAAATCAAGAGTTATGCCTAATGAAAATCAAAGGGAGCGATTTTTCAACCAAGGGGCGTGACTTATGAGAACATCACCATTCCGAGAGTCATCATCTTTCACAAATCAATGCAAACATCTATTGAAGAACAAAGGGACATGATTTTTGGAATGCAAAAGGGCGCAAACGTTCAAAGCAAAATGACTTCAATAGACATGAACTTTGAACATACAATTTACAGGAAGTATTTCTTAACTTTAGTTATGTTTGATCACATTTTTACTAATGAAAGTTTTCTTTCTTTTCAGGTTAAGAACTTCCAAAGCAGTCTTTCAACGGATATGAACCTTTTTATAAAGATTGAATGGAAGGACACTAGGAAAAGACGATCATTCGAGTTGAGGACAAATCGATTAAAAGAAGGGGAGGATGATGTGATCCAATTCAGCATCATATTTACCATGGCTATTCCAACTTCTTCAAGGAATAAACTTTCTATCTTTATACCTATAGATGCTTATTTCATATGTTATAAGATAGTTATTTTCATATATATATATTATACCTATAGTTATTATGATAATAAGTTATCCATTTATATATGAGATACAAGTTATTATCATATACTATAGTCACAATCTTATAATATACACATTATATAAGCTTATATACTTAGTTTATTTCTTTATGTTATGCATGTAGGCACATTCGACCAACACTTGGGAGCTGTATTAGAGCTAAATGGAGCATGTAACAGCAAGGAAACTTACATGGGATCGATTAAGAGAGCACAAGGAACAATTGGTGCAAAGTTGTCCGGAGGCCGTGAGCTCATAGTAGATTGAGCTGAAGATTTGAGCTACAAGATGACTTTATTTCAGCTGGGGAGTTGCACCATCATCACCACCACTTAGGACACTTCAAATATGTCCTAAGTCAAAATTTGTGAAATCGTACCTTTTCGCGAAAAGTTGCCACCTCAAGAGGTACCTTTTCACAAGGAGCTGCCCAAACGTTCACCATGTTACAAGTCATCTAAGGCTAGCTCACCACCGGCTCATTCACACCCAAAGTAACTCAAACATGAAGGGTTACCTTTCCAAACATTGTGACCTTTCATGAATGATGCTGCCCATGAAGATGCCTTTTCAACAAGGAATACGTGGATGAAGAGATCACACCTATTGGAAGCTTAAATCACCAAGAGATATGAGCTAAAGGATCCATGCCTATTCAGCCACATCATATGCCATGCACATGAGAGCCTTTGGCGCCAAACATGAAGAGACACACCACCATTCGGCCAAGGGAAGAAAATGGTTCCAAGATGAACAAGCATGCCTATTCGGCCAAGGGAGATGTCTTCCCATCCTTAGTCGAATCATTAAGGCTTTTCATAAAGGATTAGCCGAACCATCACAAGCCCAAAGGACTTATTCATTCATCTCAAGCATTATGTATTTTCATAGAGACATATATCTAGCCGAACAACTTGTAACCATTCGGCCAAGCCCTCTCATTTCCTATAAATAGAATGGCTTGCCTTCATTTGTACTCATCTAATCTCTTATATAAAACATACTCTTGTGAGTTATTTCTCTTCAAAGTTCTTTGTAAACTTTATCGATTAAGCAAGTATAATTCATATACTTGTGGCGTCATTATTTCCATCTTGATTCCAAAATTCCTAGATTGATATCTAGTGGGTTGAAGACACTATCACCACCCCTCAAGTAAGTTTGTGAAGAACGGGATTGTGCTTCTTAGCATTGTTTCCTCTTTGGCGTGCTTGAGATACAACATCACCATCTCCATTGCACCATCAACACCATCAACATCAACCAACAAGACCATCAATTCTGCAGCCATCTCTATACCATTCTTTTAAATTCATTTCTTATCTTATTATTCCATTTATCCTCCCATTTCTAAACATATTTATTTATTATCTTATTTGAAGCCCAAGCTTATAATTCAAGGACATCAGTACTGTCAATCCTAGATCGGGACACAATAAGGCTATCTACTCTCTTCCATCAAAGCGTGTAGATTCGCCTTACATCATATGGTAATGTTGATTTCGTGAGTACCAAATTGCCCACATAATAGTAACCCATAACCCATGCTTGTTTTTAGGATAATTAGCAACCACCCAACTCAACCATTCCTTGACAGTACTGGTAGAACCCATATTAGGAACGCTAAAATTAAAAAACCTACATACCTCTCGAATATGGTCGTAATGCCACAGAACATGCTCCAACAAATCCTCATGGTTCGTCCATTTAAAACAAAACGAGCTATCTGTAATTTGTCTTTAATACATATTTTGTCTGGTGGAAACCAAATTGTGGATAAATATCCAACCTTGCAACTTGATTTTTCTCTGACGGGAACTCTCCCAAAGTTTTCGAAACAAACCTTGGTCTTGATCAGGTTCTGAATTGCTATCCAACAAAATACAGTATCCACTTCTCACCAAATACACTCTCATTTTCTCACCTCCCCATAGCTTATAGTCTGTTATAACCGAAGAAGGAAGAGGAATAGATCAAATCTGTGTTCCAAGAATTTGTATTCTGATCAATTAAGTCAGCAACCCATCTTAAATTATCAACTCATAGGCTTTCAACCAATGATAAAAAAACATTGGTAACCAAAAACCGTTCCAAATGGATATATTTATGCCCAAACCGACTCGCCAATGAATACTAATCTTAATAACTTTCATAGCACTCCAGAAACTACGCCAGATGTTTGACGGGAGCAAACCCAATTGAGCGTGCTAGAAATCAGTATTTAGGTAATATTTAGCCTAAACTAACCAACTCATCATAGATCCAGTATCATTCGAAAGTTTCCACCCCTACTTCGCTAGTAAGGCGATATTAAATTTTCTAAGGTCCTGGAAGCCTAAACTACCATCCATGTCACACCCCAATATTAATTTTAAATATAATTAATTTAGTTAAGGGACCAAAACAAATAGTTTAGAAAAAATGTTGGGTTAATTTCAAAAATCTGGGGCATTCAGGGATTTAACCCTGAATTATCCCATTTTTCCAGTTAGCTGAAAAATAAAATAATGGGTAGTTGGGGAAGTTTGAACCCATGACCCCAAGAATGGCCAACCATGCCCCTACTAACCGGGCTAGGCCACTATTTCTAATGGAAAATAATAAAATTTGACTTTATATTTTATAACTGGGTGTAAACCCCCATGTTTGTGAAACCTGAAAACCCCCAAGTCTTCAAGTTTCCCCAACGATTCACCTCATTCTAGCCGTCGTCTATGTATTCCATCACTGTCAGCAGCACCGGCAACGTCCTCTAACCCGATTCCAACCCTCGATTTACCCAGAGCGACCGCCGTTCATCACAATGAAGTGAGGAAGCAGTTCAACTTGCACCGCCACTTATTTTGTTTATCGATCATTGATTTTTATCATTGGCAACCTCATTCGAAGTGTCGTTGCTGTCCGACCAAAACCCATATGACCAAACCCCCCACCCCGCCACTTTGTTATTCCTCGATTCTCGTCGCCTCGCTCATCGGTTCGTCTCACCTCCATCTTCGTTGGTTTCTCCGGCATCTTGCGTTGAAAACCCAACTGTTGGGTTGCTCCATTGTCATCGTTTCTTCTATCGTCGATGTTAGTAAGCTCCAATTTGTTTTTTTCGTTTGATCATTTCATGTTTCGCTGCATTTTGGTGTTGATTTGGGTTGATTGTAGCGTGTAGAAGCTTTTGGAGTGATCAATCACCCGGAACTTCCCTCGTCCATTTCGTATGCGATGTCACGCGTCGATAATGTGCGTGGGCTTTCTCTCCAGCCGTGGCTCTTTCTAGAACGGTCTAGGTATACCGAACCATCCTGAACAGGTCTGAGTCAACCCGAACCAACCCTAGTCAAATCAAATCGATCTGACCTGTTGACCTTTACCTGAACCATTGAATTTGTCCAGATAATTGACCAGACTCATTGACTTTGACTTTGACCAGTTTGACCGTTGGCTTTGACAAAAAAGTGAAAATTTCTAAAAAGTCATATTTTATGTTTTTCGATGTCATGAGTCTAAATTCAAACTTCATTTTGCCAAATTTGAACTCGATAAGCTATTTTTCAGTGTTTTATCTTGCGATTTGATTTGTTTTCCCTGATTAAGATTCAGTTTTTTATGTGATTTATTTTGTCCTGCATCCGAGACATTATGGGACATAGAATTAAATTTCAAGGGTGATTATATGGAGTTTAATTGGTTAACCGATATGGCTTGTAAATCAAGGTAATACTTTAATACCCCATGCATGCTTTATGGTACATGTGGGTGATTTGTTAATGCATGATTGGAGTTATTGGTAAATTACATAGAGTTAATTATTGATGGACTCGAATGGAATACGATATAATGAAAGTAAACCTAATAAGACTAAATTGACTCATGTAAGGAACTAAAAGATCAATAAGAGATAAATATAGGTTCAGTGATTTAATCAGTACATCAATTAATCTCAGGACTCATAAATTCTGATTAATCTCATTAAATGTTAAATGATGGAAATACTTGGATAAAAAACTACGAAAATACCCGTGTGATGTAAAAGTCAAGGATTGTCCCTGAAAGTGAAATTAACCCTGTTAATTGATAATAACCTTTGAGATGATAAAAGTATTAGAATTTCTAATTTATGACCGAACACCCGAAGACTAAATTAATGAAAGTACTTTACAAGTTTGAATTACTCGAAATGACTATATTGTATGGTAAAGTTGAATGGAATGTATTATACATATCTGAATTGTTAAAATGATTGAATTACTCTAGAAACTCCGAAATGACCGGATGAACTTGAATACTCAATGACCTAGAACTAAGTGGATGACTTGGATAAGTCTGGAAACGCTAATGAACTTATATGTTATATCATCTATAAGGGTTAAGAACCACAAATCAAACACGCCAATATTTCTTGATACCGTTGCAATAAAGAAATGAAATAAATAACATTAGAATATATGTTCATCTTCCTAAGATCCATTCAATGATGATTCTGAAGGTGATCATTCAACTAGAGGACTCAGTATCAAAAAGTGAATAATGGTGAAGTCCCTTGGTCTGAATGATTGGCAAGTATCGTAGTATTGAGATTAGTTAGTTTAATTTGACTCGAAATCTTGATAATTCGATATAAATCCTAAATACTATAAATTGTTGTTTTACTCTGATTGGGTTAAATCACTAAGAATTCTTTAAGAAATCAAAATGTCTAAAATGCCTCTGATTGCCTGAATAATGGAATCACTCTTGTCATATCTGAAATCTCAAGTAACTCTGATGTAAAGGATTTTGAATACCTTCCTGATTACTTAGTGCCTCCGAAAAATATTTGAATACTATATGATCTTGATAAATCACGTTGTGAATGACTGATGAATCTGTTAGCTATCAAACCCTTTTTTTATAGGGATATCGTTTCTGAAATTCCATCAGTTTGCATAAGTTTTGTGTTTCCCCCGCTTGATAAATACTAAGCACCTCCGAAAAATAATTAGGTTCTCTAGTGTGTGCCTTATGTGCCATATAATTGTTTTACCTATTTTAAAATGTGATTTTCTGAAATTTTGGATTTACTGATGTAATTAATTTATTGTTTATGAACTATGGCTACATGATATGCGTTTTTTGGAAAATATAATCGTTCCTGATTTATGGATCATGAAGTCTATTGTTTCTTGTATGAACCGATTATTGAGATACTGTCTGGGTAGGATTCTAGAGTATGTAGGTTCAGCTCCGATCAAGATGATTATTCCTCATACAATTTCAGCATCGATCAAGCTGGTGCTTCCTTATAGACCTAAGGCGACCCATGGGCGGGCTTCTGGGCCAAATGGTAAGACCTTATGGACCCTAAGGTATTCTCTTAGGGTGGCTCCTCTACTGTGTGCATTGGGTAAGTCCTTATGGGCCTGAGGGCAGACCCCTCAGGTATGCACATACACTTCGGCTAAGGTAATACCTTATGGACCCAAGGTGTTCCCTTAGGTTGGCACCTACGCCCAATATGCCTAGGGTAAGTCCTTATGGATGTAGTTATAGGGAACTGCATATCGATGTTCGGTTGGAGGATATTACTGTGGTTTTAATATATATTTTAAATTACTATGTTTTTAAATATTTGTACACATTTCTCTATTTTGTTGGAACAAACTAGACTCCCCAATTCAATATTCTAAATTTATCTCTCTCTAAATACTTAGTTCAGACTATAAATTATTGTTTGTAATTAAAGACTCAGCTAATGGAATCTAAATTCACCACTAGAATATGATGATGACTATCCCGCTAAGGAATTTATGCTTTACCTTATACCCGGTGGCCTATTGTATTCATCTAGTAGTTCTGAATTACTGAGTTTCCCAAAGCTCACTCTTTTCTCACCATTTTAGGTTAAAGAATCAATCTAGTGCAACCATCAACTTCATTTTTGGGAGTTCCTTCCGCTTTGCTTGCTGAGTACGGTACAATGTGTAATTAGGGGGCATGTAGATCACATTTGATTTTTTATATACTGAGTCTGAAACTTGTATGATTTTAATTTTTTGTAATATATGAATGGTTTTATATACTTATATTTTAATTATAAATTGTTTATGATTTTATACGTTTAAAAAAAATTTAAATTTTTCCTGGATTAGTACAGTGGGTCGCTCCGATGGCCCTAATGTGACACCTCAGATCAGATCGGGTCACCCGTATCGATCTGAGGGTGTTATTATCCTCTTTTAAATTGCAAAGAGACTTCCATGAACACCAGTTAATTCCTTTCTTCTTTGGAGATTTCTACCACCAGAATCGTGCAATAACCCATTCTAGTTCTGAACACATGTTTTTTTAAAAGTAGAAAACAATACATAGCAAATAAAGGAATCGCCTGCAAAACCGACTTAATGAAAACTTTCCTACCTCCTTGAGACAGAATCTAAACACTCCACGAATTGATTCTGGAAGTAAGTTTATCTTCTAAGATAAATAAAAGCCTCTTTCTTGTTACGATCGATGATCATAGGCAAACTCACATATTTCTCCAGATTCACAGAGCTAGAGACACATAAAATATGCTCCACATTATCTTTATTTTCCTTAATCACATTAAAGCTAAAGAATAGACAATATTTATCTAAATTTATTGCTTGTCCTGAACATAAACTGTATTGGCGAAGAATATCAGAAATAGAACATCGTTAACCCCCTCTGCCTCACCAAATAAAATGCAAACATCGGCAAACATAAGATGAGCAATCAAAGGTGCATACCGATTAATCCTTACCCCTTTCCACTTCCCCCAATCTATCGCTTCTCTAATAAGTAAAGACATCCACTCATTACAAATTAGAAAAAGGTATGGGCTTAGCAAGTCACCTTGTCTAAGGCCTCTATTAGGATAAAACTCCTCCCTTGCGGTACCATTTACAATAACCGAGTAAGTAATCGTGCTTACACAATGATTTACCACTGAAATGATTGGAAAGAAAAACACATGCACTTCAGGACTGCCCACACAAACGACGATTCTACAGGGTCATAAGCCTTACTCATATCCACCTTAAGGGCAAAAAATCCTCTCTTTCCAACACGCCTACTAATAAAAGAGTGCAAGAGTTCGTAAGTCGATATTATATTGTATATGATTTGTCTTCCCGGTACAAACGCGTTTTACACCTTGCCAATACATAGATGAAGAAACACTTACATGCGATGTACAAGCATTTTTACACTATCTTATACGATACATTACATTAGCTGGTCGACGAATGAGATAACTTCATTGGAGATAGAACATTAGAGATAAGAACAATATGAGTTGTATTCACTAACCTCGATCTGTATAACCCTTGATCAAGCCCAAACAATACTCTGCAACATCTCTATCAATTATATGACAGAACCTCTGATAAAAGATAACACCTAACCCATCAGCACCCGAAGCTTTAAGAGGACCCATCTCCTTAATTGCTCTAACAATATCCTCATAAGTAAACTACACAGTAAGGCACTCATTCATTTCATCTAAGATACACTCTGATATGCCCTCGAGAACCTGATAACTCCGTAAAAAAACTTAATTTCTAGTCTTTTCACTTAAGTTATTGCTCGTCTAAACAAAGTATGCATAGCATTTTAGTTGCATATAGGTTACATTAGCTTGTGGTGGATAAATTTTTCTTAGACAAGATTTATTTGGTTTGACTGATGTTGCTGAGGAGAAAGGGTTGTTTGGATTGTGTTTGTGCAGGAAACTTACAAGGGAAGAACATTTCAATCGTGACAACATAAATTTGCAAAGGCCAACAGAACAGATGAGAACGTGAAGAGAAGATTTATCTCGCCGAGGCAAGGTTTATCTGAGGAAGTCTGAAGCAGGTGTGACGAAACCGCCTATGTCACAAGCCAGCTAGATGACCTACTTCACGTGCAAGCAAGCCTTAATTATTATGACAGTCGCCTTTTCTTTTAAAGTCTGGATATTTATTTGAAAACGGTTATTTAAGGGAACTCCAAAAAGCCTCGACTAATCCTTGTGGAGACGATACTCACTTACCATATATTACTTGAATCGATTGTGTATACTTGCACAGATTTGCTTACCTTAACATATACATTTACAAGCGATCATGTTTTTGGCGCCATTGTCGGGGATTAGCAACTGACAAATTTTTTAGCCATAACAAGTTCTCTTTGTCACATTATATTTATTTAGTCTAACGTAGTTGAATATTTTCTTTTGTAGGTTTTAATTATTGCATGACCTTGAGATTTTCTGGTAAGCCTTTGGAACCATTTGGCCCTAAAGTTGAGCAATCACTCAGACAAAGGTTGTGAGCTCAAAGAACCAGAGATCAATCAAATCAACTCCAAATGCAACACAACATGGGAGATTTAGGACCTGATGCAGCTGTCAATCTTCAAGTTGCAAGGCCAAGAGTAATACGAGATCATTTGAACCCGATTTTTGATAATCTCAATCCAGGCATAGTGGTTCTTGAAATTCAAGCCACTTATTTCAGACTCAAACGGTGATGTTTAACATGTTAGACTCTATCGGACAATTTGGTGTATCACCCAATGAGGATGCTAGGCAACATGTTCGTGCTTTCCTTGAAGTATGTGACTCGTTTCGGCAACAAGGAGTACATGAAGATGTGCTAAAACTGAAACTTTTCCCTTATTACCTACGCGATAGAGCAAGAGCATGGCTCAGCGGAGTTCCTTCCGTCTCAATGGAGTCATGGGAAGATTTATGCAAGAGTTTCCTACTGCGATACAATCCGCCCAATATGAATACACAACTTCGCAATGACATTGCTAGTTTTCGCCAAGGAGATAATGAATCAATGTACGAATGTTGGGATAGGTACAAAAGCCTACTTCGCAAGTGTGTTAACCATGTCTTTCACGATTGGACGCAAGTGGTAATGTTTTACAACAGAGTCAATGCACTAACTTGAATGATGTTAGATGCCTCAGCAAATGGCACCTTACTAGAAAAATCACCCGAGGAAGCTTTTGACATCCTCGACAGGATAGAAAATAATGATTATCAATTTCCAAATACAAGATTGGGAACCGATAGAAAAACATCTGGAGCATATGAATTAGAGGGTAAGGATTCGGTAGCCGCTCAACTTTCTGCCATAACCAACATGTTGAAAAATTTGCAACGTCCTAATGAGGTAAGAGAAGTCAAGGTGACCAATAACACATGCTTATTTTGTCACGACAACCATCATAAGAGTGAATGCCCGGAAAACCATGAGTCATCCAATTTTTTGGGCAATTACAATCAGAGCAACAGCAACCGATATTCGAACACATACAATCCTGGTTGGAGATAACACCCAAATTTCTCATAGAGTCATCAAGGAAACAACAACAATCAAGCAGCAAATTACAGGCCATAGCAAAATAATTCTGATCATCAATATTTTCAGTATCAATATCATCAGCAGCCCTAGCAAAACAGTAAAGGTATAGCTTCTTCCTCTAATACTAATTCCTTGGAGTTATCATTGTAGAATTTATGGCTTCGATGAAAGACTTCATGGCCTCCACAAAGACCTTGATGCACGAACATTCTGCAACAATTAAAAATCAAGGAAATTTGTTACAAATCCAAGCAACACTTTTGCAAAGCCACAATTCATCCCTAAGGGCATTGGAGAAGCAAGTGGGACAAATTACTACGACATTATACTCTCGCCCACAAAGAAACCTCCCTAGTGATAGAGATCACTAAACATCATGGGAAGGAACAATGCAATGTGCTTACACTAAGGAGCGGAAAATAGATCAACCAATATGATAAGTTTGGGGGAGAAAACTCATACAGTTTTCGCTATGGCATAACACAACCTGATGATCGAGCTGAAAATGTTGAATGATATGAAACACCTAAAGAGAATGAAAGAATTGAAGGTGCAGAAAAGCATCGCTTAAACAATGAGAAATTCATGGCCGAGGCCAGAAATTTTTCAACAACAACAGCAGACAATGTGAGACCTCCACTACCATTTCCTCAATGGTTGAAGAAACATGATGATGACATCCAGTTCAAGAAATTCGTTGATGTTCTGGATCAGTTGTGTATTAATGTGCCTTTACTTGAAGCCATCGAGCAAATGATTTCCTATGCCAAGTTTCTTAAATACATTATTAAGAATAAACGGAAGGTAGAGTGTGTTGCCACGACAACAGAAATCTGTTCAGCAGTGAACAAACTCCTACCAAAGCAAAAAGACCCTGTCAGCTTTATAATACCATGCTCAATTGGTAGTAACTTCATAGGACGAGCTCTTGTTGATTTTGGATCAAGTGTGAACTTGATACCAAAGTCCATATTTATAAAACTAGATGTGTATCACGCCTGCCCAACTTCAGTCATCTTACAACTAGTTGATCGGTCATATGTGCGGGCAGAGGGCAGAATAGAGGACATCATCGTAAAAGTGAATAAATTCATCTTTCAAGTTGATTTCCATATCCTGGATTGCGAAGTCGATAAAAATGCCCCGATCATCCTGGGACGACCATTCATAGCCACTGGGAGAATCCTAATAAATTGCGAAAAGGGAGAGTTCACAATGCAGTAGGAGAACAAAGTGTCACCATTAATGTATTCAACTCCATGAAATATGTGGACGATTAAGAAGATTGCCAATGCATTAGAGAAGTCGAGGAGAAGATAATACTAGGACAATGTGAATCTTTACGACTCGATGAATACAACGCTCTGTATCACAACCCTACAAACGAGATGTACGAACAATATACATTTGGCCTAAGAGAATTAAACTCAGAAGAGGATTTAGAAATTTATGGCTCTGACAACAAAAATCTGAACAATGAACACCCTGCAATTGACACCAATGCACGATACGGAAGAGAGACAAAGGATCAATCGAGACTTCTTCATAATAGATCAAGTATGAAATTCGAACCCTTAGAATATAATGAAGTAAAGTCTCAAGAGACATCCTTGCAACATGCACCAAAACTAGAACTTAAACCTTTGCCATCACATTTGAAATATGCATATCTAGGAATTGATGAAACTCTACCAGTGATAATTTCTGCCAACCTAACCTCCGAACAGGAGAATAGTTTGTTGAATGTTTTGTCACAACACAGAAAAGCTCTCGGATGGATAATAGCAGACGTAAAGGGAATCAGTCCGACCATATGCAAGCAAAAATCAACCTTGAAGATAGCCATAGCACTTCGGTAGAACCTCAAAGAAGGCTCAATCCAACCATGAAGAATGTAATCATGAAGGAAATCATAAAATGGTTAAACGTATGAGTAATATATCCTATATCTGATAGTTCATGGGTTAGCCCGGTGCAATGTGTGCCAAAGAAGGGTGGTGTGACCGTGATTAAAAATGAACATGACGAACTCCTCACCACAAGAACAGTCACATGTTGGCGCATAAGCATGGATTACAAGAAGCACAACAAAGCCACAAAGAAAAACCATTTCCCCTTCCTTTCATCGACCAAATGCTTGATAGGTTGGTGGGAAAGGCATTTTACTGCTTCCTCGATGGATATTCAGGGTATAACCAAATAGCCATAGCACCGAATGATCAAGAGAAAACAACTTTCACATGCTCGTATGGCACCTATGCATTTAGAATAATACCGTTTGGATTGTGTAACGCTCCAGTTACATTCCAAAGATGCATGATCATAATATTTTCAAATATGGTGGAAGAATGCATGGAAATATTTATGGATGATTTCTCCGTCTAGGGCAATGATTTTGAATGATGCCTCGACAATTTATCTAAGGTACTGAAACGATGTGAAGAAGCCAACCTAGTACTGAATTGGGAGAAATGCCATTTTATGGTGACTGAAGGAATAGTGTTAGGTCACAAAATTTCATGTCAAGGCATTAAAGTCGATAAAGCCAAGGTGGACATAATTGCAAAGCTACCCCCACCGACCAATGTGTGAGATGTACAAAGCTTCCTTGGACATGCAGACTTCTACAGGCGGTTCATAAAAGATTTTTCTCAAATCTCTAAACCCTTATGTCTTTTGCTTCAACAAAATCATACATTTCAATTTACTAATGATTGTTTGAATGCCTTTACAGATTTGAAGAAAAAACTTTTGATGGCACTAATCGTCGTCCCGCCTGATTGGAACGAACCATGTGAACTCATTTGCGATGCCAGTGACTATGCAGTCGGAGCAGTGCTAGGGCAAAGAAAAGTAAAATTTTTCATGTCATATACTATGTAAGTCGTACTCTTAATAATGCACAAGTTAACTATACCACCACTGAAAAAGAACTCTTAGCAGTAGTATTTTTATTCAATAAGTTTAGGCAATACCTAATAGGCACTAAGGTAACTGTTCATACATATCACTCATAAATTAAATATCTGATTAATGAAAAAGATGTGAAGCATAGACTAAATTGATGGATATTATTACTACAAGAGTTCGATTTAGAAATTAAGGATAGAAAAGGTATAGAGAATCAAGTGGCATACCATTTGTCTAGGCTAGATAAAAAAAAGATTGTCTTGACGCAATAGAAATTAGAGAGGATTTCTCTGATGAGAAAATATTATTTGTCACGGCTGCGTCGTGGTATGCTGACATTGTTAACTTTCTTGTTAGTGGTATTGTTCCTTCTGATTTATCTAGCCAGGGCAGAAAGAGGTTTCGACATGATGCGACATTACTACTGGGATGAACCATTTCTCTTCAAGTAATGCGGAGACCAAATAATTCAAAGATGCATTCCATAAGAAGAACAAAAAAATATTCTACACCAGTGCCACTTGTCACCATATGGAGGCCATTTTGGTGGAATAAGAACAATAGCGAAGGTACTCCAATCTGGATTTTATTGGCCAACCCTGTTCAAGGATGCTCATAAATTCTATAAGACATGTGATAGATTCCAACGAATAGGAACCATATCAAAAAGGCACGAGATGCATTGGCAAAATATCCTGGAAATTAAACTTTTTGACGTATAGGAATAGGCTTCATGGGACCCTTTCCCATCTTTCGAAGATTTGTACATCCTCTTGGTAGTAGATTATGTATCAAAATGGGTTAAAGCCATTGCTACACCTAAAAATGATTCCAAAATGGTGTTAAAATTTTTGCACAAAAATATATTCGCCCGATTTGGAACACCACGAGCTATCATCAGTGATGAAGGCACTAATTTTGATAATAAATTGATTGCCAAGGCACTGAAGCGATATGGATTACGACATAGGATTGCTATGGCGTATCACCCTCAAAGGAATGGACAAGTCGAAGTGTCTAACTGGGAAATCAAACATATCCTTGAGAAAGTAGTCAACCCAAGTCGAAAAGACTGGTCGCCGATGCTAGATGAAGCACTATGGGTTATCGCACAGCATTCAAGACACCGTTGGGAATGTCACCATTCAAACTGGTCTATGGAAAGGAATGTCATCTGCCTATTGAATTAGAACATAAAGCCTATTGGGCCATCAAAAAGCTAAACATGAATTCTCAGCTTGCTGGAGAAAGAAGACTCTTAGAACTGAACGCGATTGATGAATTCAGAGCACACGCATACGAGAATGCTCGTCTATACAAGGAGAAAACAAAACGATGGCATGACAGAAAAATACTACCGATGTAATTTTATTCTGGACAACAAGTACTGCTCTTTAATTCACGTCTTAAGTTATTCCTAAGTAAGTTAAAATCACGATGGTTCGGACCATTCATTGTACACCAAGTCCATGACAATGGAGCAACTGAAATTCAAACCCAAAACGATGTTTCCATCTTTAAAGTGAACGTAGAGAGACTCAAAGAGTACAAAGGAGCCCCAGTCATACGCGACAAACCGGCATCGTTGCCACATGATGCCCAAGAATTTGCTCTAATTTTTTAAACAAAATTCGTTACCTAGGCAACAAAAATTTGAATTCTGTACATAAATAAATTAAGTTGTTTTCTTCTTTCATTATCCGTTTTATTTTATTTACTTTATTTATTATAGGAAAGCAAAGAACACGTGGCTGCATGGGAATAGAACATACATGAGAAGAGAAGAAACCCTAGGACGCATGGTTTTGGCGGCAGAATAAAGAGGGAAAGATATCTTTTCCCCCACTTTATGTCCAATCATATATTTCTCATTAATGCACAAATCTTTTCCCTCCAAGAAAGGACAAAACTACCCTGAAACCACCCATTACTTTCCAAAGAAACAAACTGCTCAACTTCTTCTTCTTCATCGTGCCTCAACCTCTAATCACTAAGCAAGAAAATTTTTTTCTCTCCCCATCGTCACCATTGATATCAACCAAGAAAAATGGTAAGATAAGGAAAGCCCCAACCCCAATACAGAGTTTCAAATGTTTCCAAACAGCCGAAGGAAAAGTACGTTTCAAAATTTTTCAGAAACGTCAAGTCTATTTAGAAGATGGATTCGTCTTTTCCGCCGAGGAAGATGAGCCGTTTGGACCGGAGGTGATGGATGTGATAAAGAAACACAACTGGGAGAAGTTTGCTCGCAATCCCAAAATCGTAGCACCGGCGATGGTACGAGAATTCTACGCCCATCTCGAGGACCCGTCTATCCACACAGTTTATGTTCGAGGAAAACTCACTTGATTTTCCCCCTCTGCACTCAACCGATACTTTAAGTTGGGAAAAATGGAGGAGAGCACAAGCGATTTGTGGCTGAGGTCGATCAAGAAATGTATGACGGCATACTACCAGATTTATGCTTTGGGTGGGTCGAGTTTGAAGGGAATTCCCCAACGAGGAAAATAGTAGATCGTCGAGCACTAAAACCACACGTGAAGTTGTGAAACCACTTTCTCAAAGGCAAGCTGATGCCAACGTCCCACAACACCACTGTCCTCGTGAAGAGACTGATGCTCATGCACTTGATCATATACAAGAGGGAGATCAACATTGGAGAACTCATTTTCGAGTAGATCTATAAATATGCCAAGAGAAACCGAGGTAACCTGTTTCCCAACTTGATAACCGCGTTATGAAAGAAGAAGAAGATTCCTGAGGAGCCTTTCGAGGATTTATTAAACCCAATGAGGGTATTACCAAGAAAAAGGTCCTCGAGTTGATGAGTTTCAATGACGACGACTCATAGGAAGGTTTGGAGCGAGAAGCAAAATCGGTTTTGCGGCTAGAATGGCTGCTGTGGTCACGCACACTCGAGAAACGCGTGAAAATATCGGTTTCCCGGAGGACCACATGGAAATCTACTTCGAGTATGTCAAGGCAAGGGACATATAACTCAATGCTTTTCAAGGAGTTACTCTCGAACACTAACATCAGACTACCGACCTTCCCCAGTGTCATCCTCAAATACACTGCGGGCGGCAGCACATTCCATGCCTCGACATCGCATGCCCCTTTAGAAGTTCCCCCAGAAGTACCTATTGATGTGCCACCACTAGCAACTCAAGTACCACCCATACCAGAGAAAGCCAAGGCAACACAGAAGAATTCATCAGCTCCTCCTCCTTTTCAACCTCCGGAATCAGTGATGATACTCTACCCCACTTCTTCACCGATGAAGATTTTACTCTAACACCGCCGTAACCTACGCAAGATCCATTCCGTCCCCTGTCAATCAAGCTACACCAGTCTCAGCAGCAGTTCCTAGTCCAGTACCAGTTCTAGCACAACCAACTCCTACTGTCGAGCAGTCAACTCCAATACGAGCCTCGTCCAGCAAGAAGCGCTACAAGAGTACCACAGGTCGTATATTTCAGCCATCTCCCTCGCCAGCAGCAATAGACTCGGGATCCGAGAGTCCCTCTCCTCCTAAACGATCGAACGAGGGTGTCCAGTCAAGCCACCCCACCACAGTGAGTTTCTATTTTCTTTTTTCTTTTTCACATCTGCATATAGATTCATGTAGTTTTAATTTCATGCATTTAAGACAATGCATCCTTCAAGTTTGGGGGAGGTATTGTACCATATTCATATTCTGCCATACTTTGTTAGAAACAGTTGATGATAATTGGTTGAAAATTTTGATTGTCATGACATAAGCAAGTTAAGGTTATTGTTGTGAATGAATTAGGGATGCCCAATGATGAATGTATAATTTGATTGCCTAGGCCAGAATTATTATTGTTAAGACTGTCTAAAGAAGAGAACCAACCTTAAGCCTGATTCTTTGAAGTTCATAAACATGATTGTAGGTTATCTTTGTTTCAGGTAATCTGTAAAATTTTTGGAAAAGAACTTTCTGCTTGTCGAGACTTCAAAATTATTTTAAGGGTGAAGTAAAAACTATCTAGTGTTTGAAAACTTGAAAAATAAGAAGGAAAACATAAAAACTCCATAAGAAATTTAGAGTAGCCACAGCATATGAGTGAATAAAAGTAGTCACAGGATGACTCTTCCAGACTAGCTTGGTGGTGGAAGGTATGCTCCCTTTCACCTAGAGTGTGGAACGGTAGTTGTATTGAGCTGACTCCCCTATGAAAAAAAAGTTGATAAATAACTACGAGTATAAACTAAGCCTGACAAATAATTTGTTGCCTTGACAAACCAGAAGTGCTTACTTAAGTTTTCTAATTACCTTTATGCAAAGACTGGTTACAATCACGTACACACTATAGCAAAGAATCCTGACTAGGGAATGGACTTGACTTACATGACTGTCGAACATGTTGAGGCCAAACAATTTTTGCTGAGGGCTGAAATCTCAAACCATGTGATTTTCTTAACTCTGTTTTGCCATGACAATTTTGATTTTCTTCTAGCTATTGTACATTGCTTGTGGACAAGTAATAGCTTAAGTTTGGGGGTGTGATAGCTCTGTAAAAATACTTAATTTCTAGTCTTTTCACTTAAGTTATTGCTCGTCTAAACAAAGTATGCATAGCATTTTAGTTGCATTTAGTTCCATATAGGTTACAATAGCTTGTGGTAGATAAATTTTGCTTAGGCAAGATTTATTTGGTTTGACTGATGCTGCTAAGGAGAAAGGGTTGTTTGGATTGTGTTTGTGCAGGAAACTTACAGGGGAAGAACATTTCAGTCGTGACAACGTAAATTTACAAAGGCCAACGGAACAGATAAAAACGTAAGGAGCATATTTATCTCGCGGAGGCAAGGTTTATCTGAGGAAGTCTGAACCATGTGTGAAGAAACTGCCTATGTCACAAGCCAGCTAGATGACCTACTTCACGTGCAAACAAGCCTTAACTATTCTGACAGCCGCCTTTCCTTTTTAAGTCTGGACATTTATTTGACAACGGTTATTTAAGGAAACTCCAAAAAGCATGAAAAGCCCTAGGAGATTTTTCCTTATAAATAACCATCCGTAGCCGCCAAAGAAAGGAGACAAGGAAGAAGAGAGAAGAACTTTACCCAAGGCGTGAGCAAGCAACTGCAATGCTTCTTCACCGTCTACCCACTGACCTTCCTTGGTGTCCTCCATAACCAGACATTAGCATTGCGGTGATCAGGCCTCGAGAGAGAGTAATCACCAAGGCAAGCGTAGTGCTGATCAAAATCATCGCGACAGAGCCCCCAGTTTTGGGAGTCTTCTTCCTTTATTTAACTCTTTATCTATTTGGGGTTGTACTAAACGTTGACTTTTGAATGATCTTTGATAGTACCATGAATGTCTTACTTGATGTTAAACTTTGTGTTGCCTGAACAATGTTTTTATGTTTTATGAATTATGAATTATATTTTGCTTATGACTGTTTTGGTTACTGTTTAAATATTTTGCCTTAACATTAATAGCATCGAGAGATCGCCTGGGGTTTGGTAAAACATGTCTTGGCAGTATAAGAGCATCGAGAAATAGCCTTTTGTCTAGATAATGATTCTTATATTTGAGAGAATTAAGATAGATCGACATAAGCAATAGAATGAATCCGGGATGGTGAAGTTCTAACTTGTCTACCTTAGAGATCAAGAGCGGTTTCAATTGACTAAAAGGGATAGATGCTAGACTAGGATAGACAATGCCTATAGTTTACGCTGAGAGGTATTGCTACAACAACGGATTGTAGTTAACGCTGAGGAGTATTGCCATAGCAACCGTCTAAGAATACCTAGTAATCCTATCGGGCAGCTTGAGCGAGTCATAATAATTCATTCTAGACTTAGAAATAATTGTTGACAATGCAAGGGTTTAGCATCAGTGCTCTGGATATGTTTGAATATGTGAGGTTGTTTGCATTCGATTTAAATCAACACTTATCTTGTTTTATTTATTTTAGTATATTGCATATTTATTTTGTCTCGACCAAACTTTCCTACAGTCATTAAATTACCACTTTGTTTTATTAATATTAGAACTTAACCTGACAACTTAGTAGGACTTAGTTTGTGACATTAGTTCTTGTTGTGGTGAAAATATATTTCTCGCCCAATCCCTATGGAGATGATACTCAGTTACCCTATATTACTTGAATCGATTGTGTATACTTGCATAGATTTTCTTGCCTTAACATATATAATTACAAGCTATCAGAACCCCATCATAATCAACCTCACCTGAGGACTTGAACAGATCAGTAAAATAACTTATGTATGTTCCTCTATTTTACGATCATCAACAATTTGTACTCCATTCTCATCTTCAAGGGAATGAATGTGGTTACGCCTCTTTCTCTGAGTAGCAAAACGATGGAAAAAAGCAGTAATTTGATCTTCATTTCAAAGCTAATTTGTTATGGCCCTTTGCTCCCAATATAATTCAGATTTTTCTGCGTTCATATTTAACTGGAGTTGAACATCCATCATTTGCCCGAGAATGTCATCCGACGTTGAAGACTCACCCAGCTCTACCATTCTCCTCTTCAAATCTTTTTCGATCAGTTTCTTTTCAAGCCTAATTCTCTTGAACCACTTCTCTAACCTATCATGAACAACCCCGAGTCTTTCAAGAACTGAACCAATTAAAGAGCTCCATATAACATGCACATCATCCTCACACGAATCCTCCATCAACCAAGTTGTCTTAAACTTAAAATGCCAAAGCCTTTCCAACCAGAGCACTACGCAATGTTAAACAAAATAGGGCAATGATCAAACATAAAATGAACCAAATGAGATAATCTAAAATTGGAAATAAGTCAAACCAAGAAGAGTTTACCATTCCTCGATCCAGTCTTTCCTAAATATTATTTGTTGCACGTCTACCTCTCTCCAAGTAAACTAATTACCAAATAAACCAATATCATCAAGCCCACAAACATATAAAACATAATGAAACTCTCCCATTTTTTTTGAAAAAATTTTGATGTTTCGATATAACAAATAAAGTAATATTGAATTTTAAGATTTTATATTCGATTTAAAATTATATATTCGATTAAATTATTCAAATATCAAAAATATTACTCTAAGTTTTCAAATGTCAATTTTAATCCTTACTTAAGTGTAAAATTGTGTTTTAATCTTAAAATATTTTTGAAACAATTTCTATAAAGTATTTCGAACCTTAATCGGGCCAAAAATAATTTTTACAAAGGGATATACCGATACACTCTTATATGTACCGATACACCCCATATTTTGAATGTAATTTGTGTACCGATACACAGTTGATGTATCGATACACTCCTGGCTCTGAGAAACATCGAATGTAATTAGTGTACCATACACCTGGGATGTATCGATACACTAAGTCAACCAACGGTCGAAATATTTGAATTTTACACTGAGTGTACCGATACACCTTGATAGTGTATTGATACACCTACGCTCCCAACAGATTTTTTTAAATGGTATTCACACCATAATGTCTCTATTAACTTCACCAATGATCCCCAACATTCAGAATCAATCCAAGGTGTATTTAAACAAGCTCAGGAGCCATTGATCAATAAGAAGAAACAAGAATTAAGAGAGAATCAAAGAGAAAGCATCAAATCTCATGTTTGAGCATTTCATGCCGATTTTCATTTAATATTCAATTTTGCTTTCAAGAACGTCATTTGTACTCAATTGTATTCATTCTTGAGTGTTCTTTCTTTGTTCTAGAATTGTGCAAATATCTTGCCTTGAGAGGTTTTTCTGTAAGTTTGCGAAATTTGTAGGTTTCTCTTTGGGAGAAGTGTTCTAAAGAATTTGGGGTATAATTCTTGAGGGAGTTATAAGGTTACTCTTTGTCCTCAAAAGAAACACAAATTAGTGAATTTATGGAAAATCCTTAGTGTGGATAGCTAAGGTAGTGGGCGTAGACTTTGGTTGAGAAAGTCAAGCCACTCTAAATCAATGTGCAAATATTTTAATTTTCTGCAAAAACTTCCACAGAAATTTTTATTGCCAATTCATCTTTTGGCTGATTCATCGATCGATTAACCCAACAATTGGTATCAGAGCTACACTCATTTGAAGGTTTTACCATCTCTTGAGTTGATTCGGGAAGATTTATATCCATATTCAAGTCATCAATGGCCTCCACTTCAAACTTCAACTTGTTCTTGATTCTCAATACGTCAACAAGCCTCATTTCTTCAATGAAGCTAATTATGCTTATTAGAAGAATAAGATGAGGTACTTTATACAAGTTAGTGACATGGGAGCATGGAAAATCGTAGTGAACGGATATATCGAACCATCCACACATCTAAATTTATGGAGTGAATAAGAGAAAAGAATGTTCCAGCTCAACTCAAAGGCTATCCATATTCTATTTTGTGCTCTTGGACCAGATGAATACGGGAGAGTTTCATCTTGTACAACCGCCAAGGAGATATGGGATAAACTACAAGTCACTCATGAAGACACAAACGAGGTCAAAGAATCTAAAATTAGTCTTTTAACTCACAGCTATGAAAATTTCATGATGAAACCGGATGAAGATATCAAAGCTATGACGGATAGATTTTCTGTGATTGTCAATGGTTTCAAGTCATATGGAGAGATCATTCCAAATGAGAAGCTTGTGAGAAAGATAATATATTCTCTTCCTAAAGCTTGGAAATCGAAAAAGACGGCGATCATCGAAGAAGACGACGATCATTGAAGCTAAAAACCTAAAGTCTTTAACTCTCGATGAACTCATCAGTTCTCTCCTCACGCATGAAATGATGATTCAAGATGAGGTAGACCTCGAGAAGAATGACGAGATAAAGAAGGAGATGGAGAAGAAGAAGAACGTGGAGTTGCTCTCAAATCCACAAAAGATGAGAGTGATTCTGATAATGATGATGATGAATAAATGGCATTATTTGCCAAACGGTTCAAAAAATTAATGAAGCCCAACAGAGGATGAAAATTCAAAAGAAATGAAGGCTTAAAAATGAACCAAAGAAAAAGGACCCGATCATTTGCTACGAAAGCAAAAAGCCGGGCATGTCAAATACGATTACCAACAATTAAATAAAAATGATCAATCCAAGAAAAAGCACAAGGCACACGTGGCTACTTGCAGCAATGATGATGAATCATCAAATGAAGAGGAATAAGAAGTAGTGAACTTGTACTTGATGGCCACTGGGAAGACTCTCAGGTAACCTCTAACCCATTTGATTTAGAAGATTATTATTATGATGAGTTAGTAGAGGAATATATTAGGTTGGCTTCGTATTATGAGAAATTATTTTCAAAATACAAGAAAGATATTTCAAAATTGAAAAACGAAAATAATCTAATATCCAAGACCAACAATGATCTTGAAAGTAAAATTAAAGAATTACAAATCAAAATCAAAGATTTTGAAAAGAAAATTTCTGATTTGCATAATTTACTTTCAAGAGTTCACGATGATCATCAAAAAGAAATTGATGATCTTAAAGCTTCTTTCAATAAAGTTGGAACAAAACGTTTTGAAAATGAAGAAATTTCAAAATTCAACTTTGTTAGAAAAAGTTTTAAAAACTACAATCATAGAGGTCCCCAAAGAACCTCAAATGTTAAAATCATAGAAATATATGGGTTCCTAAAGAACTCATTGCTACTAAAGATAAGGATATCCTACATAAATGGATACCCAAGGGGACTAGAATTTTAGAAACTAATGAATATGGACCCAAAAGAAATAGGGTACCAAAAATAAAAAATTAATCTATGTTTGTAGGAAAAGGATCATTGCTACAAGGCACAAAATACAAGTTCAAATTCATGGTTCCTTGATAGTGGATGATCAAGACACATGACCGGAGATAAGAGCTGGTTTATAGAACTTAACGACAAAAATGAAGGAGTGGTAACCTTTGGTGACAACTCAAAATGTTACATTAAAGGTATAGGTACTATAGATAATACTTCTTCCATATAAATAGAAAAAGTATTATATGTGAATGGGTTAAAGCATAATCTATTGAGTATTAGTCAATTATGTGATAAAGGATACAATGTATTATTTGAAACAAAATGGTTGTAAAATTGTTGACATTGCATCTAATCAGATTATGCTTGTTGGTCATAGAATAGGAAACATATACATGGTGCATTTAGATTCTATTAATATGACTAACTTGTGCCTAGTTGCTAAGGATGAACATGATAGTTGGTTATGACATATGAGACAATGACACACTAGCATGAGTGTTTTACAAAGACTAATTCAAGGAGATTTAGTAAGAGGGTTCTCAAAGCTAAAATTTGACAAAGGTAAAATCTGTGATGCATGTGCTAAAGGAAAACACAAAAGAGCCTCCTTTAAATCCATTAATGATGTATCAACTAGTAGAGTATTACAATTGATTCATATATATCTTTTTGGGCCAATTCGGACTACTAGATTGAGTGCAAAACAATATTGTTTTGTATTGGTAGATTAATACTCTAGATATACTTGGGTTCTATTATTAATTACTAAAGATGAAGCATTAGAAAAATTCATCACGTTTTCAAAAGTAATCCAAAACGAAAAAGGTTACTCCATTTCTAGTGTTAGAAGTGATCATGGTACTGAATTTGAAAATCTTGGATTTACTGAGTTTTTTAATTCTAATGGTATTAGCCATAATTTTTCAGCACCTAGAACCCCTCAACAAAATGGAGTTGTTGAGAGGAAAAACAGAACTTTAGAAGAAATGGCTAGAATCATGCTTTGCGAAAATAATTTGCCAAAATATTTTTGGGCGGAAGCCACAAATACCGCTTGTTATGTTATAACTTGAGTAATGATTAGGCCTATTTTAAAAGAAAACTCCATATGAACTTTTTAAAAATAAAAAGCCTAACATTAGCTATTTTCATCCTTTTGGATGTAAATGTTTTGTTTTAAACAACGGTAAAGACAATCTTGGCAAATTTGATGCTAAAAGTAATGAAGGAATTTTTATGGGTTATTCCTTAAACTCTATAGCTTATCGAGTATTTAATAAAAAAAACTTTAGTTGTAGAAGAGTCTATATATGTTGTTTTCGATGATAATCCCCTTCCGATGAAGGATTCTTATGTTCATGATGACGTAGAAATTGTAAATACGCATGACGTTGGACATGACATTGGAGAACCATCATCAAAGGAATAAATGAAAGATTAGAAAACTCACGATGCTCTCGAGAATCCAACCATTGAAGAAAGGGAAGTCTCTTACCCAAGAGAATACAACTATGTCAAGGATGGTGAAATTATAGGTGATCAATCCAAAGGGGTAACAACTCGATCTTCTCTTAGAAATATATATAATTATGTCGTATTTATCTCATGCATAAAGCCTAAGAATATCCAAGTTGCATTAAATGATGAAAATTGGATTATGGCTATGCAAGAAGAGTTAAATCAGTTTGAGAGAAGTAAAGTATGGACATTAGTTGAAAGGCCTAGTAATAAATCTACTGTAGGTACTAAATGGGTATTTAGGAATAAGCTTGATGAAAGTGGTAATATAGTGAGGAACAAGGCTAGACTTGTTGCTCAAGGTTATACTCAAGAAGAGGGCATAGACTATGATGAAACATATGCTCCTGTAGCTAGGATTGAAGCAATTAGAATGTTATTAGCATTTGCATGTTTCAATGAATTTAAATTATATCAAATGGATGTTAAAAGTGCATTTTTAAATGGTTTTATAAAAGAAGACGTGTATGTGGAACAACCTCCTAGTTTTGAAGATTCAAAATTTCCAGATCATGTTTTTAAATTAACAAAAGCTTTATATGGTTTAAAACAAGCTCCTAGAGCTTGGTATGAAATATTGTCAAACTTTTTAATCGAAAAAGATTTTTCAAAAGGGAAGGTTGACACTATTGTTTTTAAAACGAAAAGGTAAAGATTTATTAATAGTTCAAATTTATATTGATGATATAATATTTGGTTCTACTAATGATGTTCTTTGCCAAGAATTTTCTAAGCTAATGCAGAGTGAATTTGAGATGAGCATGATGGGAGAGTTTTCATTTTTCTTGGGGCTCCAAATCAAGCAAAGAAAATATGGCATCTTCATCAATCAAGCAAAATACGTCAAGAATATGCTCAAAAGGTTTGGATTGAAAATGGCAAACTTCAAGCCACTCCAATGGGCTCATCTACAAAGCTTGATAAAGATGAATGAGGTAAATGTATAGATGTTAAACTTTATAGGTCTATGATTGGCTCTTTACTTTATCTAACTCAAGTAGACCGAACATTATGTTTAGTGTTTGCTTATGTGCTACATTTCAATCATGTCCTAAAGAATCACATCTAAAAGCCATTAAGAGAATCTTTAGATACCTTACGGACACTCCTAATTTAGGACTTTGGTATCCTAGAGACTCTAGCTTCATCTTGCATGCCTTCTCTGATGAGGATTATGGAGGATGCAAAATAGATAGGAAAAGCACCTCCAGTACTTGTCAATTCCTAGGAAATATGTTGATTTCATGGTTTTCAAAGAACCAAAATAGTGTTGCATTATCTACCACTGAAGCGAAATACATTTCAGCCGGTAGTTGTTGCGCACAAGTTTTATAGATGAAAAACTACTTTTAGATTATGAAATTGAAGTTGATATCATTCCTATCAAGTGTGACAATACTAGTGCTATTTGTCTCACTAAAAATCCCATCCAACACTCTAGAACTAAGCACATTCAAATTAGACATCATATCATTAGAGATCATGTCACAAAAGGAGACATAGTTCTAGAATTTATTGATACTTTGGATCAAATAACTGATATTTTTACAAAACATTTAGATAAAGAAAGATTTTGGACACTTAGGAGAGAATTAGGTTTAACTAACCTACCTTGACTTAGTGTTTAAAATAATTTTAGCAGTTTTAATTAGAATTGAAAAATGCTTATAAATAACACTTTTGATTGCATTCTTTGCTAATAGTTAGGGGGAGTTTATGATCTTTAGTGAAAATTAATAATATGTTCAAATAAATTTTAAAGATAGATTTGATTGATTGAACATGGTTAATTTTTGAAATATGAGTTGTCAATACCACTAGAGCTAATTAATTTAGCATTCTAAATTAAAAAAACATATTTTGACATTTTTGTGCAAAGTGTGTCGATACCTAGGTATGGATACCCCCTCGCTATGTATCGATACACTATGAATGTGTACCGATACATTCCTTGAATGTGTATCGATACACTTACATGTGTACCGATACACCCGTCGGGTTTTGGATTTAAATCCCTAAAAACATCATTTTATCAAAATCCCTAAACTCTAAACACTCCCGCCGCTCTATCCTCTCTAACTCATACTCTCTATTTTGCTCAAAACCTTCAATACAAGTCGTAATTCAACTAGTTTTCAACGTACAATCCTGCTACATTCATTAAAATTGTGCAAACAACATCACATTCCACTGAAATCCGAATTTTCAAGGTAATTTTTCTAAAACCACTATTTTATTGATTTTAAACATAGGACTAGTTTTAGTTAGTTCTAGTTCGAAATAGATAACGGGTATTGCATATATTATGATTTAAAACTAGAATCTACAACTAATTTCATTAAAAACACAAAATTTTTCTTAATTTTTGAAATAAAAAAATGTTTTATTTTTAAAATTGTTGTTTTTTATTTAATTATGTTGTTTTTATGAAAACTATATGTATAATGATTTTTCAAACATTGTTTTCAAAATAGTTTTCAAATTTTGCCCATTAGGATATTATTTAGAGAACCTTGAATATTGAGGACTCATATTGAGTTTTGGGATTGATCTTGTTACATACATGTGTTTTTAAATTGCAGGTATCCTTTCATTTTGATTTCTAAACATGTCTAAACGCCCTAGGTCTTCGTCTAGTCGGTTAAACCAATCTCAAACCTGACCTCCTATTCCACCTCCAAATCCAAACCCAAATGTTTCCGATATGACTATCCTTAATTTTTGTTTTATCCAACCTAGTCGTCGAGAAGATCTCTACCATAAGTTTGTTAACTTATTCGAGTCATATAGAATCTGGGAAGAGTGTATCCCCTCAATCCAAGCCATGATCAATATGAATTTTGAATATCTTCCTACCCTTCGATCATGGAAATTTGATAAACTCTTTCAGATCAGACTTATCGTTTATCAGCAACTAGTCCGCATTTTCTATTCCAATACGGTTTGTGTCCAAAATGAGTCTCAAACTGCCACTGAAGGTATTCGATCTTATCTCTTAGGCCAATACATTTATATTCACTCCAACACAATCGCTAACACCTTTGGTTTAGATAACGATGGTTTAGATAACAAAAAAGAAATTGTGGCTACAAATTATAGAGCTAAGACTAGTGCGAGTACCTTGTTAACTCATCATGAGCGTTTTCTTCATTTGATGATCTCTTGGTGGTTTAGACCATCTGGAGGTAGATACTTCACCCTTAGAGCTTTAGATTTATGGTGGATACATTGTATCCAACATAATAATAAAATAAATTTGCCACAAATCATTTTTGCTGAGCTAGTAGAAACCTTAAACAACATTCCCTCCAAATACATAGAAACCTTAGTTTACTGTTGTCTTCTTAGTAATTTGTTTATCAAATCCAATCTTAGGGTCCAGTTTGATGTAGCCATCCCTCTTAAGAACCCAATAAATCTCACAACCTTGAAGGAATCGGGATGGTCCGGGGAAAATGATCAATGGGTTCGATCAACCTAGAAAACACATGGTGCTAGTTCTTCACGAGCTGCACCGGAGCCGGCTGCTGCTGATGATCCAGTGCTTGAATAACTTATGTGAGATATTGATGATCACATACCCGAGGATGAGCTTGTCCAGCAAGAGGGTCAAATGACTCCATACTTTCGATCATTTTTTGAGACATTTGATATGAGGTTTGCATCTATAGAGTCCCACTTAACTCATATGGGGGCTCAATAATTAGAGATTCAACGGGAGATGCGTGCTAACAATGAAGTTATTAATGAAATACTACATGCGCTTTCACTCGATATGGCTGCTATGCGATCACATTTCCTCCTTCCGACCCACCAATGGATGACTAAACCATTCCTTGCTTAGTTTTCTTGGTTATTGAACTTAGAACTTATTGTTAAAACATTTTGAATGTTTTGGATTTGTGTGTTTTGGATGTTTTTGGATTTACTTTTGGTTTGAATATTGAATGTTTATTACTTTTGAACTTAAATTTTATGTTAGTATATGCATCATTCACATTTTAAACAAATTATGACCAATTCCCAATTTACATATTGTTTATGAATATTGTTTATGGACTAATGACTAATCTTTCTCTTGATTGTGATCTTAGCAGCTTAAGTTATATCTATATTTAAATCAATTGGCTATTTTCTTTAAAAACTTGTTTAAATTTTTCATAGAGTCTTTTTGATTTAACAAAAAGTGAGAGAATAAAGTAAGAGGGAGTAATTTTTCAAAACTGATTTCAAAAATGATTTCCAAAGAAAATATTAAAAATACTTAAATGTTTTGTTATATCAAAAAGGGGGAGATTATTGAAAACATTTTGATGTTTCGATATAACAAATAAAGTACTATTGAATTTTAAGATTTTATATTCGATTTAAAATTACATATTCAATTAAATTATTCGAATATCAGAAATATTACTCCAAGTTTTTAAATGTCAATTTTAATCCTTATTTAAGTGTAAAATTGTGTTTTAATCTTAAAATATTTTTGAAACAATTTTTACAAAGTATTTCGAACTTCAATCGGGCCAAAAATAATTTTTACAAAGGGATGTACCGATACACTCTTGTATGTACTGATACACCCCATATTTCAAATGTAATTTGTGTACCGATACACAGCCGATGTATCGATACACTCATGGCTCTGAGAAACATCGAATGTAATTAGTGTACCGATACACCTGGGATGTACCGATACACTAAGTCAACCAATGATTGAAATATTTTAATTTTACACTGAGTGTACCGATACACATTGATAGTGTACCCGATACACCTTGATAGTGTACCCGATACACCTACGCTCTCATTTTTTAAATGGTATTCACACCATAACGGCTCTATTGACTTCACCAATGATCCCCAATGTTCAGAATCAATCCAATGTGTATTTAAACAAGCTCAGAAGCCATTGATCAATAAGGAGAAACAAGAATTAAGAGAGAATAAAAAAGAAAGCATCAAATCTCAAGTTTGAGCATTTCAAGCCTATTTTTATTCAATATTCATTTTTGCTTTCAAGAACACCATTTGTACTCAATTGTATTCATTCTTGAGTGTTCTTTCTTTGTTCTAGAATTGTGCAAACATCTTGCCTTGAGAGGTTTTTCTGTAAGTTTGTGAAATTTGTAAGTTTCTCTTTAGGAGAGAGTGTTCTCAAGAATTTGGGGTATAATTCTTGAGGGAGTTGTAAGGTTACTCTTTGTCCCTCAAAAGAAAGACAAAATAGTGAAATTGTGGAAAATCCTTAGTGTGGATAACTAAGGTAGTGGACGTAGACTTTGGTTGAGAAAGTCGAACCACTCTAAATCGATGTGCAAATATTTTCAATTTTCTGCAAAAGCTTCCACATAAATTTTTATTGCCAATTCACACCCTCTTGGCTGATTCATCGATTGATTAACTCAACACATTTGTCTTTCACTTCTTTCCACCCCACCTCTTTTTTAGTCGATAATATAATTTTGTTAAAGTCTCCTATAACAAGCCAATGAGTATTCGGTTCACCATCAAGGTGACAAAGAAGATCCTAGGAAAACCTACGCTGACTCATTTCAGGAGCACCGTAAAAATTGATACATCTCCAACTCACCCCTTCCTTCAAATCCCTGATAATCACATCAATATGTATATCCAAAAAAGAACACAATCTCACATAACAATTTTCTTTCCAAGCCAAACACAAGCCACCACTGTTTCCCCAAGCACTCACCTCTAAACCACTATTAAATCCACAAAAATGACAAACTTTCTCCATCCGAGTATTCTGTAGTTTTATTTTAATCAAAAAAACTACAAAAGGGTTTACATCATTCAATATATATACCAAAAATGCCTATATGCCCGAGGTTTCCCCAAACCTCAAACATTCTAGCTTAAAAGCTTCATTACGATTGGTCGACCTATAGTCACAGGCCTGGCACTGGTCCTGAGTGTCCATCACTCAAATTTCTTTCTACTTCATTTGATGATAAAGAACGCCTCTGATACTTTGAGTTATCTTCCTTCTCTAAGGGATTGTTTTCCTCATCCTTATTCATGATGACATCCTCTGTACTCTGAGTTTCTAATTCGATTACGCGCTCTATATTAATCTTAATAACAAACCTGGGTTTAATAACCTATAGTGATTTTTCAAAACTTTTCCCAGATCCCGCCGAAACCATGGTTTTCCTCCCCTCCTCCTCCCGAAGCCAGGGACTTTGCAACTTTCTTTTTTGTCTTGGGGGCTCTCAATTACGCATGCCATTGAAAAATGTGATCCTGTTTATCCTGCAAAACTCACAGGGCAGAACCCTTCGTCGTGTCTTAACATCCCATACAGAAAACAAAATAAACGCAGTTTTTCATACCAAAATAAAGCATATGTGGTTTTATCCCCTGTCAAGGTAAGTTTCTTTTTATATTTCAAAGGATACCGAATGCCAATCCTTACGATTACTCGCATGGCACCTCTGTTACCGAGCATGATTGTTGAAGTATAATACTGCATAAACTTTCCAATAAAATTGCCCAATTGAGTTGCAACTCCTTCAAAGACAAATCCTACTGTTAAATCTTCAATTTGGACCCAAAAATCCATTGTTTGAAGATGAACAGTGATTGTTGAAGTATAATACTGCATAAACTTTCCAATAAATTGCCCAATTGAGTTGCAACTCCTTCAAAGACAAATCCTACTGTTAAATCTTCAATTTGGACCCAAAAATCCATTGTTTGAAGATGAACAGTTTTTGTGTCATCCCCCTCCAATAATTTGTGCATCACTAATAAATGGCCATTGAAATACCAAGGACCATCACTTCTCTATCCTATATGCATCCACCTTGTTGTATAACCAAAACAAATACCTATCATCACCCAAATCAGAAATATATGCCTCCTATGGGGTGCCATACATTTGCCAAAGTAGTCCTCATCACTTGGAAATTAATCATGTTGGATGTATGGAATGTCCCCACAAAACAATTTACCAAAGAAATACCAGAACCCCCTGCACCCACATCAACTGCCAGAGTTTCTTCCTCTTCCTCCTCTATCCGTAACTCTTTCAGATTCTGCACAATATCCCCAATCGTCCAAAGACAAGAGTCAAGAAATTAGTCGATAACCAAACCCAACCCCAAATGAACATAACAATAAAACCCTAAATAAGGCAAAACCTTATAAGAAGGTAAAAACCTTAAGAGAAAAAGGGCAAAACCCTAGCCATAGCAATAAGGTATTTTTTTTAAAAAGACTTTAAAGTATTGATTTATATGGTATCTTTTAAGCTTATATAAAATTTATAAATTAAACTTTCAAAAATTAATTTCATTTTTTCATTAATTATTATTATTATTATCTATTAACTATTTTCTAAAAATTTATTATTTAAAATATTCAGCCAACAAATTAACTTTCAACTTAGACAACAACCAATTTTTAACAGAAAATGACAAGATTGGAACATATTAATAGTTGGTGACTATTTTATAATTTTTAAAAGTCGAAAGATTAAAAAAATCAACACTTTATAATCATGGAAACATTGATATACTTCACCCAAAATTTAAATATATAACCATTTAATAAAAATACTAATGTGGGTAAATAGTTGTTATACTTATATTTTTAAGAGTAAACTATACTAGTGACCACTCAACTATAATCTCTTTTCATTTTGACCATCATTTTTGAATTTTTGTTAATCAAGTTACTAACTATTTAAATGCATTCAATTAGGTCACTTGCCATTAATGGAAGTGTTGTATAATAAAATTAATATAATTACACATTTGATTCGCAATATTTATATATTCTATCAATTTGGTCATAATTTTAATTCAATTTAATAAAATACACATTTGATTCTCAATATTTATATATTCTATTAATCTGGTCATTATTAAATTGAATTTTATTTTAATTATTAATTTTATTTTATTTTGCATCCAATAAGATGGTGACACATTAAAATATATGAAAGACGCGCTTAAACCAGTGAAGCCACCTTATTTGTTAAGAAAGACACCTTAAAATATAATTTGCTTCCAAGGTGGGGAAGTTCTACAATGCGGCACCTTTAATATACAATTAAAAAATGTTATCAGTTTTGTTATTATTTAAATAATAAAATCGGTAAAAAAATTACTTAAAACATTATTATTTCTACCTAAAACATAAATATTTTTTAACATTTTCGGTAAAGTGCTCAATAATAACAAACCGGTAAAAAAATAACAAAACTGGTAGTGTTTTACTAACAAAGCTGGTAAAACACCCAATAATAACAAAACCGGTAAAACATCTAATAATAACAAAATCGGTAAAAATAATAATGTTTTCGATAATTTTTTACTGACTTTATTATTTAAATAATAACAAAATCGATAACATCTTTTTTTAATCGTATATTAAACTTCTGCACGTAATCATTTACTTTGTTTGAACCCGTAACTTGAAACAAGTGAAGGCACACTTAAACCACTATATTAACCATCTGAATAGATTATTTTTTACAATATTTATATTTACTCTGTCATAAATAATGGCGGGGAATTTAAGAGAGAATGCAAGCTCTTTAACCCTTAAAATGAACCCTATATTCAATTAAACTAATGAACAATTTAAGGACAAAAATTAAAAATTTTTTTATAATGGCAGTTTAGAGTTAAAAATATATGAAAATTTAACATATTTCAAATGAAAGTTTAGGGTTAAATTTTTTAAACTAATATAAAAATTAATATATTTAAAATGGCAGTTTAGGGTTAAAAACAATATAAAAATTAATATATATATATATATAATTGTAAATTTTAATTGATATTAATGATTTTGCTTTTATGTAAAAAAATAAAAAAATGTTATTTAACATTAAAATATTTAAATGATAAAAATACAAAAATTATAAAAACATTTTTAACATTAAAATGTTCATTAGTTGCCTAATGGTTCGGGCATGCCTTCATTTGCTTCAAGTCACAAGTTCGATCCTTTTGGAAGAAAGAATATTTTAATGTGTTAGCCTAATTGAATGCATTTAAGGTCCGTTTGTTTAAAACGTTTTTTGAAAAATATTTTTCAGTGTTTGGTTGGAGGAAAACTAGTTGATCAACGTAAAATATTTTTCTGGTCAATAGAATTTCATTTGTGTTTTTTGAAAAATGACTTACAGTCTGATTTTCCGTAAGTCATTTTCTGAATTTTTCACTTCAAATAATAAATACTCAAAATAAATTTATTTTATGAATTTAATATTAATAAATTAATTTAAATTATTTTAATTAAAATATTAATTATTAAAATATTTAAAATATATTTATTAATATTTCTAATAATATAATATTATATTTTTAAATATTATAATGAAATAAACAATTATATTATAATAATATAAGATATTATATTTTTATTTTAATAATATATAATAAATTATTAATTAAGTTTATATTATTTATTAATTTCATAGAAATAATATTATTAAATTATTAATAATGAATAATATTATTTATATATTTAATATTAATATAATAATATTTTAATAAAGATATTTAAAATATACTATTTAATATTTTTAAAATATAATACTATTACTTTAATAAATAATTAATATTTTTATTTCAATAAAACATATCAATATTAATATTTTTATTAATAAAATTATAAAATTATATTTTAATAATAAATAATTATTTTAATATTTTAAAAATAATAATATTAAATTTTATTATAAATAATATTATTTATTTTATTTAATATTTATAATAAATAACTTTTAAAAAATTCATCAACTAGAAAAAAAATTTTAAATAATATTTTTCAAATATCATAAAACATTTTATAAAAAAATATTTTTCAAAACATATAATTCATTTTACAAAAAAATATTTTTCAAAAAACTTTTTAAATGAAAAAAAGACCCTAAATGAAAAGGGATTATAGTTATCCTATTTTTAAAATGAAAAATAAAAAGAAAGTATTATCCGAGAAAGTGTGATAATAGTCTCTTTCTCTGTATCCAGGCTCAAAGCCGTAAGGGAAACCTCTCAGTTCGTTCATATTGTTAAAATCCTAAAATGGCTGTCAAATCTCACATAATTACAGGTTTGACCGTTCCTTTGAAACCCACTGCTGCTGCTGCTGCTGCTTCGAGCTCCGGGACTAGAAGAAGCCTGTGTTTAGTTAAGAAGCAACTCACTTCTACTTTCTTTAATGGCGGAGGTATCTTTCCTTTGGCATTTTTAATTTCAATTGTCGTTTAGTTATGAAGCTGTTTATTTCTCCCGTCTATAAAGTTTAATGGCAGAGATATATCCTTCCTTTGGCTTTTTTTTTCTTACTTTCAATTTTAATGAGTAATTGTTGTTTCGTGAAAAAGGCTACTCATTTCTTCCTGCTTTAGCGGCGGAGTTATCCTTCATTTGGTTTTTATTCCGTTCAATGTTATTGGATACTTTTTTTATTTCTTATTAATTCAGTGAATTGGGAGTTCTTTGTTGCTTTTGACTTGACTGTGTTTCTCATTTTCCATGTTATAACCAGTAGATCAATGTTGAAATTTTGGAACAAATTCTATGTACTATGATTTGATAATCTGTATGTGTGTGTGTGTGTGTGTTTCTTTATATATCTAGAGCTTTGTTCTTTGATGGCTTGAGTAGTAGAAAAGAGGTTGCCAAGGAATGCCATTCGGTAAGTAGATTGACAAGTTTGCTTAACTCAAATGGTACATTGAAAACCTTTTTAAATGGTGAAACAATGTTCACTTAATTACATTTATTTGTTAAAATTCTAATGGCCTGAATTACATGTCATTTGGACCGTTGTCTTTCAATCCACTTTATTGATTCTTTAGTTTGATTTCATCCATTTTCTTTTCTATTGTTGCACTAGATTGTTTGCATTCTAGGTGATGTTGGGGAGTAATATGAAAAATTGGCACTCCCATGAAATAAGGACATTTTCTCATCCTAACACACAGCAACACCAAATTCAAAGGACTGTCTAGTATCATCTAAACCGTCTAAATACAACTGAAGTAGATTTTCCTTGTTTCTTTCTAAACAGTGGCTGCCCTAAAAATTTCAAGCATAAGGACCCTTCCAAGAAGATCTCATTGTCAGAGACAAGGTAGTGGTGCCTTGGTGCACGCATGAACCTTTTTGATCGGTTTGCTAGAGTTGTTAAGGTTAGATTTAAGGAATCATTTATACACTCATATAATGATATTCTGGCTTCTGACTCCAACTTTTGGCGAGTTATCTTAATAACTTCACTCATTTAACTGATAATGGCAGTCATATGCAAATGCTCTCGTAAGTTCTTTTGAAGATCCTGAGAAAATCTTAGATCAAGCTGTTATTGAAATGAATGATGACTTGGTGAAGATGAGACAAGCCACAGCACAAGTAAGCGTCGTGATTTTTTTATTTTTCAAGTTTCTAGTGTTTCTTGACTTGTCTTTTGCCTCCTTTCTTTATGTTTTCTTAATTTTTCTTTCTCTCGCCATCCTAGTTGCTTCTGATATTCATAGTTTATTTATTCATAATTCCATAGCATATGTGGTTATGCACTCAACTGCAGATACCTTGATGGTCTTAGATTTTATGTTTTCATGCATTTTTTTTGTTATACCTTTCAATGTGACTTTCATCCCACTTTAAGTACGCACACATCCGATCCTTTTCTCGTTTGAAGGTATTAGCATCTCAAAAGCGGTTGGAAAATAAGTACAAAGCTGCACAACAGGCTTCTGAAGATTGGTAATCGATTAAGTAGTTCGTTTCTTTAATCTGTAGAATATGCTGGTTTTCAAATGTCCTCACTAAGTGCTGGTTTCATATAGGTACCGTAAAGCACAGTTGGCTCTTCAGAAAGGAGAAGAAGACCTTGCGCGTGAAGCCCTCAAGAGACGTAAATCTTTTGCTGTAAGATGTCATCTTGCTAGAAAATTGACTTCTGAGCATTCTTTATAAAATCATTCCAGATCTTCAATTTCTTTCTCCTCGAAACAAGTAAGCAAACATCCATAGATATTTAATTTCATTAAGATGATATGCCACTTAGAATTTGATGTAAAAGTTGTCAAAGTTTTCTCTAAGCCTATTTACTTGGACTTCAGTGTGTCAGAATGTAATAAATATTTGAGGAGAGCATGTTCAATTTTTTTAAAAAGCTTTTCCATGTATTTATATGGACCTTGGAGGTCATATGGAAGTACCATCTTGGATAATTTGTCAACATGGGTGTCAAATTTGGACAGTTAAAGAAAAACAAATAATTGGAGTTTTTTTTTTATAGGAATTGAGGCCTCATTAAAAACCCCCTTCATGATTTAAGGAACTCATATTGAATTTCTGAATCGGAGGAAGGAGGAAAAGAGTGCCTTAAACTTTATTAATAAAGATACATAAGATACATAATAAATAAAACCCTTACAAACAACCTAAAAACCCAAAATAAGATATCCCAACAACAAAGAAAAATTAACCAATACCAGACTTAGCCAACCCATCAGCCTCAATATTGGATGTCCTAGCCACCCATCTAATAACTCCCGCGACTTCTTTGAGTTTAACAGCTACCTCCCTAACAATGGAGGCATAGACAACAGGACAACAAGATCCATCCTTAATCCAATCCACTACCATTTTACAATCTGATTCTATAATCAACCGCTAATACCTCCTCTCACTGAGTGAAAGAAATTTAAACCCTCCTTAACAGCCTTTAATCCATCAGAATAGGTGGACCCGGACCAGAAGCCGTCTTAAAAGAACCTAAAAGTAGACCTTCTTCATCCCTTAGGATGCCTGCAATTCCACTGCTCTTCCAGTCAGAACTAGTAGCTGCATCCACATTCAATTTAACAAAGCCCTTAGGAGGGAGGGACCACGGGATGGTAGAGACAATTGATTTGTTTGGAGGGAAACATGAATCCCCAAGGGAAGGGTCACTGATAAGGGAATCCAAAGAAATGACCGAATCTACAAACTTAGCTAGGAACCAAGATGCAAGCCTTACTCTAACTGAGAAAAATAAATTAGTTTGATCCAACTTCCCTCTATCGAAGACGATGTCATTTCTAGCTTTCCAAACAGTCCACATAACAACAGCCGGAATAAAGTTCCAAATAGTAGAACCGGAATTTAGATCTTCCCAAGCTAGAAGAAAGTTTTGCGCATTTCCATGAAAGACCGAACTGATACTCCAATACTGCAAAAATTTATTCCACAAAGACCACACGACAAAACAAGAGAGAAATAAGTGAGAAGAGGATTCATCCACCAAATTACATAAAGGACATGAAAGATCTACAATATCCGAAACCCCTCTTTTAGCCAGTTCAGTCCTCACTGGTAGTTTTTGAAGGACCACCTGCCACATAAAAGTCTCAATCCTTGGTGGCACCAATCCTTTCCACAAAATTTTCTTCCAAAAAGAGTTCACCTGGGAAACCTAGGAACAAATCTTCACACATGAATTAACAGAATAAACACCATCCCCTTTCCCTTTCCAGATCAGAGCATCGTTGGCATCTTTAGACTAGCAAAAATTAGAAATGATTGTCATCAGATTAATCCACTGTTCAAATTCCCAATCAGCCAAATTTCTCCTCAATCGAATATTCCAAATCCAGCCTAAAGAACTAAACACGCCGAAATCAATCAATTTACCACTCTGATTTGAAGAGATAGCAAACAGCCTTGGGAAAGAGACCTTAAGAGGGCAGTCCATTGCCCATTTGTCCTGCCAAAAACGGATAAACTGACCACAACCAACTTGAATTCTGCACATACTTCGAAATTTTGAGCCAAATGAGTATTCTTTAAAATGAGAATTAACCACTGAACTCCAAATCCAAGAGGATTGAGCTGGTAACTTGCTATTGAATAGTAAAGAGTAAGGATCCAGATTGTATTTTGAACAAATCAACCTCCTCCAAACAGCATTCCTTTCATTAGCAAACCTCCAAGACCATTTCCCCAGTAGAGCTCTGTTCATATTACTAATATTCAACACTCCCAAACCTCCCTCCAACTTAGATTTGCACACATTGGACCAGCTGACCCAATGAATCTTGTTTTTATCCGTTCCACCTCCCCATAGGAATTTAGACATAATGGAATTGAGTTTGGAATTAACCGAGGAAGGAATTTTAAACAGAGATAAATAGTAGGTTGGAAGTGAACAGAGAACCGATTTAATCAAGACTAGCCTCCCTGCCAATGAAAGAGTGTTCGATTTCCAACCTGCAAGCTTCTTATTAAATTGCAAAACCACCGGATCCCAAAGAGAGGTAGAATTCCTAGATGCACCGAGAGGCAAACCTAGATATTCAGAGGGAAAATTCCCAACTGCACAACCAATAGACGAGGCCCACTCCTCAACCTCCTCCACTGCCGTATTAACACCAAATAATCTGCTTTTCTTCAAATTCAATTGAAGGCCAGAAATCAGTTCAAACACTCTTAGGACCCTCTTAACATTTAAAATCTGATTCTTCGAAGCTCCACAAAAAATAATTAAGTCATCTGCAAATTGCATATGAGATAAATTAAAAGCCGTCTCATTTCTTCCAAATTGCAGTCCAGAAAACAGTCCCTCAGATACTGCTTTTGAAAGCAGTAAGTTTAGAAGTTCCCCAACCAAGTTGAAAAGCATAGGAGATAAAGAGCAGCCCTGACGGAGACCCCTTGCCATAGAGAATTCCTGATAAGAGACCCCATTAATCAAAACTGAAATTGAGGCTGTTGTTACACATTGTCTGATCCAACTCCTCCATTTGAAGCCAAATCCCATTTTCTCCATAACCGTAAAGAGAATGGACCAATCCACAGTATCATAGGCCTTTATGAAGTCCACTTTAAACACACTTCCTTTAAGCCCTTTGTTCCTCCAAAAGTCAACTCCCTCATTAGCTATAAGAGAGCAATCCAGTATTTGACGACCTGGAATAAATGCAAACTGGGTTGGGCTGATCAAACCAGTAATACAATTCCTTAATCTCCTTGAAAGACATTTAGAAAGGATCTTGTACAATCCTCCAACAAGGCTTATGGGTCTAAAATCATCTAAACCACCAATATTAGACACCTTGGGAGTAAGAGTAATGAAAGTATGATTGACTCCATGTTCCCAATCTTTCCCCTTATAGAAATTATGAAAAAATTTCAGAATATCTACCTTCAGAATAGACCAAAATCTCTTGAAAAAGCCCATATTTAATCCATCCGGTCCGGGAGCTTTATTGCTATCACACGATTTAAGAGTTTCCCAAATTTCTTCCTCTGTAAATTCTCTTTCCAAAAACACACTTTGCTCCCCAGAAATTCTGGAAAAATTCAGCTTCAAATCTTCAACTTCCAAGGTAGACTTAGAATTATAGATTCCAAAAAAATGGTCCTTAACAGTAGCTTTGATGATAGCTGGATCTTGAATAACCTCACCATTGATATTAAGAACACTCAAAAAATTCCTCTTCCTCCTGACTGAAGCACATGCATGGAAAAATCTTGTATTACGATCCCCTGCTTGCATCCATTTTGATCTCGAATTTTGAAACCAAATCTGTTCTTCAATTTTATAAAGCTTCCATAATTCTGTTCTCATAGTCCTCAATTCTGCAGCTTTTTCACAGCCATTATAGTCTTGCATTTGCTGGAAATTATCCTCTGCTAAGTGGATATTCCTTTCTAATTCTGCAATTTCTACAGCTGGGTATTGATCTCTATTCCCTGCCCATTCCTTTATCGCCAATTTGGTAGATTTCAAGATAGAAAAAATTCCAGCTCTGTTGTGTTTACTCTTGCAGTTCTGAACAGCAGAGCCAACTAAATTCTGAAAACCTTCTTCATCCATCAAATAACTAACCTGAATGGTTTTTTTCCCCAACTAATAATTGGAGTAACATAGCCCTAAACTCATTTGTGTCTTATAAGGCTTTGAGAATGTCAAATTAGATAAACAAATTTAACATGGTTTAGCTGAATAGTTAGTGTGATTGTTTTTTTAGAGTTTACTGTTCCAATGTTGGAGAAGCTTTGCTTTGGGCTTGCAACAAAGAACACAATATTAGATTTATAATGTTAGAATGGGTGAGAGCCAGATATCCTAGCCACTGGATGACAGAGAGCCAGATTTATAATGGATAGGAAATCGTCCCCTTAAGGATAGTTTTCCGAGAATATTTGCGTTGGCTGTGAATAAAGGGTGGATGGTTGCAAATTTTGGTGTTAAAATTGCAACGGGGTGGGAATGGTCTATTGCGCTGTAGAAACGTCTTTGATTGGGAAAGAGCTCAGTGGGAGCGTTGCTCTGCCTTCTCAATAGCTTCGAGAGTTCGACTTCAAATTCTGAATGGGTAAAGTGGCTTGGTTCCAGTGACGGATTATATACTGTAAAATCAGCAGCTCACCTCAAGCTTTCAAGTGGACCTTCAGTCTTTGGAATTTGTCTTTTTCTGTGCCTGATAATCCTGCTGCTCTCATTTCTGCCTTGTTGGATTTAGTCCCCCGCTCGATTATCCGGATCTTTATTCCAGGGGGATCTTATGGTCGGTGTGGAAATGTAGAAATGAGCTAATTTTTTACAAAGGGAAGCTAGACTCAACTCGTTTTTTTCCTTACAAGATACAGGTTGTTAACATAGTTCTCAGATAAATTTCCTAGTGGTTCCATACCTTTTGACAGTCTCGTTGGGGGCCCTTCTTTGGCTGATTCATGTTTGGGCTACAAGGTACCCTCTACTCCCCCGTCTTAGTGTCCCCCGCCCTCGGGTTTTTTCAAAGTTAATTTAGATGGTGCGATGGACAAGCAGTGGCAAAGAGGGGTATTGGTGGCTTACTCCGGGATGTTGATGGTGCTGTGTTGGGGTCCTTTTCTGACAGTGCAGGGCCTGGTCCCCCTATCATGGTTGAATTACTGGCAGTCAAAGCGGGCTTACTGCTTTTTGTGGAGTCTGGTTGGAGCTCAAGAGGGCGCCTTATTTTAGAGAATGATTGTGCTAACGCCTTTGATTGGATTAAAAATCCTGGTTCCTGTACTGCTGTGCTTGAATCACTGGTGAAGGATATTGTCTCTATAGTTTTAGATAGGAATGTTATTGTTTGGAACATTCAGAGATCCGCAAATTGGGAGACGGATGAGTTAGCGAAATTAGGAATTGGTTAACTGTTGTGTAGTATTTTGGTCTTATCTTTCGGTGGTAGTTTCTTGGTTGAGATTTTGTTTTTCCTATCCATTTTCTTTGTATTCTTGGTGTTATTTGCGGTTGGTAATAAAATCTTGAGGTACTCTTTTCCTCCTCCTAATGTCCGTTGAGTTACTTTTATGTAGCTCAATGGTTATGAAGGGGTTTTTAACAAGACCTCCCTTTCTTATAAAATAAAATAAATAAAAAACTGGAAGAAGTCTGTTTGGGCAGGAATCACCCCATTTAAAGTGGAGTCTTTGGTTTGGCGAGTGCTCCAGTGTAGAGTCCCAGTTAGGTCTGAGCTTAGGAAAAGAGGGGTTGCGCTGCCTGATATATCGTTTCCATTCTGCTTGCTTTTTCCCGAGACTATCCAACATTTGTTCTTCTCCTGCGCCGTTTCCTGGAAAGTTTGGGGAACATTCTTTGCGATGTGGGGTATCTCGACAGCATTCCCTAGTGATCCCATCGGTTGTATGATGATCTAGTTTGAGTCTCTCCCTTCGAACTCACACCGGAGTTTTGTGTGGAGTACTCTACCTTTTGCGATCATTTGGTCAATGTGGTTGCATAGGAATGGTTTGGTTTTCAACCGTAAAAAACTAGATGTGCTGCAGCTCTTCTTTTTGGTCAAGTTTTGTGTTGCTTGTTGGCTGAAGGCCAAATTTCCAGAATCTCCCATTAGCTTGGAAGCCTTGGCGGCAGATATTTAGCATGCGGATGACTCTTTTTGGAAGAAGAAAGATGCTAAGTCCTTTGAGTCATGGCTGTCACCTTCTAGAGGCTTCCTAAAATTCAATGTCAATGGAGCAATGCAGGTGGACGGAAGTAAGGGAGGAATTGGTGGGATCCTGCGTGATCAAGATGGTAACTTGATTATGTCCTTCTCGGCCCCAATTGGGAGTGGATCTTCGGTTCAAGCAGAAATTTTGGCAATTGATTTTGCAATTAAGTTGTTTATGGACTCAAGGTGGTTTAAGGCTTACAGGTTAATAGTTGAGAGTGACTGTGCTGTTGTGGTTAATTGGCTTTCCAATCCCTCTACTATTTTGTCCGAATGGGCATCTCTCCTACATCCTATCATCGCATCGTTGTTTCAAGAAAAAAATTTGGTCAATCATATATCCAGAAGGTGTAATTCACTAGCGGATCAGCGAGCTAAGCAGGCTTCTGGTCTAGCATCTGCAGTGGTGGAAGCTTGAAAGTCAGGGTTCTTGATGGTTTTCGTCCACGTCTGAATAGAGTGGCCTGTTAGTTTCTGGTTCAGTTGATTGGGCAGCCTTGAATAGGGAATTCGTTTTCTGGGTATAGAATTGAAGACCCCCACATAATGGTAGTGGAAGTGTCGTGAATGTTTCTATAGTGTTCACTGCTAGGTGTTAGATTTGGTATCTTGTTGGAAGCTTGAAAGTCAGGGTTCTTGTTGGTTTTTGACCACGTCCAAATAGGGTGGCCTGTTAGTTTCTGGTTTAGTTGATTAGGCAGCCTTGAATAGGGAATCCATTTTCTGGGTATAGAATTGAAGACCACCGCATAATGGTAGTGGAAGTGTCATGAATGTTTTTGTAGTGTTCATTGCTAGGTGTTAGATTTGGTGTCTTGCATGTGTATGGTCTCTGTGTTTATTTGCCTGGGTTGGCTATAATTTCTGTCCGTTGTTTTGGGTGCACTCTTTTTCTTTTTCTTTTGGATAATTAATATTTTTATTACCCAAAGGTGGCAGAAACCTGCTACAAAATCAGTTCAGACAGAGGAAAAGAAGAAAGAATCAAGGGTATCCTATGAACAACCAAAATTAAACTATACCCCATTGATTACAAATATCTAAATTAGTGCTATCTAATCTGTTGATATTTCTATTGCTTAAATGAGACCCTATAATCTATTTAATTTCAAGAATAATAGCGTCCTCGGATCTGCTAGTATCTCTGAAAAGTCTTCGATTCCTTTCCTCCCATATAATATAGTTGAAAGCGCACCAAGAAAGTTTGAGGATGACAGTAATGAGAGATTTCCCTTTCCATGTTGCTGTTGCCCAAGTCAGTAGATTAGACCAAGTGAAAGGAGGTTTTTTGATGCATGAAAGAAGAACGGAATTCCAGATTGAAGAAGACAGTTTGCATTCTGCAAACAAATGGTTTCTGGTTTCGCATCCATCGGAGCAGAGGATGCACTGGTCGTTGGTGACAAGCCCGAACCTCAGCAGCCTTTCTTTGGTGGGGAGGCGATCCTGGATTAGCATCCAAGAAATAATGCTGTGTTTAGGAATGTGAAGGGGAAACCATATGAGCTTTTGCCAGTGGACTTTGCTGTGTTTAAGTCGAACCTGCTCCCAAATTTCTTTGGTGCTGGTAACTCCTGAAGTAAGCAGTGGATAAGCAATATTTCGAAGCTTCAAAATTTTTCTAAAACTCCAGCTGAAAGTAGGGGATTCTTCCATGAACCAGAAATTAAAATGCTTGATAATATAACCATGTATCCAAGCTACCCATAAAGAGCCATCCTGAGCAAGAATATTTTTGATAAGGTGGATCATACAAACTCTATTCCATGATTTAATGTCTTTGAGACCTAAGTCTCCTTCAGATTTAGGTGTGCAGACTTTTACCCAGCTGATGCGAGCTCCTGAAGCAGGAGTATCCGATCCTTTCCAGAAATAACGAGAGCAGATTTGCTCGATTTTGTTAATGATGATTGGGGTAGAATCAGCTGCCTACACCAGTAATTAGCGACGCTGAAGAGGACATTTTTAATAAGCTCAAGCCTGCCAGCATAACTCAACTTCATCCTCGACCATTTATGAAGTTTGTCTTTAATTTTATCAATAAGAGGCTGACAATCTTTTAAAGAAAGTTTTCTGGTGACCAAGGGGATTCCCAGATATTTGACAGGCAGAAGACCATGCTTGAACCCAGTAAAATTAATAATATTATCAACAGAGGGAGCAGAGATACCAGCTGTGAAAATCTCACACTTGAGAGCATTAAGTTCGACCCATAAATCTCATAGAAAGAGTCAAGAACAGTAATTACACCCACAGCAGATTCAAGATTACCTTTGCAGAAAATTAACAGATCATCAGCAAAAGTAAGATGAGTCAAGCCAATTTTCTTACACTTAGGATGGAAACCAATTATCCCTTTATCAGCAGCTTTACTCTTCCTTGCAATAAAATTCTTATTTTTTGAAAAAAATAATGTTGGGATGGAGCTTTATGGTTCTATCATCTTTGCTCAATAGAGAAGTAGAGAGTTACAAAAAGATTTTGAACTTTATGGGGAAAGAATAAGAATAGAGAAATGAGAAGATGAGTCCTAAAAAAGGTTAATAGAAGAATTAAAGGCATTTTGACAGTTTCAATTGCTTTGTCATATTTTTCTTGGTGCAACTTTAATTTCAAGTTGTTGGATCTATTAGGTAGGGTTAAGTTTGGTATTTTGCATTCATTTTAAGGTGTAAGGTGTAGATATAAGTATTTTTCCATTTGAATTCCCGTTAGCTTTGCATTTCAAATTGAAATTTGAGATTTGATCTTTTTGAATTGTTCTTGGTTCTTCAATGTCTAGTCTCGATTTCCTTTGTTTCTCTCAACAAAAAAGTTATGCGAACACCTGTGGCATACTAATCTGAATGAATGACTGTGTAACTGATACAGGGAATTTTTTTAGGGATTAAAATCTGTCCAGCCCCCCCCCCCCAAACACACGCAGAAAAAAAAAGAATCTTTAACATTAATTTGTAATTCTCGAACTTGATAACTCTTTTCTAATTGAATAATTGATGAAACCTTTTTTTCCCTTTTTGTTGCAGGATAATGCTAATTCATTGAAAGCTCAACTTGATCAACAGAAAAGTGTAGTTGATAATCTTGTCTCTAACACACGGGTATCTCTTTATATCTTTACTGCTATTAATTCCATTGGAATTTTTTTAATTTAGATAATTTGGTTGGGATTTTTATTAGGAATATGTTATAAATTGCCTTAGGTCTGAAAGGATATGTGTTTAAATGTATGTAATGAAGTATATGGTATGAATCTATGATGAACAGTAGGAGTGATTTGAAAGTGATAGAAACAAAAATCTACATAGTCTTTAGAATGATAAACCAAAGAAGGATTGTCAAAGCACATAAGGGCCAAAGAAGGATATGTGTTGAGGTAGCATTCACTGAATTCCACTTTGTGTAGCTTTTGGAAAGCAAGATACAAGAGGCGAAGTCAAAGAAAGACACTTTAAAAGCTCGGGCTCAGTCTGCAAGGTAGTTTCCATTATTCCAATTGCTACCTTCCTTTTTCTGTGTGTTTCATCATATGGGACTTTCTGGTCATGATCACTTTGGCATTGCTTCAGAACTGCTACAAAAGTAAATGAGATGGTGGGAAATGTCAACACTAGTAGTGCTTTATCAGCTTTTGAGAAGATGGAAGAGAAAGGTGAGTTAATCTTACGTTGGAAGCTTGTTTGTTGTGAGTCTGCATCCTATTTATTCATTCTTCCAGGTTAGCAAGATTATGATTTTGACATGAGAGAAAGTGCACCAAATAAAGCTTTTTCATCCCTTTGATAAGCTTCTACGTGTAATTTGTGTAATATATTTCTAATGGAACATATCTCTTATAAAATATTATCCAATAAAATTATCGGGTGATTTATCTTACTACACCGACAAAATATCCCCAATTCAAGCTTAGGTGCATTGTGAAGAAGCTTCCTGAGTAAAAAAACGGTCTGTGTTGCCAAGGGATGCGAGGATGGATGTGTGTGTGTTTTGGCCTACCCATTCTAAGAAAATGCTGCTGTTTAATCAAATATCTTTTTCTGAACTAAATATTTCACTGAAAATGGCATTACCACGAATCTTAGTATATCTAATATAATCCTTGTCATGCACCTGATGAGTGGTGACCTCTCCTCGCTAAATGCAGTTTTCAATCAGTCAAGATTAATAGTATCTTGCATTTCTTGTGGTTGGTAGTCATTCTATAAGTAGATTTGATCTTAAGTCCCTTACCTGCTTCTTTTTCACTGGCAGTTTTGGCAATGGAGTCCGAAGCTGAAGCTCTTGGACAGTTAACCACCGATGATCTTGACGGGAAGGTATTGACTACCATGCTTTTATTTTTACAATCTTTAAATCCAATATAAACTTTCCATGGCCAAATTTCTGTTGTCGCTATCTAATCATTTGCATCAATTGTTGGCAGTGACCATCATAGGCCCGATTTTAACAGTGTTAATGGGTTTTTGTTGGTGTAACCATGAAATGCCAACTTAGCTTTTGGCCTGGTTATACTGACTCAAATCATTTTGAAATCAAAGCTTACTTTTTGAAATATTTTTCTGTGAGTTTATCCAAGGATATGAAATATGGGAAAGATTTTCCTGCAAGTAAAGCAGATCATGTTAGTAGGGGATGAGCTCACTTTATGTTAACTCAAGATTATCAGAAATGCATTTAGGTTAACGGAAAAGTTGCTTTTCATATTCTGGATTGTCTTACCATCTGAAATTTCATAATAAGAAACAAGATTTCATTGTTCCGCAGTTCATGCATATAGGACCCTTTTGCTGTGATTATATATATATAGCTTATATACTCGATGGTTCCATTTCACAAAATTTTCTCCTTTGGATTCATAACGAAACCCGTTAAACATGCAGTTTGCGTTACTTGAGAGCACATCAGTTGACGATGATCTTGCAAACTTGAAAAAGGAACTATCTGGTAGCTCACAGGTATATCTCATTCTTGTTTTGTGTAAAAGGAATTTTTTATGATGAATTGATTAGGGTTTTCACTGATATATATATGTATTGCAAATTGCATTAACAATATGTTTAGCCGTCTGGTTATCAGGTCAGGAATCAGATTTAGGATTAAATGATTTATAAGTCAATGGAAAATAGGGTCATTTTCTTGTAAATTGTCTAACGGAATTCACAAGTGTAAGATAATTTTTGGAAAATAGCACCGTATACGTAAATATGATTAACTTAAATCAAGTTAGATATATTATATTATAGCAGTTTTAATTTTAAAAATATTTTAAGTATTTAGACTAATCTTTGAATTTCAATCATTTGAAAGGTTTTAATTTTTATTTTTCCCGTTGCTCCGGCAAACAGAAAGGAGAGCTTCCACCTGGAAAAACTGTCTCTGCCTCCACAAACAAGCCGTTTCCCTATCGGGATGCTGAGATTGAGACGGAGCTTAATGAATTGAGGCAAAGGGCAAATGAGTTGTAAGTTTCTAATCTGCATACCCAAAACTCTGAACTTTTATTTCAAGAACAGTTTACAGTTTAGCTTGGTGAAAATTAGAGTCGAACGCGGTCGAAACAGATCGTTCTTATAGCTGCATTCGAAACTGGATCGAATATAGCAAATTTCAGATTTGGATGGGTATGTACATGTGTATTACTTGAAATCTATGTTGTTCGCCTCTTGTTTTTTCTTCAAGTACCCACGCCGTGTTAGATATATACCCGTATCCAACACTTTCATCCGAGTTCGAGTCCGAGTCCAAGTCCAAGTAACATGATATGAAATAATCTTTTTCCTGTTTTGGACAATGTATTATATGTTGTTAGCGTACAATTCTTCATTTTATTCAACATGTTGAAAGCATTCTGATGAGAAAACAAGAATCAGCAGTTTATTCCATGTCTCTGTCAGCATCTAAATTTATGGCTCATGCAACAGTCACGTTTGGGTCTTTTATTACTATGGCTAAATAGCGATCCTAACGTGATTTTGTAATGCAGTTTTAATTAGTATAAAAATTAACATAAATCATTTTTTCTTTGAAGATTAAAGGTTAAATTGGTTAATTATAAATGTTGAAGATTGAAATTATCATTTATTTTTTGTATGTGCCAACAACTAAAGTATTGGATGGGGGATTGGTGGAAGGATCGGGATTTTTAAATAAAAGTAGTACAATGAATTAATATCATAAAATTATGCCATGATCGGCTAAAATTTAAAATTTGATTTCGTATAGAGATTTTTGGTATATTTAAATTTACATTTAATATATATTCGCACGCTTTATCTATATTATTAATAATAATAACCTTTAATTGTATTGGTGCTACTTATTAATAGAGTTTCGGTTTAATTAAAAAAATATTAAGATGTTTTTACTTTAAATTATAATTAATATTATTATGGAAAAAATCTCATGAAAATTAAAAATTATTTTTATTTTATTGTAAATCTTACTAATGAGATGTATTTTTATTAGATCAAAAGATTCTTTATATTTGTGATGTTTACTAGTTTTTATTGTTGCGTTCGTGCGCGTGATTTTACGTGTTTATTTTTTAAATCATTAAATGATATACTTTTAATAAGTTACTATAAATGATTTTTAATATTATAATTTTTAAATATTTTTAAATAATTAATATATAAATTACTTGTAAAGTTTAACTTGACTATATAAGTAATATTTTAGATAATATAAACACAAATCTTATATATTCAAATATATTTGATATAAATTTAAAGAGAAAAATAACTATAAAACTCAATATAAATATTAAAGAATCTATCTTATATATAAATATACAATTTAAAGAGGGTAATTTTTAATTTGGTATCAAAACTAACGAATGAAGCTGCCCTTATTATCTCGGTGCCCAGGTGCCCATAGCCTAAAACGCTGCGCTCTTTTCTTCACGCCAGACAGACTCTGGTAAACGACATCGTTTTTCCTACAGCGTTATCCATATTATCTTCCGTCCCTGTTCTCTTCAACGTAATTTTTATTTTTAAATCCTTCAACAGAAGAAATGGCGTGTGCGAGCGTTGCAGCAATTTCTTTAAATGTCCAGCATTTTCAGAACCATGGAGTAAGTGGGGGAACCCCATAAATTCTCTCTAATTAATTCAAAATTGGCTAACTTCATTGATTTTTCTGTTTCTTTCCCTAATGGAATCAGGTCTCTCTCAGTAGCTGCTGCTGCTTCAACAGAAGAATAAAGTTACATTACAACCAGCAAATTCTTAGTCACAAGTGGGTCCCGTTTCACACTCTCTCTCTCTCTTTGCTGATATTTTTTTATAGTTTTTTTTCCGGCTAATTTGTTTATTGTGATATTGGATTTAGAGTTGTTAGCTATACGAGGAATCCGATATCTGCACTTGCTTCTGGTGAATTTCAGATTTTATTTAATTTCCATATCATTTTCCTCCTAATTTTCCTAGTGTGATTGAGTGAATAATTTAAATGATTTGGTGTTGCACATTGGTGTCCAATTTTAATGTTTTAGGTCTGGAGGCATCTATTTCAGATGCAGATAGCAAATTGATAGCCTTGAAAGATGCTAAGATCGTGGTCGAGTCGAGAGACGAAAACAAGATACAGGTGTAGCCCTAAACATCAACTTTTTGTCATTGAAATCGTATTTGTATGTTAATGTAAATACATTTGATTCATATATTTTTTAGTCTGTGATCAATGTTAGGGATGGTTGCAGAACTTTATGTTAGAAGGTGAACTTATAAAATTTGAGGGCTTATAAAATTTTAGAGACGAAAACGATTATCAATTGAAAATATAAAGAAAATACTTAAATTATATGAGAATTTAAAATTTTCAGAGAAGAGGCGACTACTCCGCCAGACCCCCTCTAGTTAAACTTACGAAAATTTCAAACTCTTATCCATGGACATGTTCTTCTTGACTAGTTCCGGTGGAAGTGGCTTGCGGCTGCCGTTTCGATTATATGGTTGCAAAGCACGCCTATCAATTCATTTGGAACCTAACAATGCAGTTCTTTTAATAAGGCACATCAGTCTTGATTGGAAATTGAAATACCATTTTCTGCATGAGCATGCTTTTGAATGTTATGGTGAAACTAATTGCTGGAGCCATGTTTAAAGAAACTTTTTGAAGTTTTTATTTTCTTGATCAAGCAATCCAACATTTTAAACCCACTGACAGTTGTGAATTTGTTCGTTTTGGTGGTTCATATGTGTATATATTAAGTTTTTTGCGGAATCATTCCCATTGTGTTCCACTGCTAGGTTCGAGTGGATGTTACTGGGATTGAGACACAAAAGGTATTCAACAAGGTTTTGACGGATTTAGCTCGTCAAGCGCCACCGATTCCCGGATTTCGTAGAGAGAAAGGAGGTAATGCATTAATGCAATTATACAGATATTAAGCTCTCAACCGTGGTGATTTGTTCATGAATTTGCTGATCTATGCAATTCCAAAGCCAACCTCTAACTCTGGTTTTGTTCTTTTCGTTATCTGGCGCCAATGCAGGAAAAACAACAAAGGTAACTTCAAGAGCACCTATCTCGTATCAACTTGTGAATCTACTATGTACATTTTTGTTTTTGGCTACAACGCCGGCTATCAACTTGGATAAGGGATGGATCCCAGATGTTCGGATTCGAATCCACCCTAAAGTGGCTGCATGAACCAATTGGTTCCTATTAAGTTTGCTCTTGCATCCTACGGGAAGACTCATTGGATACATTTGGCAGGTTCCAAAGGATTTCCTGGTACAAACTCTCGGTGAAGACCGTGTTACAAAGTTTGTCATACAAGAATTACTTACCTCTACTATAGCTGATTATGTAAAAGAGGCAAGTTATTTCGACCCCTTTCTTTTAAGAAATATGATTATAAAGTAGTATATGAGTTTAAAGTTGTATTTAGACCCATTTTTAATTCATCTTTTGTGTAGATCTCGAATTAACTCTTGCTCCTCGTCTGAAATAGGAAAATTTGAATGTGAAAGACAAGAAGGTTACCACAAGCCAGACGGCAGAAGAGCTCAAAGTTTCATTTACTCCGGGGAAGGATTTCGGGTTTAATGCGGTGCTGGAATTACAGCCCGAATCCGATTCTGAAGATTCATAGGTTAACTATATTACTTTCTCCTTGCTCAAATTAAGTACTTATTATTCGCTCTTCAATAAGAATAAAGGTTTCTAAACACGCAAATAATTGATTTAAAAAAATTAAAATATATTTGTATAATTTTATTTTAGACGACACATCATCGTTTGATTTATTGGAGTGGATATCAGAAATGAACTCGATATCAATTCAGTTAAGATAAGATTTATATGTTCAGTTAAGAGAGAATTGTTATCTCTTGAGGTTTCGAGTTCGAGTATCGCGTATGTTAGAGATATGAACGTTTATTGTCAAATGATTATGAGTATGTGAACATATTAATTTGTTTTTATCTCATAGTTATAAAAAAACCACAATTAAATATTGTTATATACTTATATTCACATATTTTATCTCTCTACTGTATAACGATTAATTAGTTGATATGATTTTTCAAAGCATATTTTCAACTTTTTTGATGCATATAGTTTTAAAATATCTTATTGAATTTAATGTCATTTAACTCAATTACATCAACATAGTTATCAAAATATGAAATGTAGGTCTATAAGATTGTCATAGTAACTAAAAATAATTATTTTCCTTTGAAATTACAATACAGACCGAAAGGCAATAGAAATTCGTTTAATATTCTATATTATTTAAATTTTGTTCATGTTATATATACAATTATTAATGTAAATATTTTATTATGATCGTACATATTGTACACACATATATGACTCGATTACTAGTAAAAAGTAATATATAAAAAAATACATGCAATTTATATCTTTTATATTAAATTATGTATATAATCTTAAAATATGTGAAAAATGCAAATTACTTCAAAACTTGTAAAAATATATAATCTTAAACCTCTAAAATAATAGTATAGGTTTTCATGTAATAGTACAATATTCAATTTTAGGGTTGATCTCAATGCCAAAGATAGTCTGATAATGATGCCCCATCTTCAACAATCCTTTTTCAACTCTCCCAAACTAAACAAGAGTACAAGACGTGGACCTTGTCCAACCATTGAAATTATTTAACCTGCTCCATTGACTATTTTTTTTTTTTTTTTCTTAAAAAATATTATTTTTATTTGAATCGTTCCTATATCACTTTCACTTGAAAACTTTTTCTTATATTTGTTCCAAAAATAATGAACTAATTGGTTCCATACATTAAATACTTTTTCTTTCATTTTTTTACATTTTCCACCAAACATATTAATATAAAATATGTATTTTATCTTTTTTCATATTTATATATCTTCTTAACATTATTGTTGTACAATTCAATTTTGATTGTAATGTTCCATTTCTGTCATTATTTTTATTTTATTTTATTTTATCTTTTTAAATTTCTTTTTGACAAAAGTAGTTACTTACTTTGTTTTGTAAGAGAGTGAATTGTATAATTACATACTTGTGATAATTTTAGAAAACCAAACATATAAATTTTGAAAGGTTAAACCATGCATTTAATCACTTAATCGTTTTTAAACTATATCTAACGTCAAAGTCTTAAGCCATTTTTTTCTCCTCCTTCCTCTTTCCTTTTTTTTCTTTATAATTTGTGTCGATTTTATTGATCAATCTAACTTTTTCTTCTTCAATTTTATTTAACCGGTGGCGGCATCGGTTTTGATGTTGGTTGCCACCCGTCAATTGTCTTTTTTTAAATAAGAATACTTATGTTTTTGTGATATGTTCTCTGTCTTTGTGACACGTTTTTCTTTGTCTTTTGGTAGTTTATGATTTTTTTGTCATTGTTTTCATTTATCTTTTTTTTCAGTGTTGCGTTTGATATCGTCACGACTGATTAATATGGCACTTATTTGTTATCATATTAATCTTCCCTGCGTTGGACCCTCAGATTGATTTGGATACACTTTTTGCATTCGTAGATAGTTTTCTCACGTTGCTCGACTCTGATTTGCAATTTGTCTATGGTCTTCAGTAGTTTCATCTCATTTTGTGGTTTATTTTTTGATGCAGTCATATTTGTTTGTATCTTTATTTTGCTCAAGCGTTAGATTTTTTAATCTTTTTTTTTTTTGTTATTGTGTGATCTATGTGGCTAGTTTTTGTGTCAATAATCATAGGAAAATATCCTAATTATAATTTAATTTATGTTTACAGTTATGCTTGTAAATTTTCATTATAATTATGGATATTTTATATTTTTAATAAAACTAACGGCTTTCTATAAAAAAAATTATATCCAACGTCAACTTTTGATTTTATTTTGGTTATAAACTGTTAAAAAATTAACATAATTATTGTCGTGATAATTTTATTTTTTATTTCAATGATGACGTTATATTATCTTATAATGATGTTGACACATCAGTATCATCTTTATGCTTTTTAATGATAGATAACCAAAATTAAGCTAAAACCTAACGTTAGATGTGTCGTAACCGTTTTTCGTCCGGGCACGAATTTTTTTATACTTGGCGGGAAAAATAATGTGAATAATAAATAATTTTGGGAGTCGCCATCGACCTTTTGGGTCAGGTAGGTCGAATACCTAAAAATTATCTTTTAAAAGAGTTTTTAAGAAAACATCAGTTAAAAGATGATCTGATCTGCGTTTATAACCAAAAATTCGTTCTTTTTATTAATAAAAAGGGATTCGTGGTCGGTTACGTTTAGGGAAGGATTAGCACCCCTACAACGCCCAAAATTGGTACTTTTTAATTATAAATTGTCTCTAATAATAGAATTTTAAGAATTCAAATATATTTAATTTATAATTATGTTATTTCAAATTTTATTACTATAATTTTTAAGAAAATATATTAATTTAAATATATTTATAAAAAAAATTATTTATTTAGAAATATCAGAAAATGACTTCTAGGTGCCTTAAGACAGCTCTTTTCTTCGATATTAAAAAATAAATAAATGACTAAAACATTTTCTTAAGATAATAAAAATTTAATTTAATATAGTAAGATATTTATTTATTCAAAAAATACCAGAAAAGGGCTTCTAGGTACCTTAAGATAGCTCTTTTCTTCGATATTAATAAATAAAAAAATATTAAAATTTTAATAATTTAAATAAAACTAAATTATAATTTTTATAATATTTAATTATTTAAAATACCAGAATAGGACATCCAGTTGTTTTAAGACTGCCCTTTTCTTTGATATTAAAAATAAATAAACATTATTATTTAAAAGATATATATATATTTATATGACTGATATAATAAAATAATAATTTAAGTAGTAATTTAAATATATTAAAAGGATAATAATACAAATCAAATACAATTAAATATAATATTAAATCAAACAATGACCAAAATAAAGAAAATTAAAATTATGTGATTAAAATATAAAGATTAAAAAATTCTAATTCGAATTATTTAAAAGACATGCATTAAAATGGTAATTTAACCTTGATTCATAATTCGAAATTAAAATAATAATTACTAAACTATGAGGGACTAAATTTAATATTTACCCTAAATATATATATGCTGATAAGGACTAAATTAAAATAATATAAAATTAGAAGACTAAACTAAACTAATCAGAAATCAATTTCAGTGACTAAATTGTAATGATTACAAACTTGGAGCATTGCGGATAGGGTTTACCCTCTTCCCAAAACGCACCGTTTCATCATGAAACGACATCGTTTTGTATCGGGTATAAATACCCCAAACGGCTGGCCCTTCGGGCCAGCTCTCTCATTTCTCTCTTCTTTCTCTCTTTCTAAACGAGAAAATTAACATTCTCTCTCGCCTCTCTCTAAAATTGTGAGAGAACCGGTCGGCAGCCGCTCTCCGGCGCTGGCCACCACTGTCGGCCACCGTCACGGTGGCCGGAAATTTACAATTTACCCCAAATCAAAGCTCCGGTTACCCTAAAACCCGATCTAAGGTTATTTTGGCCTAAAAACTTACCAAACGTCATAGATCTAGGATTTTCACTTCGACGGTTTGGTTCTCCGGTGGTTTGTGGGGGTTCCGATGAACAGAGTAAGTTTATCTTCGTTTCTTCTCTCTCCTTTTTTTCGGTTGCTGAGTTGCTCTCTGTTTCTTTTTTTTTTTGCTTTCTGTTTTTCTCTTGGGTTGTTGTTGTCTTCTGCCGTGGTCCTCTCTTTCTTGCAGGTGGGGTGGCTTTTATAGCCACCACGGCGCTCCTCTCGGACTGGTTAAAGAGTGGAATCTTCGGTGAGTCACCAAACTATGTGGTGACTCACCCCATAGCTGAGACGTGGACGGCCGGCGTGATGTTTCTGGAGTCTTCGAAGAGGCGGTGGTGTCGTGGCTATTGCGGGGTGGAACACCTGGAGGTGGCAGCTGGGCTCTTCTGGAAACATGAGGCGGCGCCGCGCGGGGCCTCTGGAAACGGCGGATGGGAGCTAGGGTTTGAAAACCCTAGCTAAAACCCTAAAATAATTTGGGCTTCTCGGGCCTGGTTCAAATTGGTTGTAAAACGGGCCTGGATTGTTTGTATTTGGGTTTGTAATAATTATTTAATAATAATATAATATATATAATATAATAATAATATTTAATAATAATAATAATTTAAGTAAAATGAAAAATTGGTGTTTACAACTGCCCCTCTTTGCTCATTCTTGTTTTAACAAGAATAGAGCAAAGATGAAAAAACAATAATTTTTCATTTGACATCTTTTGAGTAAAACTGAAATGTTGAAAACATCATTCCAGAGGTCTTAAAAACATCATGCACTGCAGGACTTACAGATGACCCTAAGGCTTTGAAAACATCAAAAAGCTCCCGAAGGCTTTTTGGAAACATCATGCACTGCAGGACTTACAGATGACCCTAAGGTTTTGAAAACATCAAAAAGCTCCCGAAGGCTTTTTGGAAACATCATGCACTGCAGAACTTACAAATGACCCTAAGGTTTTGAAAACATCAAAAAGCTCCCGAAGGCTTTTTGGAACATCATGCACTGCAGGACTTACAGATGACCCTAAGGTTTTGAAAACATCAAAAAGCTCCCGAAGGCTTTTTGGAAACATCATGCACTGCAGGACTTACAGATGACCCTAAGGTTTTGAAAACATCAAAAAGCTCCCGAAGGCTTTTTGGAAACATCATGCACTGCAGGACTTACAGATGACCCTAAGGTTTTGAAAACATCAAAAAGCTCCCGAAGGCTTTTTGGAAACATCATGCACTGCAGGACTTACAGATGACCCTAAGGTTTTGAAAACATCAAAAAGCTCCCGAAGGCTTTTTGGAAACATCATGCACTGCAGGACTTACAGATGACCCTAGGGTTTTGAAAACATTAAAAAGCTCCTGAAGGCTTTTTGGAAACATCATGCACTACAGGACTTACAGATGACCCTAAGGTTTTGAAAACATCAAAAAGCTCCCGAAGGCTTTTTGGAAACATCATGCACTGCAGGACTTACAGATGACCCTAAGGTTTTGAAAACATCACAAAGCTCCCGAAGGCTTTTTGGAAACATCATGCACTGCAGGACTACAAATGACCCTAAGGTTTTGAAAACATCAAAAAGCTCCCGAAGGCTTTTGGAAACATCATGCACTGCAGGACTTATAGATGACCCTAAGGTTTTGAAAACATCAAAAAGCTCCCAAAGGCTTTTGGAAACATCATGCACTGCAGGACTTACAGATGTGGGAAATAGTTTATTAAGTAAAAAAACTAAGGAAATCGTTTTCTTACTTTTCAACAATTTCATTTTTAGAAAAGATTGAATGAGAAACTATGGAATTCGTTTTCTCATTATTTTTCAAAATAACATGTTGATTGGGTAACATGCCCCAATCTCAAGATAAGGCTGTTGGAAATAGTTTAATAAGTAAAAAAACTAAGAAAATCGTTTTCTTATTTTTCAACAATTTCATTTTAGAAAAGATAAAATGAGAAACTATGAAAATCGTTTTCTCATTCTGTTGTTGTTTTTTTTTTTGAAATAACATGTTGATTGGGTAATATGCCCCAATCTCAAGATAATGCTAATTTTTGTGGATTGCTTCCATCTCTTCTTCAGATGTTTGCATGATTCCTGTATTTGCGGTTTTGAATACCTTCTTCTTGTAAGGTATTTTTTACCATGAATCTTCTTGTTATTCCGAAGATCTGTAAAACTTCATGTTTGAATGCACTCAGATGTATCAATGTAATGCACTGTCTATTGTGTAAATGATATTCTTATGAATGCATGAATGTTGATGCAATCTTCATTTGACTTCAAAGTGGTGAACTTGGTCTTCCTTCACTTCATCATTTATTGCCAGGGTTACCTCTGAATATCAGTGTTGAAACTTATGTTATCCAGCTTGCATTTCTACAGAATCATCTGATCAACTTGTATCTTTGCATCTTCTTTGCTTCATTTAAGTCTCAGAAGAAATGTTTAACTTGTGGAACTCTTGTCGTAGTCAAAATTATGACCCTGATGCCCCATTTTGTCTTGGATAAAACCAACTTTATTTGCTTAGACTTGTGTAGAAATCCCATAAAGCTTTCATCTTTGAAAAGAGAATCTATCATCTTTGAAGAGTGTAGATGTAGATATGTCTAACTCAGCAGGGATTAATTAGGGAGTAGAGTCTGTTCTGATTTGACTCTTGAAACACATCATAAGGAGAATTTATCTCAATTCCTTTCATGTCTCCACATTTAATTGGTTCTCGAACAAGGCAACTTGAACCATATCATGTCGAGATGCTTAACCACAACCTGTCGTTCAACTAGTTTCTTGTTGTTAAAATTTCAGCTCTCCTTCTGCGGAAAGAAATCTTCATCATATCTCAACTTATAATCTTGAAGTTGAAGAAGACAAACTTCATCTTGGATCAAAAATGGAAACCATTTGATCACAATATTGTTTCAACATCAGAATAACTAGTTCGTAAAACATTTTGACAACACATTCTTCATCTCATGTGGTTTCAGCTCAAATGTTCGTAAAGCATTTGACAACACATTTATCCTTTTTTGTGGCTTATGCCAAGATTTCTCAATCATTGAATCTCTTTGCATGGTGTTCAAAGTTTTTGTATGATGTCACAAGACCATTTGAGAACAAAACTCAATGGGGATTCAAGTGTGATGTTGGTATGACCAAAAAGTTGGTCAAATTCACAAGATATGCTGGTTTCGAATTGAATAGAAGACACTAATTACTCTTGATATCATCTCGGGCAAGGGAAAATGTAATACTGATCACGTTTTCTTCTGTAATGAGCATTGTAGAAAGTAGAAACACTTCAGCTATAGGATCCATGTACATAAAGATATCCGTGGAATTCTTGCTGCTGGGGATGAAACGCACATAATAAAACCCAAAATAGATAAAAATTCAGTTCAGCCTGGCTGGCAATGATGACCCCAGTAACAACGGGAAAGGGTAATATATGTAAGCTGAGCCTCTTTCTTCAATGTCGTAAAGTAAACAAAACTGATGTGAAAAACAACTTCGTAATCCTAACAGTATGGTTGAAACTAACTGCCAGGATTCTCAAAGAAATATTTCCAATCATCACCGACACACAAAATGCAAAATTCAAAGCCGAGATTTTGAGGAACTGAACTCTGGATCGAGTAGTCTGCCTGGGGACCATCTTTATCCATGCAATCATGATGTAGTTTATCAAAGAACACATTGTCATGTGACACATGGTTTAAGAAGATTGGGTATTTGAAACCATACTTGCTGAGTAGATATTTGTTCAACAACATGATCATAATATAACTGCTTGATGAACGAAGCAATTATGTATAGTCAGCTCGACTATCACCGTTTCACTATTTTCATTCTTCACACCTTTCTGTCTCATTGGAAATATTTGTTCAAGTCAATGATCTTGACACAGGATGTTGTGGGCCTTCAGCATGCCTCAACATTGGCTAATACAAGTGTTCAAAATGCATCAACAGTTCTGATTCTGATTGAAATGGGCTTTCAGCATGCCCCAGCATTTTGCTGATAAATATTCAGAATATTTCAACATTTCTGATTCTGATTGAAAAGGGTTTTCAGCATGCCCCAACATTTGCTTCTTGTTAATCCGAGCCTTCAAAATGCCCCACATGGATCTGTATGAAGTGAGCTTTCGAGATGCCCCAATATTCTGCTTCTGATTCAACTCTCAATGTATGTTTGACTGAATATCATGATCCTCATGAGGTCCAATTTTGACAATGCACTGTGGTGCTTGTAGCTTTCTTCATACCCCAAATCTATTATCTTAAATACTCTCATTCTAGTGTCACTGAACAGCAATAACTGGAGGAATTCTCTTCATGTTGTCACAAACTTAAGAAGTGCTCAATCATTCTGACAGAAACGTCAGAGATATGTGAATGAGGTGACCATTTTTTGTATCTGGAGGGATTTAGTCAGACAGAGTAGTATAAATTGCTTGGTAATCCGTTCCAGGCTGACACAGTGGCTTATCATCTTTCAGTGAAGGCCATCTCTGAAATATACTTTTATGTGGGAGAGAAACCAATTTATGCGAACAGTAATCTGATGCAATAGCAAGACTACATATACAGTGGTACAGGCTTTTGAAAAATCTGTACCCATGCAACATGTTGATTCTGATAACAACTCATCTGATTATGAAGCGATCTTTCAGGATGATTTCACAGATATCGATAGTTCTTTCTGATACCTAGGAAATCCTGAATTCTGATTTTTATGAGGAGAATAAACTGTTATACTTGAAAAATGGGATTCTCAGAGGCTGAGACTTCAATAGCCATGAAGAGATGTGGTTCGAATTCATCAATTGTAGAGTTGATAGATTCTATATGTGCTGCTCAAATGGCTAAGGCTGCTGATGTATTTCTTTCAGTAGAAGATAGGAAGCAATTATGCAATGACCCTAATAACAAGCAAAGACAAAATTCTGGCTATGATTTTTTTGAAAAGGAAGAAACAAAGGAAGCTTGAAAAGAAGCTTCTTAATGAAGACGATCATGCAGTTCATCTTCCTAATCCAATGATTGGTTCTGGGGTTCCTACCGAACCAGATCAGATAACTCAAAGAACACTTCCAGAAGATGCTATTGGGTCTTCTTATTTCTACTATGAGCAAATTCATTTTCAAATCCAATGATTGGTTTTGGGATTCATACCAAATCAGATCAGATAACTCAAAGAACACTTCCAGAAGATGCTATTGGGTCTTTTTATTTCTACTACGAGAACGTGGCACTTGCTCCAGTTAATGTTTGGACTGGAATATCACAATACTTATTCGATGTAGAGCCAGAATTTGTAGATTCGAAGCATTTTCATGCTGCTACACTAAAAAGGGGCTATATTCATAATCTGCCAATTGAGAACAGATTTCCTCTTATCTTGTTTTCTCCACGCACTATACATGATGCTTTTCCATTGACAAAATAGTGGCCTTCCTGGGATCCACGAACAAGGTTGAACTATTTACAAACATGTACAGGAAGTGCCAAATTGACAGAAAGGATCTGCAAGGTTCTTGAAGCTTGTGATGATGAGCCATCTTCGAGTGTCCATAAGTATATTCTTGATGAATGTCGAAAATGGAATCTAGTATGGGTTGGAAGGAATAAAGTTGCTCCACTTGAACCTGATGAGGTGGAAATGCTTCTAGGTTTCCCTAAAAACCATACACGAGGAGGAGGATCTGCTAGAGACATGTTCCTTGGTAGTATCAATGTCTTGTCTCTTTTCTCTAGGATCAGTGATGCATAGGTTGCCTTCTACTGTCTTGGCATACCTTTGAAAACAGATGTTCAAGAACTGAATGGTGATCAGTTGGAGCAATTGATGAGTAGATTTGGCGGATTCGACCTTGTTATCGGTAGCATCCCGTGTAACAACCTTAATGGAAACATTAAACACCATCAAGATGGACTCGAGGATTTTTGTTGGTGCATTTCCTTACAATGACTGTCACAATGATTGTCTCTTCTGCTGCTCCAAAATACACACTGCCATATCCCACTCTTTCCGAATCATAGAACGGTTTGGTTGATAGTAAAACTTGTCATTTTCAACTTTTGGAATCTTGTAACCAATGTTACCCTATATAAAAGGCCTATAATGGTAGATTCTGTTCCAATGTCTTATTCTGTGCCATAAGTCCTCAAATTCAAATTCAACAATCTTCTGAAGGACATAATGAATATCATCTTGATAAAGAAAATGATCGGCATAGAAGAAATAGCAATGATGTATCAAGACTTGAGCCACTATCATGGTATAACCAGAGTGCAGGTAGTGACTTGTTCATGGCTCTATGATGTAATCTTCTAGAGAACATGAATTGATGGTTGGGGAAAATAATCTGTCTGGTGATGCTTATCACCCTCAGCATGAGATAAACGATAATCTTTCTTGATGAGCTACTAATAATGTCATAGGAGAGTGTCACAAGTTCAATTCTTCAGACTTTCTGGCTTCTTGGACCACTTGCCTTCAAAAATGTGAAGTACTTCATTATTCTAGCCTCGTTCATTCTTTTTCTACAACAGAGGTAGAATAAGCAACAATTGCTTCAAGGACCTTCCTCATTTGAGACTGTCCTGTTTGAAAATGTTTTTTCTCCTTTCTTTATTGAAGAATGAAAGAATTTTGCAAAGTAATGCACTTCTCAAGTTCACAATAGAATCAAATCATAAACAATGAGTTTAATGAATATCAAATAAATCAACTACACTTTTAAATCATTCAAAAATCATAGTCCTATGGCAAGTGTCAAAATTATTGACTGATTTGAGGTGTAGGTTGATTTTGGTAAAGTAGGTTCTTTTAAGTTGGTTCAGTATATATGTCTCTTTGGGTTAACTTGAAGAAATGATTGTTTTGCTCATCTTGTAGAGATACTTCTCGTTGTTATGCTCATCTGGTAGAGATACTTCTTGTGTATGACTCTCAGGAACATCTTTGGGACGTGTGGTGTTTCATTAAGAGGTTAAGATCGTCTCTTATGTTGTTGTTGCACCATTTAATATTCGAGCCGCCTTTTCAGGTTTTCAACTCTAATCCTCCTTTGGTTCTAAGATGTTATTTAAAAATTTACATCTTGAACCCCCCTTTTATCATTTTTTCATATCATGCATTAAAGATTTTAAAAACCAATTTTTGCAAATAAAAATCAATCTTGAGAGGCGGAATGAATTCTGAAGATATTCTCTTTTACTTAGACATCCATGTATGATTAAAATGGACTTTTCAGGTACGTAATGTAGGCCATGGCATATGGTTACGAAAGAAAGGGATAAAAAGGCCCAAATAAGTGTTTAAGGGTAATTAAACCAAGGATCAATTCATTCTGATGCCATCAATCTTGTTTTGTTTGACTTGGATCTGCCTTGCTAGGGATTTTTCCATCATCTGGATCCCTCTAGACTGCCAAATTTTAGATTCATTTCCATTTTCTCATATCTCCAGCATTTCTTGCTCTTCTTGTTTGTACTTGATCAACCTTGTAACTTGAGGCTCAATAAATCACCCATCTTGATTCAATTTTCCTTCTTTTTTTTCCTTTTTGTTTTTTTCTTTTTTTTTTTCTTCTTCTTTCTTTGCTGGATGAGTATAATACTTCAATTGCTTTGAGCACCTCCTTTTCCTTTTGAATTTTGGAGATTTTCCATTATTCTTGATTGGATTGATCTTCAAGCACTCTGTATTTGACATACCTTGTAGTTCAAAACTTTCTTGACTTCATGGAAACTTGTCTTCGTAATAAAACTGTATTGACAATCTTTATTCTTGTGAGCAAATATCTTTCACTTTACCCCCTAATGTAGAGGGTGATCCTTGGTTAGGGTTGAATCAGAAGAAAAATCATTCAGGCTCAAGTGGGGACAACAAATGATATATATATATATATATATATATATATATATATATTTAAAAGGATAAATGAAACAATGCAGTTCATCATCTCATACATAGAAATCTTTGTAAAAAGAGGTATCCACAGGGGGATGAATATTCAATATTAATTTTACTTACATGAAAAATGTAATTAATGCATGATATATTTATTTCAATCAATCACTTTCCCCTTCTTCTTTGAGTATGTCCTAATCACTCGAAATTATTATCAATGAGTTGGTTCATGATGCCTCATCTCGTCTCTTCTTGCAGTAAAATTCACGGATAATTGAAAGTTGGTTCTTTTGAGGTCTTTTGGTTTATGATGGTTTTGTGTTTGGAAGGATAAATGTGTGACTCTCAAAGTCATGTATATGGTGGAAGGTAATATCATCAATCAACTCTATCCGATAAGGTAAACATCTAGAGTTGGTGTCTCAAAAACAGGTAGAGACATTTCTTCAGAGTCTCAGATAAATGTAGTGTCAAGATTTGGTTTTGGTAAGGGTCGAGTAATTGGCGTTGAATGAGATATAGAAGATATAATTTTACCACTTGCCAAAGATCTATAACTTTTGAAAATTTAAAAGAATATTTAATCTACTTGATACTCAATAATCTCAAGATTAAAACTTGATTCTTTGCTCATAACCATAAAAACAACACAAATTTATTTATTGCATAAAAGGCGGAGAAAGGAAACAAAAAACAAGTTCAAACAAAATGCTGAAAGTAGAAAGGTACTACAGTGGTAGATAACACTTCCACTTGTTTATGCATCATGCCTCATTATTCCTATAATGTTGGGTATGTAATAGGATCAGGGTTCTTTTCTTCATTCGCCCCCCATTTCTTGATCATTTCTTATGTCAAAACCCATTTGTCAACAAGCATCTCAATTTCTTTTAATAGTGGCCTACAATTGCCTGTAGAATGCCCCTTTACCCCCAAATGGAAATTACAAACACTATCTTGATCATAGCTATGAGCAGAAGGATTTGGTGTCACTTTAGTTGGTCTTGGTGTGATGTATTGACCTTTAACCAAATGAGGATACAAGTCTGAAATGGAAATTTGGAACACTTCCAAAGTTTTTCTTGATCGCATGACTTTCTTTGGTCGATCCGAACAGTTACTTGCTCTTTTTCTTTTGCAATTGCGAGGACTCTGGATGCGACACTCATTCACATGATCAGCTTTTGCTTTTTGATCCGTCAGGCTCCTGGATGTGACTTTTGAGTTTTCTTCATTGATTACATTCTCAATTAATTTTCCACTTGTCACAAGATTATCAAATTCCTTCGTCGGATTTGCATGCATTAACTCGAAGAAAGGCGCTGGAAGGGAATCACGAAACATACGTGATGTTTCTTCTTCTAATATGGGAGGTTGAACTTGTGCTGCCACTCTTCTCCATCTTAAGGCATATTCTTGAAATCTTTAATTGGTTTTCTTCTTTACTCTTCGAAGATCCATACGTGTTGGAGCTAAGCCTTTAACATACCGATATTGTCCCAAAAATGCATCAGCTAGATCTACCCATCTCTTGATCTGTTCTTGGGTCAACTGATTGTACCAGACTACTGTTGGGCCAACAAGACTATCATGGAAAGAGTGAATTAACAGATCATCAGAACTTAAATATCCTTCCATTTTTCTGCAAAATATTCTTAAATGGATTAAGGGACAACTAGTGCCATCATATTTTTCAAAATTTGGCATTTTGAATTCATGGGGAATAATCAAGTCTGGAACCAAGCTGAGTTCTCTTGCTTCTAGTTCTTTGTGGAAAGTATAAGCACATTTCATATTTTTGATTGCTTCATCCATCTTCTTGAATCTTTCCTCATACTGTGAATAATTAATGAGGCTATTCTTTGGGTTCAATTGGGATACCCCAGAGTATGTTATCTTTCTCGACTCTTCAATCTGATAGCATGGTTGCTCTTTATCAATTATCTCTTCTTTATCAGATGTCATACACTGAATAATTTGATTTGATCCATCTGGTACTGAATCTGATGTTTCTTTCCTTATATCCTGAGATAACCCTGTCAATTGTTCTGGCCACTGATCTTGTAGTCCCTCATAAGATTGCTCCATTATTTTCATGATGATAGTAAAGTAATATGAATGAATGGTCTTGGTTTTTACTGTTACAAAACCTTTCATTAATTATTTACATGTTTTTATATTTAATGTATATAACAATACTTTAAAAAAAATGTAATGTAAATGCGAAAAATGAATAAATGCCAAAAATAAAAATGCAAAATGTGCAATTCAAAGATATAAAAAGTAAGAATAAAAAATGAAAATGCATAGATACAAAATGTAAATGCATGTATGAAAAGGTATTACTCAAGAGTGATCATCTTAGAACAGATTTCATTGAACACAAAAGTTTCGGTACATCAAACAAAACTTTTACATGTAAGGGAAAGCTTTCACTCCTAACTTCTCTATTTCCCTTAAAAGCCAAACTAACTTCCACTTATACTCAGGTGTGGAGTTATCAATCTGCCCTAACTCTCTCGTGAAACTAGCTAAGTCCACCAGCTTATGAGCCACATTGTTTGCTTGAGCAGCGGCTTCTTTCATGATATTGTCTTTTTCCTTCATCTTTTGCATTAACTCTCGAAGTTGTAAACAATATTGTTCATTTCTTCTTGTGAGAGAATCTTTATGCTCAAGAAGTTCTCGTACAAGATCTCCATAATTATCTACACATTTCTTCAACGTTTTGCTCTTGGCCTAGTGGCTTTTAATCAGTATCGATCTCAAGCTGATGAATCTGATATGATGCTTCCATGTTGGTCATAGCACTATTTAACCTTTGATTTTTGACTTGACATCTTTTCAATTCACTAACAGACGTATTGCATATTTCTTCTGCAACTCGTGAATTATGATAAAACTTCTTGGCTCGTCCTTCATGTATGTTACAGTTCTTCTTCAGTTTGGTGACCCCTGTTATCCACTCTTCTGGGGTGTTCCCTATACCAGCATTTTGAAAGGCTTGACTGACCTTCTGGAAATCTTCCTGTATGCTTTCCATTTCGATGCTCAATTTATCGTTTTGATCATTCAAATGACATATTTGGCCTTCGAATCTCAGCAAATCGTCTTCCTTCTGGACGTCCCTACTGATGTTATTACCTTTGAATACATTTGGTGTTGATCTGGCAGGATCTTCAATTACCAAACTAGGTTGATCATTTATCATAAACTGCAAGATTCCCTGATCCAAAAGACTTTGGACTCGACGTTTGAAGGCAAGACAATTTTCAATGGTATATCCTTGAGCTCCGGCATGATATTTACAATAAACGTTGATGTTATACCAATTCGGATACGAAGGTTGGAACGGTTTTATATAATATAGATCCACTTCTCGTGCTTCAAGTAACTTTTCATACAACTCTTTATATGATATGGGGATAGTATTAAGATGAGAACCACCTTTTATCTTGGATTGAACTTGAGTTTTACACGTTGGGAGCATACCAAACTTTGATGATTTCTGATTACATGATTTATTCTCATCTCTGGGAGCTTTTACAGTGGTCATCATTTCTTTGGTATCTCCAGACAATTTGTGAATACAAATGATGATTGTTTGCAACTTCTCAAATTGGTTAGGATCAGACTTCCCTTGCATATATGAAATTGCAGGATTATCTTCATTAAGCTTTCTCTCTTTCTGTGCAGGAATCTCTTCTCTTTTGGCCAAAACAGATATTCTATCCATCATCTTGGACATATGCTCTCTTATTTCTCGTATCTCCTTTTGCTCTTCAATGGGCATACGATCTTTGGGTGCATAGCTCTTCTCTATCTTCAGAGTTCCCTCAGGATGTCTTTTCTTGGCCGCATTATATTTTGTTTGATCATAGAACTTTTTGTCCATTTACGATTTCTTTCCAATATGATGAACAGTCTTTCCAGTAAACACCTTTTGATTATGCCATGATCATGCAATGCAAACAAAGAAATCAATATGAACATATTAGAGCAATAAACATGCATGAAAAAATAAGAAAAATAGAATAGTTAGTACCAACTAAATGAAAAAAATCTATCTATCAAGGTGTAAATCTTAACCTCATGCTTTCTAGTTCCATGCTTTGTTTGAAAAAAATTAACCTAACCGCATGATTTCTAGTTCGCATGCATTTATTCAGGAAAAAGGAAAGGAAATAAAATAAATTAAAAGCTATAGCTTATTTCTCCTTTGTGTATACTTACGGAAAGAGGTCTTAGATCAGGAGAATTTCTAGGGTTCATTATATGCAGAGTTTCAGTTCTAGAAATAAAGGTACTCAAATTGTCCTTGTTGATGCCCCCTTGGGCTGTCAAACCCTCAATCCTAGTCCATTACAGACTTAAGCGGATCGAGTTCAATTCGAGTGGACACATTTCTCTATACCTGATACGGAGAATAAATTCTCACGAAGACATAGAGCATATAAACCCCGAAAGTTACTTGCTAGGTATGACACGGAGAATAAATTCTCACAAAGACGTTGCTTTCACTCCCACTTAAAAAGGACAAGCTTGATTAGAAAGCTTATGTTATGCAATGCAATTGTTGTGTGTGAGGAGAAATATTTAAACCTTTGACAAACAATAAATAATAAAATTTAATATCTGAAAATAAAGTAAAAATAAAAATAAAAAATATAATGAATATTGAAAATCAAAAGTAATAAAAATTTGAAAGAATTAAAAATTAAATAAATGAACTTTTAATTTCTAATTAATAGAGACAATTATAATTAATTTTAAAGTTTGACGTCCCCAGCGGAGTCGCCAAGCTGTCGTAACCGTTTTTCATCCGGGCACGAATTTTTTATACTTGGCAAGAAAAAATAATGTGAATAATAAATAATTTTGGGAGTCGCCATCGGCCTTTTGGGTCAGGTAGGTCGAATACCTAAAAATTATCTTTTAAAATAGTTTTTAAGAAAACATCAGTTAAAAGATGAACTGATCTGCGTTTATAACCAAAAATTCGTTCTTTTTATTAATAAAAAGGGATTCGTGGTCGGTTACGTTTGGGGAAGGATTAGCACCCCTACAACACCCAAAATTGGTACTTTTTAATATAAATTGTCTCTAATAATAGAATTTTAAGAATTCAAATATATTTAATTTATAATTATGTTATTTCAAATTTTATTACTATAATTTTTAAGAAAATATTAATTTAAATATATTTATAAAAAAAATTATTATTTAGAAATATCAGAAAAGACTTCTAGGTGCCTTAAGACAGCTCTTTTCTTCGATATTAAAAAATAAATAAATGACTAAACATTTTCTTAAGATAATGAAAATTTATTTTAATATAGAAGATATTTATTTATTCAAAAATACAGAAAAGGGCTTCTAGGTACCTTAAGACAGCTCTTTTCTTCGATAATAAATAAAAATAAATATTAAAATTTTAATAATTTAAATAAAACTAAATTATAATTTTTATAATGTTTAATTATTTAAAATACCAGAATAGGACATCCAGTTGTTTTAAGACTGCCATTTCTTTGATATTGAAAATAAATAAACATTATTATTTAAAAGATATATATATATATATATATATATATATATATATATATATATTTATATATTTATATGACTGATATAATAAAATAATAATTTAAGTAGTAATTTAAATATTAAAAGGATAATAATACAAATCAAATACAATTAAATATAATATTAAATCAAACAATGACCAAAATAAAGAAAACTAAATTATGTGATTAAAATATAAAGATTAAAAAATTCTAATTCGAATTATTTAAAAGACATGCATTAAAATGGTAATTTAACCTTGATTCATAATTCGAAATTAAAATAATAATTACTAAACTATGAGGGACTAAAATTAATATTTACCCTATATATATATGCTGATAAGGACTAAATTAAAATAAAATAAATTAGAAGACTAAACTAAAACTAATCAGAAATCAATTTCAGTGACTAAATTGTAATGATTACAAACTTGGAGCACTATGGGCAGGGTTTACCCTTCCCAAAACGCACCGTTTCATCATGAAACGACGTCGTTTTGTATCGGGTATAAATACCCCAAACGGCTGACCCTTCGGGCCAACTCTCTCATTTCTCTTCTTCTCTATTTCTAAAAGAGAGAATTAACATTCTCTCTCGCCTCTCTCTAAAACTGAGAGAGAACCAGTCGGCAACCGCTCTCCAGCGCTGGCCACCACCGCCGGCCACCGTCACGGTGGCCGGAAATTTACAATTTACCCCAAATCAAAGCTTCGGTTACCCTAAAACCCGATCTAAGGTTATTTTGGCCTAAAAACTTACCAAACGTCGTAGATCTAGGATTGTTCACTTCGACGGTTTGGTTCTCCGGTAGTTTGTGGGGGTTCCGATGAACAAAGTAAGTTTATCTTCGTTTCTTCTCTCTCCTTTTTTTTCGGTTGCTGAGTTGCTCTCTGTTTCTTTTTTTTTTTGCTTTCTGTTTTTCTCTTGGGTTGCTGTTGTCTTCTGCCGTGGTCCTCTCTTTCTTGCAGGTGGGGTGGATTTATAGCCACCACGGCGCTCCTCTCGGACTGGTTAAAGAGTGGAATCTTTGGTGAGTCACCAAACTATGTGGTGACTCACCCCATAGCTGAGACGTGGACGGCCGACGTGATGTTTCTGGAGTCTTCGAAGAGGCGGTGGTGTCGTGGCTATTGCGGGGTGGAACACCTGGAGGTGGCAGCTGGGCTCTTCTTGAAACATGAGGCGGCGGCGCGCGGGGCCTCTGGAAACGGCGGCTGGGAGCTAGGGTTTGAAAACCCTAGCTGAAACCCCAAAATGATTTGGGCTTCTCGGGCCTGGTTCAAATTGGTTGTAAAACGGGCCTGGATTGTTTGTATTTGGGCTTGTAATAATTATTTAATAATAATATAATATATATAATATAATAATAATATTTAATAATAATAATAATAATAATTTAATAATAATTTAAGTAAAATAAAAAATTGGTGTTTACAAGATGCGATTTAAAAAAATAGTTGATTGATCAAAACAGAATCAATTTGAGCGACAAAATACAAAATGTACCCATTTTTAAAATATAACGCATCATTATCTTTGTGGCTTCATTTTCAAAGGTGAGTCATCATCGATAATCAACCTGGTTTGCCCCACTTCTCACCGAAAATTGATTTTCATGTATATCGGTTCTCATTGGCTGCCATTTTAATTTGTGTTGGACAGAGAATTGAAGAGATGTTTTTTCTTCATCTAAGCATCTGTAATTCTCTCTCAATGTACAGGTCGGATAATTTTGGGTATTATGAGTCAAATTCGAAATAACATATGGGATCTTAATTGAAACAATTTTCAAGATTTGCTGTCATTTTCATACGCAATTAAATCCATGTTTTCTGCCTTAATCTCCGTTTCTTAAACTCTCCCATCACTCCCCAACTCATTAATTCTCATATCGATTTATAATTTTTTTATCCTTTTCAATATAGATTAAACTATAGTCATATATATCATTATCATACATGTGTGGAATTTAATGTTAGGGTAGATGCCATGTTACATCTTTAGATCCTTTTGAAAGGTAAAAAAAGATCCCAACATCCAGTCCAACACCATTGGCACTTATGTTGAATTTAATGCGACAAATTTATTGGACCAAAATCGGATTTGTCTTCATATTCTCAATTATGGTGACTACCTTACCTCTTCAATCTACCACAAACCTTCATTTCACTAGCTTTAGCTTTATCAATAATTAAACATGAATTTAGTTAATATTATTATCATTATCGTGACATTCAAAGAAAATATAAAATATTTATGATATAACAATATATGAATAATTCATAGCTTGTTTAAAATAATTGTTAAAATATGGTGAATAATAATGATGCCTCAAATCACGTAGCATATAACTATCTTTAAATTCCGTTCATAATTTCATTTTGGGTTTTGAGAGAAAAGTAAAACAAACTAAATATTATCTTTAGAGTAATGTTTTAGATTTAATCACAAATCAGTCCCTCGTTGAAATATAAATTGGATGAAAAAGGAAAAGGACGGAACTTCGGAGGATTGTCTGTTCCAAGTTCAGAGTTAGCAGACAAAACTTGAAAAAGCATATGGGTCCCACTTGGACCAGAATATCTCGGTTGACTTTTTTGCTAATCTGCTTTCGCCGGGGTGCCCCTTTTAAACGTTTTCCTCCCCACCTTCTCACGGTGCTCGTGATTCCCACGTGCACGTTCATGTTAACCACGCGCGCACAACCATCGGGAGAGTGAAATTGAAGCGAGTGATGCGGGGGAGAGAACCGTCTGCTCTTTTGTATATGATTTGCATTTGCATGCAAAGGGAGTGGGACCCCTTCCGCCCGTCTGAATGCGGAAACTGCTCCGACAAGGGTTTCCCGCCAAATTAGAAAACACGACAAAATTGTAGTATTATTTTTTTGAAACAACAAAATTGTATTATTAATAGCCTTTCCATACCATATTTTTATTATCCTACACCACTTGCTAAATAATAAGCATGGGTTGAAAATATCCGATCCACTACATAAAAGGATCGATCTTTTCTCATAAATGATTGATCCTTTGACAACAAAAACGATCACTTTCTCGAAGGATCTAACTCTTAATTAAATTTAAGCATTTTAATATTTGATTCAAGTGATTCATAAATTTATTTGATTTTCAATTGTAAATACATAACAAAATTAAAATTATGGTAATTTTAAATTTTCAGAGGATGAGAATGCTCTTACCCGTCCCCTCGATCCATCCCTGGTACAACCCTAAATTTGAGTTCGAATTTAAAAATGAAGTTAATTGTTTTCACGCATTGAATTCAATGGTATTTATGAAAAGAAAAAAGAAAAAAAAGTTGTTACAATGGGTTCTAAACAATAATATAAAAAAAAATAAAATTTTAAAATTTTTATAGTCGATTATTTTATATTATATTTTAATATTATTATTCAGAATATTTATCAATTAATAATGTGTACACACTATAAACGCAATTATTCAAACTTAAAACTTTTAAAAAATAATATTCTCTTTAATCACTGAAATTATTAGATGGTTTCATTATTTTATATTAATTAAGTTAACAACATCTCTTCCGTGGTTAATATTAACAATGATAAATAAAGAGATTTCGTGAAAAAATAGATTATTCTAAATTTGAAATTATCAATCTCAATAATTAAATTAGTTAGTTTAACTATTATAAAGTGTGAAAAATAAAAAAAAATTATGAATTAATGGATCCTAACTCTATATTATATATAATATATATATGGGTAAAATGCACAAATGGTCCCTGATTATAGGATGATATTTTATTAAGTCTTCCGATTATTAAAGTTATAAAAATCATTCGAATATAGGATATTGTTTGTTGAATCCCTCTACTATTAAAAGTTACTGTCGTAACCGTCTTTCGGTTTGGGCCCTGGAATTGGGCTTCGACGTGTATTAAATGAATTGGAGTCGCCACCGACCATGTTAAAACGAATTTAGGTGGGTCGGACACCATCTTACCTGATCTGCGCTTTTCCAGAAATTTGTCAGGTTCGGGAGTCGGTTACGGTCAAGGAAGGATTAGCACCCTTGAACCGCCCTTCGGTACCAATTAACTTGTCGGTTGTCTTAATTGCGAAAATTAAAATTAAAATTAAAATTAAAAGTATTCGATTCTAATTGTTCACCTTATTGGCTGGAGTTTCTAAAAAATGTAAAAAAATGTTAGATAACAAATAGTAACAAATATTGGATAAATTAAAAGGAAAATGGAATAAGTAAAAAAAGGGTAGAAGAAAAAATATTAAAAAAAAGGAAACAAAAAAAGTAATATATATATATATAAAAGATATAGGTGAAACCGAAGACAAGTAAAGTTAAGTAAAAAATAATGATAAAAAAGAAACACAAAAAATAGAGAAATAAAATAATAACAAATAATAAATAAAATGGTTAAATTTTGAAATAAACGTTAGTGACGAAAATATAAATATTGAAATATGAAGACTCAAATAAAATAGAATGAAACTTAATGAAATGACTGAAATAAAAGTATACAAACATACGGGGACCAACGCCATTACCCCTAAAATCTCGAAACACGGGTACATGTTGGGCAAAAACTGCGTCGTTTCAATTCCAATTATATATTTGCATTATAAAGGCCAAATGGCCCAACCTGCTTCATTTTCCTCCTCACTCAAAATTGAAAGGAGAGAGTGTGAGAACTCTCTCCCCTTTCTCCTTCTTTGGCCGAATTCAGGCCACCGCCCAGTGGTATCGTCGCACCGCCGCCTCTTCGGCCGCCGCTCGTATCCTCTTCTTTGGCGGTGTGCCATACGAATTGTTCGTGGACCCACCTCGGTACATATCGTAAGGAGTTGCGGATGAATGTCTCCCCATTATGACATTAAAATCATTACACATTACTGTAGTTGGGCTGTCAACTTGATCAACTTGTTCAGCCAACCCATAGTGGGAGTTTAATTATTGACCCCGAACATCAAGCACTTGAACAAAATATGCATACATCTCAATAGCGGCGTCTGAATTACTTTGAGCTTCAACCATCATTTCAACATCATCATTGTTCGAACGTTGTATAAGTTAATGGCAACAATGATGGAAATTTGTACTGCAACAACGACATTCTTCTATTACTTCCACATGAATCTTCCTCGAATCTTCGTTATCAGCTCCTCAAGAGTTATGTTTTTCTTAAATGATATTTTAACACGCTCATTTGATATGAAAACAACGCCGGTTTCATCTTCTCGAATTTCACCATCATAATAACAATAGCTGAAGTCGCGCATTCTTTGAGTTTAAAGTGCGATAATATTATATTTGCAAAAAAAAATAACTGAAACAAACTAATTAAATAAATTATATGAACGAAAATATACACAATAAATTTTTACACATCAACGTAAATAATTTAAAATATAATTTTATATTATTACATGCACCGTAAAACTATTTCGACGTATACTCTCGCTTTTCAATTTTACAAACATAAAAATTAATTGAAAATAATTAGTATAATATTTTTTTCAAATAATCATAATAAATAATAATATAATAAAAAAATATAACAAAATTACCTTATAACGAAAAAACGAACAACTTCTAACTAAATATAAGAAGATTGCCAAAATTATAGACTCATTGACGGAATTGTTGTATTAATTTATAAGTTGAGAGGAGAGATGTGAGGAACATAAGGGGAGAAGGGTATATATAGCCATACAAGGCACGGTACCTGCACCGCGGTATTATGGTATAGCGCAGATCAGGGTCCGTGCTAATATAATTGTCTAGATACACAGATATAACACGGTTCAAGGGGCACGCTATACCCCACGTGACGCCAAATTAACGTATAACGTGGGTTAGACGCGCTTTACTGTTACGGGTGTTAGATCAAAAAATATAATCTGACCAGTATTAGATCGATAATATACCGATCACCGATGATATTTCAAGAAAAACGTCTAAAAAATTCACTGTAAATACATGAAATTATTTTTCAATATATATTTGAGACTCTGTCTCGTTGCATGGTTGAATATTACTGTCAATAAAAAAAACCAAGAGAAACTATTCACAGAAAAATTAATTTTCAAATAAAATTAATTATCGTTTCTTACACGTTTTTCATTTATATATTAATATGCTGTTGGCATATAAATTACAATATCTCGTGTAAAAAGTAAAAAAAATAATTAATTGATTAACAGTATAAACTAATAGTACTTAGTATCTTATTTCTAAAAAAAATCCTTATAAAAACTCTTTATTAAGCTCCATTTCTTCTCCGCTCGTTCCCCAAATTTGTATTTTCCGTACGCTCTCTTACACAGGCTTTAGCAGTGCTGGTTTAAGCCAAATCCCAGTTTTGGGATTGAAGGGATTTTGATTCTTCATTCAAGTTTTCAACTTTTCATACGCAAAACTGACTAGTTTTTTACAACAAACCTTCTGATTTTAGCTACTCAAAGAAAGTTAAGCTGTTCTTATTTGTTTTGTTGAAGGAAAAAAAAAACAAAACTGGGTTTTGGACTCTGGGACGTCGATGATTGGTTTTTGTTGAAGGGAAATGAAAAACTTCACCTTTAAGTCTTTAACTTTGCCTTTTCCTTGAGAAAAAGCTTTTGCTGAAAATTTCTGCGTTTTCCTGATTTGGATCGTGAAGATTAAAAGCTTATCATATTAGGCTTGGGATTCTTCTTTGAGCTTTGTTTTTGGCAATGCAGACTTTATATTCTTGGTGAGTTGGTTAACTCCAAAATTTGTTACCCTTTAGTATCTTTAGTTGTTCTTTCCCTTTAATTCAATACTCTGTTTTTCCATGAAACTGGATTCCTCATTATGGTTGCTTTGTTTTTGTATACTTGAATGTTGCCTTCAAATGATTTGTGTAATCATGGTTTTGCTAAGTAAAATAATCATTGGTTGGTACCATTATACTATTCTTTGGAATTAAACTGATGGAATTAGAAGATTACAACTAGAAATTAGATCTACTTATGGTTCTTTCAGGTATGATTCTTGTTTTTAAATCAATTGGGCCTGTAATAGATCATTCATAAGTTAATTACACACAGAAATGATTATTGTGCTTTCCCCCCTCGAAATCATTTACATGAATTAGTATGTACTCTTTTACTGAAGTTTGATTATTGTGCTTGGCATGGATAATCGATGGTCCTCTCCTGGTTGAGTTTTAGTCTTATGGTATAGTTCTGGTGTATAAACAGACTCTAATTCCATGCATTATTTATTTATTCTCCCAAGCCAAAAAGTTTGATGATAATGTTTTTAATGAAGTTGTTGCTTTCATTATTGAATGGATTTTATAAAAGTATGTCTCTGATACTTGAATGTGATTATCCACTGACCATGGAAGGAATATTCTTCCCCAGTTTATCTTATTTTATAAGCAATGTAATGGAAATGATTAGAGCTCATTTGCATGCTCAAATTGGATGAATTCTACCATGGATGCTTCTCTGACCAAAATGAGTTTCATTGATGGTGAACAACTCAACCGCTGTAGATGATTGACAATTGCCGGATGCCTTTCTCCAATGTCAAAACACGAAACGCAAAGGAACAATCACCATTCTCAATAAGGCCTTAGGCCCTCAAGCCTGCTATTATTGTTTTTTGTTTTGCTCCTGCATTTCTACTGAAGTTTAGGTTTGAAGTGAAGCAAGTTTGAATCATCGGTTTGATTATGCACGTATGGATGATTTTATTTCATATTAGTAACATGGCCATGAATCCTAGTTAACAATTTTAGTTAGATGATCTTCTACTGCTGCATATTCGTGAATATTCTATCGTAATCACGGTCTTCCAGGCTATTTAACATACTTTCTTGGATATCTTTGACCATGCTTTTCATGTAAGTTGGGTTTCGGAGTGTGATTCTTTTTTCTCGTTAAACTAGTGAAGAAGGGATGGAGATCAGAAAGACTATGGAAAACAAAGGGCCCTTGCTCTGTGGACCATAGCAATCTCGCTTCTTTGGCATCGAAAAGGCAGAAGGCCGACTTGTCTTCACCACAAAGGTTTTTTTTAGCCATCTTTACTCCACATTAAATCTCTTCTCAATGATACGTATTACATACATTAATTTCTTCACTATGTACTAAACTAAGTGCTATATGCCGTTTGTTTCTAATATTAGTATTATCTTAGTTTACTCTTTCTGGCAATAGGATAGAAAGAGAAGTTTGGCGAAGGCATTGTCGCTCTGCAGCTTGTTTCACCATACGAAAGGTAAAATTTTCAATTAATTATTTACATCAGAGTAGCATTTATTTATGTCTTTAATGACGGAAGTTGTCTATCCTGTTATAATTTTGAAGCCGATCTGGTTCATTGCAGACGGACACAGCTTCTGTCCTCTTGGAGGCAATGGAATACATACAATTTCTTCACGAACAAGTTAAAGTTGGTTTCCGTTTCTACCGTACTTAATTATCCTCGCAATTTACGTTTCGGTATGTTAAGAAAATTTCAGGCATAAATGTCATTTTAATTTGAAATTTCTTGGCCTTCTGTGTTTTTTCCCGGTATTTACAGGTGGAGTGCTCCATACCTCCAAACCTCACCTACAATTAATATGCAGGTAAGCATCAAATGGACCGAAGTACTAACAATTATGATATGTAACATGAAACACAATCATAGTTCAGAAGTTATGGCTGCATTTTAACGGGATTTGTCTTTTTGCTTCCAGATTGTAGAGCATTATAGCCTGAGAAACCGAGGTTTATGTCTTGTTCCAATCTCTTGTACTGTCGGAGTTGCTCGGAGCAATGGTGCTGATATTTGGGCTCCCATCAAGACCACATCTCCAAATTTGATTAAGCCATCTCACAATCCAGCATCTCATTTCACGGTAACCGGAAGGCTTCGAAATCCAGTAAATCGGTTTAGTAGGTAACCGACTTATCATCCAAGGCACAAACTATAAAGGAATATGGTTGTAGGCAAATTATTAGTCTTAGATTGGTAGCATTGTGTATCTAAAATGCAGTCCTGCACCTCCTAGTTTTATGTCGGTGCCGGAACGACATGCATTCGATCTATTCGGTTAAAAAAAACTTTGTAACTCTTTAAATTGTATCTATTGATATATTAAGTACTACCCGAGGCAATTAATGCGATTAAGCTATGATTAGTGCAGGGGAGGTGTCCTTTTGAAGTAACCCATGCCTCCCAAAACAGGGGCTAAAGGTGGCATTAATGATCAGGTTTGGCCCCCTGTTGTTGAAAGGTCATTTTGTAATGGCGTTTTCTTTTTATCATCATTGTCCTAATTGTGGACCACCGTCTGCAGCCATTGCCGGGATGCTTCATGTTGGGATAACCGAAAACCCCAAACATTGAAAAAAATAAAACCTATAAAACCAAAATATTTTAGTTTAATTGCATGATTGAGTACCTATATGCTAATCTTTTACATATATATTTTTTATTAAAATCTAATTAATATATATAAAAAGGTAATTTAGAATTGTACAGCACTGCACTACAGCTAATCCGATTTATAATTGTGTTAAGGGGCATGATACATACATTATTCTAGTTTGATCTCTTTTCAGACAGAAAGTCGATAAATAATGACCAACCACAATTTATGAATGACAAAGGCTATCACAAAGAAATCATTCAATCATGCTGAATTAGGTTTTCCTTTCTCTTACAATAACTGGGAATGTGAACAAAAGTCTACGAGCTTGCGGATTTGGGTTGAACTTTCTTCTGCAGGAATTGCAGTATGTGTTCCCGTTTCCAATTGTCGATTCTGCACAAGAATCACAGGAGTAAGAAGGCTCATTGTTTTCACCAAACTGTGAGTAAGAATAATGAAAGCTAAAAAATGGGGAGACTGTTGTTTTCTACGTCTTAAAAAAGGCTTGCTTTTTTGTTGTTGTTGCATGTATGCATATATCTCGAGAATCGACGGAGAAACAGGAGGTTCAAGGTAGAGGAAAAACGTGCTAGGATGTTGAATTTAAGTGCCATACTTTAAATGGTGAGAAAGCCAAAGTAACTGTCAGCATGGATTCCCCTTGGTGAATATTGCATTTCAATCCAACATAAGCTAAGTGCATCAATACAGGGAACCTAACCTTGTAGTTTCCTTATGTTGTCCGTCATCATCCAACATGATCAACTTGGGTGGAGAATTGAAAAGATATTGAATTTTAACCGTCGGGAATTTGTCTTTCTCTTCTTCGATGAATCCAACAATCTCCGGATAGAATACTAGTTTCCTCATGCATACTTCCAGTATTGCGCCTGAATACGTAATCTGCAATTGCACAAATATAGATGCAACTTTAGATATTAGGGAAAAGAGGGGGGGAAACGCAGCATGTGATACCAAATTTAAGAAACAACTTGTATTCCCACTGAAAACAAAAAATGTGATGGAGAACAAGGGAACGACAAATATCAAGAATTTAGCAGCTTTTTTTCAGCAGGCCCATCACATGGTCCGTTTTCCACTTCTTTTGGGGGATAAATACCATTCCCTTTCCCGATAAGAGGAGAAAATGAAAATGAAATGAGCAGACTAAAGGAATGCAGAGTTAAGATCAAGTCCCCATTTTGGGGATTCAATAACAATGTAAGAATCCATTAACACTTTTTCTAAACAGCAACATCCTCCCTTTCACAACTCTCAATCTAATCTGAGAATAAATGATTTCCACCAGCATAAAATTTCGCCGCTGTTCATGCCTAGACTGATAGCTTAGCCATAGGCTCTCGACATGCACCACTCGAACACAAGCTCTGAAGTGGGACGGCCCTCCATTATTGGAATTGGGTCAATATCACTAAACCTTTGCCTAAAGCAAAGAGAAGTAGTTGGGAAGCTGCATTTGTTAGCACCAAATACCAGATTGAATTCCCTTTGGTGTCTTCACAATTTCGCATGGCGTGCACCGAAGAATACACTATACGGATGAGCCGAGCCAACGGGTGATTCGAATAAGAATAGGGTTCATGGGATCGACTGGATTTATGTCATTTTAATCTACGACTCATCACGAACCAAATCATCTCAAAAATAAAAGAATTGTCGTTATTTATAAAGATCACGAGTTCGAACATTAACTCACAAGAGTGATTTAACATTAACATGTGCCAAAAAAAATAATAATCTATGAACCAAAAAAACTAAACTTACACATTTCACAAGTTCCTAGTGCCGATCCCCACCTCCCATATGTGCCATTTTTCTCACCTCGCCTTTAAGTTTCCCCTTTCCCGATAAGAGGAGAAAATGAAATGAAATGAGCAGACTAAAGGAATGCAGAGTTAAGATCAAGTCCCCATTTTGGGGATTCAAACAATGTAAGAATCCATTACACTTTTTCTAAACAGCAACATCCTCCCTTTCACAACTCTCAATCTAATCTGAGAATAAATGATTCCACTAGTGGTATTATAGAACTGAAAATATTATTTTAGAGAAGAAAAATAGAGGATGAAGAGTACAGGGATTTAGTGAACACACATTTGAGGTTGGAAATCTATTAAAGAATAAAATTTGAATCCTACTCCAATACCAATAAAACCCATCTCCAAAGCATATTCATACCTTACTTGTAGAATCATCCGAGCCTTCAGTGCAGCATTTCTTGCAATCAGATATCAACTCTGTCATCAAAACATATAGTTACAGTAAGATTGATGCTGCAATGCATTTTTCAATTGTCTGGTCTTTAGTTGATTCAATATGTAACCATAAACACACCAAAGCAGCTGTATTCGTTAAAATCTCCAGTGTCACTCTTTTTTTCCGTTAATCAATCCATCATAGTTTGCACACAATGATGTTGCCATATCGCACCAGTCTCCCACCTTAACTATTATGCGATGGTTCAGCATACTTGACAATAACACCATAAAACAGTTAATCACAAGGCCTTTCATTTTGTACCAAATGCTCCAAATGGTTCACATATAACCACTGCAGTTAAGATGTTCCCAACTGCATGGGAGGATGACAACCAAATAAGTGTACAGTGCGCTTTTTGGTGCTAAATACAGTTCCTTGCTAACTGAAGAACATCTACATTTTCTTTGGTAAGCCAACCTTGCTCCAGTGAGCAAATACAAACTCTTCTCAGTGACGGAATCGAATAGGAATGTGACAAGACTAACAGATGGAGAACAAACTTTTTCAGCTCCTCCTCTTCATAGCTGCATTTCCATTGAATAACACAAGGTATATCCAATTATACACGGGACACAGATAAAACTTATGCCAATTTAGACCTTTTAAGGCAGTGATGAAAAAGAAGAGAATGGAAATAAACAGAGCAAGTTGAAGAGACTGAAATTTAGTTATAAGTATCACGCCATAACTGTCAAGATAGATAACTAACATGTTTCCCAGTTTTGGTCGCCACTTTGAAACAATTGGTGGAAACAGACGTAAACGGCCATTATAACGATTTAGCACCAATTCACAAACTACCACTGATGTTATATGCAATAAGTATGCAGAAAATGATTTCAAACATACCAAGATGAGTATAAAAAACGAATAAACGCATAGACAGCTCCATGAGGCACTCCAGGGATTTTGATGTATCTCATGCCATGCTTTACTTTCAATATCCGGAGAATATTACCCAGCACAGGTGATGCAATACTCTGGAAAAGGGAAGGAAGAAATTTTAGCTCATAAAGCAGAAATCAAAATACTATGAATTGAAAACATTACATTCCTATAGCTTCAACCTTTCCTCATGTATATGGTGACTAAATTAGAAACGGTATTCTTCCAATTAAAAGGAAACCAATTGAAGCTTGAACACTCAACATTTTTTTATTTTAAAAGTATAAATATTATATGAACAATATATGAACGCATATAAAATATATTAGACATTTTATCAAAAACAAATGTACCGTATTAACAATTTTAAAACTATAAGTATCACGTTGGACGTTGCAATAAAATTATAAATATATAATATGATATTTTTTAAAGTAATATTTAATATGAATCATATGATATTATTGTTTCTTGATAGTAATAGAAAATACTTGGTTTGACAATAAAGGAAAATACGAGAATCGCGGTAAGATGAAAATATTATTATATTTTAATTAATATATTAATGGATAATGAAGTAACGTGATTTAAGGTTGGTCGTGTCTTGATGAGTCAGGAAATATATTAATAATTATATATATATATATGTGGAGTTTTAATTAGAACACCACTCACAAACTTGCAATGAATAAATTATTAATTATATATCGCAATTAGGGGTGTGCAAAACCGGACATCGGATACGATCCAAAATTTCGAATACTTAAATTTGATCCTTATTCATCTGAAAAAACCATATATCCGAAATTCATGTATCCGATTTTTTCGGATTGAATATTCTAATCCGAATAAAATTTTAATTTGAAAAAAATTTAATTTTAAATTTTTAAATTTTGTGATTTAATGTTATATATTCGATACTTCTACTATATTATATATATATAGTTACTACACACAATAAATAATTAAATATACTATAATTTTTATTAAGTGAGAGTTGCTAGTGGCAGGGACGGAGTCAGAACTAAATATTGAAGGGGCCAAAATATTGGACTATTTAAAAATATAAAGACTTATTAGATATTTAAACTCAAAATTTAGCATGAACTAAACGACCTTAGTGATTAAGGGAATTTATCCTTGAGGTCTCGAATTCGAGCACTGCACATGTAGAGGTATGAGCGTTCATTGTCAAATGAGAGTCTTTGTACAATTGTTATTAGACCAAAAATTTTGAGAACACAGGTTATCCTTCTTTAGTTCGGTCGTTAATTGATTAAATATTTAATAAATTCTAATATTTTTTAATTTAAATATTTATTTTTACATGAACCAAAATACTAATAGACTAAAATTATATCGAAATATAAATTTTAACAGGGATCAGACCCCAAGCCCTTACTAAGCTTCGTCCTTGGTTAGTGGGTTACTCTTTATTGGACTAAATGTATCTAAAATTTAAAGACCCAATTTTTTTGATTTTCGGATAACTGAAAGTGGAATTTATCCGATCCGATTATCTAAATAATTTTCGAATATCCGATCTAATATTCATAATTAATAAAATAGATCAATTATATGAATTTTCTGATCAAATCACTGGATCAAATCTTTGCACATCCTACTCGTAATCAGTCGGCTTTGGACTTTAAAGCATACCACTCAAAATTTCTGAGCTCAAATTTGTCACAACCACCTTTCGGGTGACAACGGAATTATGCTTCGACTTGAAAAAAATGTTAGAGCCGCCACACTATGCTGTCACCACAGCTCGTATAAAGCACCGAAGTGCCACGTAGAATTGCACCTAAGTGCCGTGTAGAAATGCACCGAAGTGCCAAATAAATGTCTCTAAGGACCACGTAGAAATTCCTCTAGAACCGTATACATATTCCAAGGACCAAGTATGTGTCTCAAAAGACCTCATATATGTTCCAAAGGATACATATATGTCCCGAAAGACCGCGTAGACCCTCGACTCTTGGTATGCCAACTATACCCCTAGCTCTCATGACACATGTCATGGGCATTATCTTTTATATCCTTTTTCATATTCATATAAACATACATATTCGTATAAGCTCGTAGCTTCATTCACATATACATGTAATCATGTAGTTCATGTAATTCTCATATCACATATACTATCTCTTCGTATATCTAATGTCATGTATCATCTGGTAATCATGTAAACAGTCTCTATCATATAACTTATTTCATGTACTTCCATTATTTCATTTTAGTGTTTTACACAAATCCTATAGTATATACAAAGCATATCAATATCTTTAGTCATGCATACATATAATTAATATAATACATATAATCACATATAGCACATATAATCATAACAAACACATAATCATGTTCATGACTTCATGTATATTACTCTAGGAAATAGACTCATCGCAAGTCTTATTTCCATTTAACAATACATGTCACTAGTATGCACTCACCTGGCCTCCCTAGTCAATTCCAATCTCTTATCTTTCCCCTTGATCGATCTTACTTGTCAATGATTCCGGAACTTGTTTAGGCTTTGAATCTACATAATTATATATTTTAAGGAAATTATCAGATACCTACACCTTGTAATCCGATACTAACAACTTAAACAAACTTAATAAACTAATATTCACTTTTTCCTTTAAGGGTGTACCGATGCACTATAGGCGCATCGGTACCCAAAATAGCTTCAAAATATTCATGCATCGATGCACCTTCAAAATTTGCCTTGGTGCATCGGTACACACTCATAGTGCATCGATATATTCCTGGCATTCGATGTTTCTTCTTTAAAGAGTGCATCGATACACTTTGAATGTGCACCAACACACCTTGCCTAGAAATTACTCTTTAAGCACAATAATTCACTCTTTCATCTTCAAAACTTCATGATTCATCCTCTTTTATATTCCTAACTTACATATATCTGCTTAAACTCATTTATATTCATTTATCTTGTCTTTAACCTTAATATCCTCCTCTTTATTAACTTCAAGAATCATACCAGATTTTCAACATGTTTTAACACTCATCTATCACTTCATATTTCTTAATTTAACCCTTGACAAGTCAAATTCAACTTCAAAGTCTATTAACTCCTTCTATTTCAAAAATTCACTTAAAAACTCATTTTTCTTAATTTCTCATAACTTGTTAATCTTTGAGTTTTAAGCCACCAACGCTTTCCTTAATCTTTCTTAACATCCAAGAATCAAAAAAGCTTTAAAACGAAAGAATTAACCAACTGAAGACCCACTTACCTTATACTAGGCTTCACGGTGGAGAGGAGGAAGAAGAAGACTGAAGAATGCTCTGGAGAATTATCTCATTCCCCACGTGTTTCCCTCATCTTAAAAAGAGAACAAAAATCTTTCTTATCAAATGACCAATTTGCCCTTTTCCTTTAATAATTACTGAAAACTTTCAGGAAATATTTTCAAATAAATCATTGAACTATTCAACTTTTCCATTTTAATAAACAATTCTGAAATTTTACAATTTAGTCACTAACCCTTAGTTTGGGATGTTACAATGTCGGATTCGAGAGTCGGTAACGGTCAAGGAATGATTAGCACCCTTGAATCGCTCTTTCGGTACCATTTTAATTTGTCGGTTGACTTAATTGAGAAAATTAAAATTTAAAATTAAAATTTAAAAACTCGATTCAAATTATTTAAATTTGATTGGTTGAAAGTATCCCTAAAAAGTCAAAAATAATAGATAAGAAATAAGAAATAAATATTAAATAAATCAAAGGGAAAAATTTTAAAAATAAAAATAAAAATATTAAAGGAAAAGAAAAAAATAAAAATAAAATAAAAATATTAAATAAATTAAAGGGAAAAACAAAATAAAAAAATAAAAAATGTTAAATATTAAAAGTATAAAAAAAAATAATAACAACAACAACAAAACCCAATTCCCATATGCAATGGGTAAGGGGGAGGTAGGGTAGTAGGCTGCCCCAACGCCAGGTTGAGAGTAGCTTCCGTGGAAGACCTCCGGCAGTCAGAAAATTAAAAATATAGATAAAATGCAATGCATGTATAAATAAATACATAAATACATAGTTGAACAGTATTCATATGTCATTAATATCATTAATATCACTTGCGCGTCTGTAATGGGAAGTAATCCCTGCCAATAAATCCCTGCGAAAAAATCTTTGCATATAGACAGAAATGTAAGACCCAGATAAATTTAAAAGTGAAGAGAATGGTACACAGAAGTCAACGGTAGCAAGCCCCAGTTCTAAGCCTTCATAAATACCAATAACAGAAACGTAAAAAGTAGAAGTAATGGAAATTACTACAAAGGCATTAAAAGAAGACAGAGATGATACACCCTAAAGATGTGACCCACACTACTCGACTACCCTAGTCTTAAGTCTCCATACTTTCCTATCAGAGGTCATGTCATCAGAAAGGGCTAAATCCATCAAATCAGATCTCAAGCAGTCTTCCCACTTCCGCATTGGTCGTCCTCTCCTTCTAACACCGTCGACTGTAATCGACTCTACCCTCCTGACCGCATCCGACGGTAGTCGCCTAAGGACATGCCAAAACCATTGGTACTAAAAATAATCTGCAAGAGAAAAATAAAAAGTTAGGGGGCCAATTTGCAAAATATAAGAAATGTATACAAGGATAAAATTGAACAAATTGAAAATTCAAAGACAAAATTGAAATATATGACCAAAATGAATTACACATCAAAAATGAGGGACTGGGAAAATAATTTAACTATTGCCTAATTACACTGTGGTTCATCCCCTATAATAGCCCAAAACCGAAAAAACATTTTTACCCAAAACACAAAAAAACTCCCCAACCTCTAAAAAAACTCTCTCACCCAGATTGACCGGCTGAAGGCCGGTCATCCTCCTCGTCCCAGTCTCTGCCGCCCGCCAGCCGTCGCCTCCGATGGCCGAAAAAAGCAAAACTTACCCCTTTCGAAAGACCTCAACCCCAGGAAACTAAAACTGAAACCAAACCCAAATCCCCACAATCGGCGTAGATCTAGTTTTAAACTCTTGGTTTTACCTTTCTCGGCGAACCTTTCGACTTCCGAAGGCTCATTTTCCGAGATGCACTCCGATGATAACTTTGAGCCTTCTTATTTCTCGCCTTTGAATACTGTTTTTTGGCTTGGCTTTTTTGTGTTATGGTTGTATGCTATTCAATTCTCTCGGTTGTTTATGATTTTATATATATTTTATTTGGTTCCTTGGTTGCCTCTTTTGTTTCATTTTTCTTTGTGGTGTGGTTCTGGTTCTGTTGTGTTGATGTTTGTTGTGTTTGGTTGCCCGATGATCCTTCGTGACAGACTTGGTGGGGTATTTATATCCCAGCGCCGGTGGTTTGTTCCTGGTGATCTTGAGCTCATTCCCGTTATTTCAGGACGTTAGTGGACTGTTCATGGTTGTGGGTTATTTCGGGATGGGTCAGTCCCATTGGTGCGGTCAAAAAACTCGTTGGCCGATTGTTGATCTCTGATCTCCACGCTTTGCGCGTGGAAGCCACGCTCCATATGTGCGGTGCTGTAGCAAAATGTAAAAACCCTAATCCTGGTGGCTTGCTGGGTCAAGCATGCCTACACGGTTGGCAGCCCACACCCTTACTGGATGAAAATTATATATTATATATTTTCAAAAATATTTAAAAAATTATACTATATAATATATATATATGTGTGTGTAAAAATCCGATGAAAATGAGTGTCTACAGCTGGCCCTCTTTGTCCTTTTTCATATAACGAAAATAGGACAAAGATAAAAGGACAATTTTTGTTCGATATGAAGGGGTCTCTGAGTCTAATATCCTCTTGTGGAGTTGAAAATTGACTCTGATATTGCAATTAGGAATAACACCCTGTTAAATTGAGTTGCGGATGACTCCTCCGTCTCGAACTCAAGTCCGTCTTGAAATGATATAAATTGAAGCCGTAATTCAAAATTTGAATCGGAATGTGACTTCTTGTTGCCAAATCGTAGTCAACTTTGGTATTCTTCTCGTTTAAAGACCTTGGTTTGAAATTCGACTGGAAAGTAGTTTCTCGACACTACCATGTGGTTGATAGGCCCTCGAGCTGAATGAAATTGAACTCAAAAGTTTGTGTTGACATATAACCCTTCTCGCCTTGAGTTTGTTGTACTGAGCTAAGAGATTGCCCCAGATCTTCCTCTTGACTTAAAGACCTCAATTTAAACTTCAATCAAAAAGTAGTTCCTTGCTGCTACCATGCGGTTGATATGTCATCAAGTTGAATAGAATCAAACTCGACAGTTTGTGTTGACAGATAACCCTTCTCGCCTTGAGTTATGTTGTAATTTGATATGCCCTTGAGCTGAATATAATCGAACTCAAAGGTTTTGGTTGACAGATAACCCCTTTCTCGCCTTGAGCTATACTGTAATAGGCTGAGAGATAACCCCCTGTTGTTGCAAATGACCAATTTGCTGTGAAACTAAGTCAATCCACTTAGGCATGATATTCTTCATCGTGAAGTTGAAATCGTGGATGGCTCATTCACTGTGAAGTTGAGCTTTGGATTGAATGTCCTTCATTGTGAAGTTGAAATCCAAAATTGCATTGCTTTCAAGTTCAATATATTTGTTGTGAAGTTGAAATTGACTCTGAATGAAACTAGAAAGTTGTTTGTTGACACATTTTCTTGGATTAAGTTGTACTGTAATTTCCTCTAAATGAAGGATGGCCCCCCTTCACGGGTCTAAGCCAATCATAATTCTTTATACTCCCCTTCAAGGGAAAGCAAGTGGTAAATTCTGTCAGTCGGATATCATCCATCATGGAGTTGAAAGCTGGCTTGAAAATGTTAACTGGAAACTTGTCATTCATCGTTGAGTTAAGCTGAAATGGATTCGTTCTGGATTGCCTCTTGAACCCGTCTGAAGTTGATTATATGATATGTTGATCTTTCAATATGTCAAGTTGGTTTTAGGTGTAACTCCCTACCGATGATTAAGAAACCACCATCAATATTTCTTGAAGGTGTTTTTGAATCGAGTATCTTTCGCTTGAAGTTGAAACTTGACTCTAAAGCTGCAAAAATTATGTATGAAGAAATGATAAATATGATGCTCTTAAGTATGTCAAGATATATGCAACATGAATTAGCTCTTGTTTTATCTCCTAGATGGAGTCTCGTTCTTTGTGTGCTAATCTGGTCCTTGGAATCGATCATGCCCCACTTTGTTCTTGGGTTGCAGCCTTTCACATTTGAAATTGTCCTATTTGAAAATGTTTTTCTCATTTATCTTATTTTAGGAAAAAAAGAATATAATTTTTAAAACATTACCCCTTAATTCAAGCTCACAATCGAATAAACTCATAAACATGAGTTCACAGAAAATCAAAATAATCAATAGCTCTTTTAATATTTTCAGAGTTATAACTCTTTGACAAATATCCAAATTTATGAGTTGACCTCCTATTTTCTAAGGTTTCGACCATCAAAATGTCATTTTTTTCTCGGTCTTTTGATCATTGAAACATTTTTCTCTTGGTATTTTAATCGGATGCGGACAAAATGACGCAACTAGCATAATCAATTACTAGACCTTCTATTTTGGTTCTCTGAAATCTTCCATTTGTTAAAGCTTTGTATGCTTCTCTAACAAAGGCAATGCCGAAATATCAGTTTAAAAATAAAATTCCTGAGTGCTCATGTAAACTTGACTATAACTGGTGTTCCTTAACTCCCTTAGTCCATCATTACTGAAAACTCCTTGTTTATATAAATTTGATTTAATTTGCCATTGTCTGGATAGCTGAATCTTATCCATAAAGTCAGGGTGTTTAACCAATTGCTCTAGAGGGAAAACTTATTATTATAATCACTTTTATCAGGTTAGTTGAAGGGTTCAGCTCATCATAAAGTCTTCGGCCTGACAATTACAGTAGAGAAAACACAGAATTGCCAAGTGTCCGAGCAATGTCATGGGTTGAATGCAATCTGTTCATAAAGTCAGGCTTTCGAGTTTCCTCCATAACCAATTGCCTTAGTGGAACAGCTCAACTTTATGGATTCAATTTCTTAAGATTGTCAAGAAGAACCTGTTATAGTCTAGGTGTTTGTTGAAAGTCAAAAATTTCATCTTTAGAGTTTAATTTCCAAGCAACTAACCTAAACTAGATTCACCTACTCGACTATTCCATCTACGAAAATCATCATCATCATTGAACGTCTTAAACAAAAGTATAGTAATGTCATATGAAAAAGATTCCTCATATTATTTGATTCTATGCATACCTAAATTGTTGGGACCGTCGGTATACCCCATGGCGCAGCGGAAACAATACTCGACGATCTCACCAGCGATCTAAGTACGAAAAACTAAAATCGGGAGGAAGGGATACGAATACTTACAGTGGGTTCTTTGAAAAACAGCAAGGATAACAGTGAATATTGGTGGTGTAGATTGGTTCGAATCATAAGCCTCCACGAAATCAACTCTCGGCCTCTACTTAGTTCACCCAATTGCGAGCAATAATTTTGTTGAATTATGTTTCGATATAACAAATTTAAAGACAAAATGTTTTTGGGCTTGAATTAAATTTATTCAAAGTTTTGAAAAGGTTTCAAAAATAATTCAAAGTTCATTAAATTCGGATTTGAGCAAAAATACTAAAGGGTGTCAAAGTGCATCCATGCACCCCTACAGTGCATCCACACACCCCTGCAGTGCATCCATGCACCTGCCACTAGTGCATCGATGCACCATGTAGTGCATCCATGCACTCCATTTTGAATGCAATTAGTGCATCAATGCACCCTGCTGTGCATCCATGCACCAAGGCTGCAACGGCTAGTTTATTTGAATTTAATGAAAGGGTATCGATGCACCTTGAGAGTGCACCGATGCACAATGTTATGGGTAGCCTTTTTGAGTAGAAAAATCATCCCCCAAACGGCTCCAGAACATCCCCAACGATTATATACGACATCAAACACATTCCAAGCTATAAATACAAGCTAAGGACACTTGAAGAAGTAAGAGAACAAATATCCAAGCAATCAAACACAAGAGAAGAGTTTTTCATTCTTATTTCATCTTTCTCTTGTAAATATTTTGTTCTTGTGAGCTCAATCTTGTAAACACATAACTTAGAGAGGTTTTCTTGTTTACATCTTTTATCATTTTGTAAAGAGGTTTTGGTTCTAGCTAAGCCTTGTAAAGGCTAGGGGAAAGGTTCTAGTTTAGCTAGTGAAAAACTAGGGAGTTGTAAGGTTACTCTTTGTCCTCAAAAGAAAGAACAAATTAGTGAATTTATTGGAAATCCTTGGTGAGGAGATAAGGTGGTGGACGTAGACTTTGTTTAAGAAAGTCGAACCACTATAAATCGTTGTACAATTCTCTATCTTTCAATATCCTTATTCTTTAAACACAAAAACCGTTTCGACCTCACTTTGCAAGCTCTTCCGATTGTCGATTCGAGCTTCCGAAAATCCCAACAATTGACATTAGAGCCTAACTCATTAAGAAGGTTTAACCACCTTAAGACGATCCTCGAAGAAGCTCTACCAATTTTCGACGCAACCGATAAAGAAATGACTTTTTCCTCCGGTGCTTATTATCTTAAAGAATATCCTATTATGGATTCACAACCGGTCAACAAGCCACCGTTCTTTAATGGAGCAAATTATGCACATTGGAAGAATAAGATGATGTACTTTATTCAATCCTACAATGTAGGATCTTGGAACTCAATCATGAATGATTACTCCTCTCTATCTGGCAAGTGCAACGATTGGAGTAGAGAAGAGCAGAAAAATTTTCAGCTCAATTCTAAGGCTATACATATTCTATTATGTACTTTAGGCCCAAATGAATATGGAAGAATATCATCTTGTTCTAGTGCCAAAGAGATTTGGGATAAGCTCTAAGTCACTCATGAAGGAACCGACGAAGTGAGGGAATCAAAGAAAATTCTTCTCAACCATAGCTACGAGAACTTCAAGATGAAACTCGATGAAGACATAAAAGCTATGACAAATAGATTTTCTATGATTGTCAACAGTCTCAATGGATATTGAGAAGTAATCTCAAATGAGAAGCTTGTGAGGAAGATAATCTACTCTCTTTCAAAGGAGTGGCAATCAAAGAAGACGGCCATTTTCGAAGCAAGAAACCTAAAGTCTTTCACTCTTGACGAGCTAATTGGTTCCATTCTCACTCATGAGATGATGGTGAAGGAAGATGAAGAAAGGGAAGAGAAGAAAAACAAGAAGAAGGAGGAGGAGGAAGAGGTAGGCATTGCCTTCAAATCCACCAATGAAAGCTATCAAGATTCAAGTGATGAGGTGGATGAAGACGATGATGAACAAGAAGAAGAGATGGTCAAGCTCTTGAAGGAACTCAAGAGATTCATGATTTCCAAGGAAGTGAAACATGAATCAACCAAGAAGAAGAGTCCCCCGGAATGTTTCAATTGTCAAAGAAATGGGCATGTCAAGTATAAATGTCCTCTTTTAAAGAAAAAGGGGAAGAAGGCATTTGTTACATCTTGGAGTGATGAAGATGATTCCAACGATGAAGATGAAGTAGTCAACCTATGCCTCATGACCACTCAAGAAGAAGTTGAGGCATCTTCTAACTCAAATGAATTTAATTCATTTACTTTTGATGAGTTACAATATGCTTATAATAGGTTGTATTTGGGATTTGAGACCATGAATTCCAAATATACAAAATTAATTTCAAAACTCAAAATTAAAGATAATTTGATTTTGAAAGCAAAAGTTGATTTTGAAAATCAAAATGAAATTTTGAAAAATGATTTAGAGCTTTCAAAAATCAAAATAAATGATTTAGAAAAACAAAATTTTGAGTTAGAAGTTAAGCTTGAAATCTTAATAAAAGAAAAAGAATTAATTTCTAAAAATAACCTATTATGTTTAAATATGGAAAAATGCTCACATTGCCATTATCATGGTCATATGGAACATACTTGTCCTTTGAAGAAAGGAAAATATTTTAAAATTAGACAAGTATGGGTTCCGAAAGGAACAAGGGGTATTGAAACTAACGTTCAAGGATCCAAAGCAATCTGGATACCAAAATCTACTTAAATGTCTCTTGTAGGTTTGTGGGAGCAATGATGATGAAAATGATGATATTCAAGATGCTTTAGCCACACATGAAAATGAATGGGTAACCTCTAAGCTTAATGTTTTTAATTTTAGTTATTTGGTTGCTCATAGGATTTATGCATGCATGAGTTTTGATTTTAAATGATTATGCATTGTTTTTAATCTCATGTATGTTAAAAAATGGTTATGATGAACATTTTTATTTTTTTTATTTTTAGTTCATCATAATAAAATTTTGGTCAAAATTGGTTTTAATGCAAATGATATCTCTCTAAAAATTGATATTAATTTTTCAAAAACTTTGATTTTACAAATTTTAAATTTTTGACCTAAATTTAAATGTTTATGCATGTGATTTAAATGAAAATGATATCTCTCTAACAATTGATATCAGAATTTTCAAATGCATAACATTTTTTGAAAACTTTATGCATATGCACTTAATTTCAATAATTAATATTGCACAAAGTATTTTAGACTTGGATATATTGAATTTCATGTACTACTAACATATTTGTTATTCTTTGTTGAAATTTAATTTTGTTTAAGTGTCAAGTTCTTAAAACTAAATTTTGTTTGGAATGCATTTATTGAGGGGGAGCTTTGATTTTTCAAATAAGTTTTAAAATGTCAAATTTACTACTTACTCTTCAAAGTTATTTTGAACTTCAAAGATTGAATTATTTTTTTATATAAAAAAAGGGAGAGAAGTTTGGTTTGAAAAATTCAAATTCTTAATGAAAAAAGGGGGAGCTTAACATTTTCATATATTTTCAAACAATTGGTAACAATTGATATCATTTTGTTAACAATTGGTATCTTTTTCATTAAACATTTTATTAAGGGGGAGTTTTGCCAAAAACAATTTTTCAAATGTTTTGTTATATCAAAAAGGGGAGATTGGTGAATTATGTTTCAATATAACAAATTTAAAGGCAAAATGTTTTTGGACTTGAATTGAATTTATTCAAAGTTTTAAAAAGGTTTCAAAAATAATTCAAAGTCCATTAAATTCATATTTGAGCAAAAATGCTAAAAGGTGTCAAAGTGCATCCATGCACCCCTGCAGTGCATCCATGCACCTACCACTAGTGCATCGATGCACCATGTAGTGCATCCATGCACTCTATTTCGAATGCAATTAGTACATCAATGCACCCTGCTGTGCATCCATGCACCAAGGCTGCAACGACTAGTTTATTTTAATTTAATGAAGGGGTATCGATGCACCTTGATAGTGCACTGATGCACCATGTTATGGGCAGCCTTTTTGAGTAGATAAATCATCCCCAAACGGCTCCAAAACATCCCCAACAGTTATATACGACATCAAACACATTCCAAGCTATAAATACAAGCTAAGAACACTTAAAGAAGTAAGAGAACAACTATCCAAGCAATCAAACACAAGAGAAGAGTTTTTCATTCTTATTTCATCTTTCTCTTGTAAATATTTTGTTCTTGTGAGCTCAATCTTGTAAACACATACCTTAGAGAGGTTTTCTTGTTTACATCTTTTATCCTTTTGTAAAGAGATTTTGGTTCTAGCTAAGCCTTGCAAAGGCTAGAGGAAAGGTTCTAGTTTAACCCGTGAAATATTAAGGAGTTGTAAGGTTACTCTTTGTCCTCAAAAGAAAGAACAAATTAGTGAATTTGTTGGAAACCCTTGGTGAGGAGCTAAGGTAGTGGACGTAGACTTTGTTTGAGAAAATCAAACCACTATAAATCGATGTGCAATTCTCTATCTTTCAATCTCCTTACTCCCTAAACACAAACATCGTTCCCACCCCACTTTGCAAGCTCTTCCGGTTGTCGATTCGAGCTTCCGAAAATCCCAACAAATTTTCTTCCCCAAAACTATTTTGAGAGAAAAACGGTTGAAGGTTTTGTGTGTGTGTTCTAAAAAACTACTAGACCTAACACACACACTTTTATAGCCAAGTTACCCTAATCATATTAGGGTTTTATTATTTCAAATTAATTAAATTTATATTTAATTAATTGGAATTTAATAATCCTTTTATATCAAAGTTACCCTAATCATATTAGGGACTTTATTGTTTCAAATTAATTAAATCTATATTTAATTAATTGAAATTAAATATTCAGGATTATTAAAACATATTATTAATTAACTCTATATATATATTTTAGTAACGTACAACAAATTGTACATCTTTGCTCGTTTTAATCCTAGGATGTGACCCTGTAGGTTCTTGTAATGTTAGCAGTAATTATTAGAACAATTCTAATATTATATACAATGAGTGACATCTAGCAATATATCATTGTCACCTAAGTTACAAGAAAATATGATTCGAAATATCATCTTGGTGATTAACTCTTTTATGTATTACATCTTTATATCCTTTATATCTAGAATAGGCGCAAGTCTTGGAATAGTCACACTTGTATAGCCCATCTATTGTTTCTTGATATCTAGAGTAGACTTTAATTAACGAATAGTTTATGATATCTCATATCAACTTATTCGAGCATGGCCATATGTTTCTAGTCTTACTCAATCAAGTGGCATGTGATATATTTCCTATTATGTAGGAAGGACAAATCTTATCTTAATCATACACACTCACTACATATATTGAGATATATTTAATAACAGTCTTTATAGAGCAACCAGTTACGGAGCTTGTTTAGCTGCATCAAAACATACAACAATATATGTTGGAATAGTATTGATCTCAAGTCTGAGGATCATACATATAGTCATCACCATGAGCAATGTTATGACTATCACATAATAATCCAAGACATATGCTCATGATGGGTCAATCCAATACATTGTTCTCTAACAATATAATCATGTATCAATTCTGACATCTCTATGTCAATGACAACTCGTTGTCATCAATCAGTAACATGTTAGTCTTAAGCGTATTATTATTTTCCATGCCCATAATAATACTTGACTAGGGATCTTTTAATAATAACAATTATGTCATTATATGAACTTTATTATCTTCTAATTTATGTTAAACACATATATATAACTGAAAATAATAGTGGCAATGCCTTTATTCAATAAAATCGGTAAATAAAAGTATTATTACAATCATCATATGATTGGTCTTTGGGCATACTCTAACATAAATATCAAGTCTCTTGTTCATTCCCTTATGAGAGTAGAAGGTTATATCGGTTCTTGCGAGAGAAGGGTATGGTATTCGATCGTATCTTTATGAAAAAAGTCGTTGTTTTATCAATTTTTAATCGTGTTACTTTGCCAAATATCTATAACTCCAATCATTTACAGAGTTTTTTAATTCAGTTGATATTCAAAAAATTTCAAGTCTACAAATTTGATTCATTGCTTGCCATCTTTAAAGTGGCATAAATTCATTTAAATGTCCTTACAAAAAAACTGAAAAAAAGAAGAAAAAACAAATTCAAACAAAATATTGCAAATGATGTAATGATCTTCTTCTCAAGTTGTTGAAGTCGATCCAATTTTTGTTACGCATCTTCTACATGATTCTCTTGAATGCAAAGCAGTTCTCGATAGTGTGTCCTAGGACACCGCCATGATATTCACAATGGGAATTCTCATCATACCACCTGGGGTATGGGGACTTCATGGGTTCCACCGGATATGGGACACTACGTGGGTGTCAAAAAGTTGTTGATAAAGTTCATTGTAGGTCATGGGAATATGGTCAAAATGTTCCCTTTCCCTTTCCTTTTCCTTCCTAGGTTCTCTGGAATCTTGTCTAGAAGTACCTGACAGTACAGCTGCAGTTGATTTTGGGTTGGAGATTGTAACGCCATTATTAGTGTTGTAGGTGTTGACGTTGTTAATCTTTTCATCCCTCTTCTTCATAGGAGGTTTCTTGCTTGCCTCCTCTTCCTAAATTTTGCCTTGCTTTATGGTCATTTCTACTATCTCCCCAACCATGACTAAGTCCGAAAAATTACCATATGTGATTGCAATCAGGTGCCCGAAGTAAGGAGCCTTCAGTGTTTGCACGAAGAGCTTTCGGGTTTCTTTCTCATCCAATGGTGGATGAACTTACACAACCAAATCCCTCTATTTTGTGTGTATTGTCTAAAACTTTCGTTATGCTTCTTCTCCATACTTTGTAGCATAACTCGATATGGCCTCATGTCATTGATGTGTTTTATTGTTCCATAAATGACTTGGATGGCTGATTGTACCATCGGATGGCTGAGCCCGATAGACTCTCCTGGAAGCAGTGGATCAGGAGTTGGCCATTTCCTACATACACTGTCATCTTTCGACAGAACATGGTAATGTAGGCTGATGAACAACTGTTCCCATCAAACCTCTCGAATTTCACGGCATCGACTCTATAGTAGTCATGGTCTCCTTCAACTACCTTCATTTGGTCCTCAAATTATTTGATTTTCTCTTTCATTTTCTTTGCCTTGTTTTCTTCGTCTAAATTCGGTATATGGCAATCACCCAGATTATTCTCAGGGTTAGAAGTCTGTACCCTTACAGTAGAGGAGGCCTTCATTTTTCTAGCGGACGAGTCCCCTTGAAGTTCAGGTAAGATTCCATGTGAGATAACCACCTGCGGGGTAGGTGGCATAGCTACCCCTTCCGACTAACCTGCCCCAGGTGCACTTGCTTGATGTAAGCCAGATAACTTGACCACAATCTGATCAACCAAGGACTTTTAGCTCTTCGTGATTGTATCCAGAGTACTCTGATTGTTCTGGTTTATCTTCTCTTCTAACTCCCTCTGCAACTTGAACATATTCTCCTCGAGTTGAGCAATTTTGGCTTTCATCTTCTTCTTCTTTGAACGAGTGTTATGAGGATGAGGTGTGTCCAATGCTTGGGGTGATATATCCAGTGTTTAGGGTGGTATGTCCAGTTTTTGTTCCTTTTTTATTAGACATCTCTTGTTAGTTAACGTGAATGTAATAAAAAAAAGAAAAGAAAAATAATGCACTAATGCTTGATGCATGAGGTTTTGAGGCACTGATCCAAAAATGATTATGTTACTATAAATAATCTTTATTGGGACAAAAATATTATTTCTTAAGAGAGAAAAAATATCTTAAAGGTGTATTTTGACTAAGTTTTCTAGACCCCGAACGGTTTCTGATAGGTTGACTCATTTTCTACCATCGTCTGTCACTGGTTGAATACCCTGTCGAATCATTCTGGCTTCTCTGGTTAAACTGTGCAAGTGTCGAGCTGCTTTTTGTACTTGTTCCAAGAAATCTCGAATGGTTGCATTTCTGACTTTCACTCTATTCTGAGCATGTTCCCTAATGAAAACACCATTGAAAACCTTCATTAAAGGGAACTATCTGAAGTTCATTTGCCTGTTTCTTGAAATCGTCAACAATGGCCTCTAATTTTAGCTATCGTTTTGCCATCTTGTTCTTGTTTTCTTTGAAGGGACTCTCCAGGTCAGTAACCTTTTTCTCGTCTTGCCCCTGCAACTTTTTCCAACCCATTTTTGAAAAGTTGACTTTTGATGTACTTGATTGTGGGAACCACGTCTTCTTTATTGAATGTGATACATAGTTGCCTTGCAGATTGTCCTCATTTTCTTTCTGAGTCTTTTCTGACCATAGTCGGACATCTGCGTTTTTCATCTCTTGCATTACAACCACTTTATCCATTAATGCAAACTATTTACATTTAAAAAACACGTTTTTTGTGGACCAACACCTCTTTTGAATGATGTAAATGATGAAAATAAATTGAAAGAGAGCCAAAAATAAAAAAGAGTTAGCGAGGTAAATCAAAACAATAATGAAAATAGAAAGTCCTACCCCACATGCTTATTATTCCTACCCGGGCATAATCTCTATTCCGTATGTTAATTTTGAACAAGTCATAACCGCATAAATTTCTAGTTTACATGCTTTGAACATAAAATAAAGTAGGGCCCAAGTTCTCCTTGTTGGTGCCCTTGGGCTTGCCAGACCCTTAGTCCTAAGCCCATTACAAGCTTATGTGGACTAAGTTAAACTCGAGAGGATACATTCTCTTATGTCTATGCGTTGAATAAATTCACACGAAGACATAATGTATATGAATCCTGAAGGTTACATGCTAGGCACGCATGGAGAATAAATTATCACGAAGGCGTCGCTTTCACCCCCACTTAAAAAAGGTTTGGAACTCGGGTATAGAGCCATAGATGAAAACTTTTCCAAAAATCTGAAATAATTGAAAAAACGTCAGTACAACTATTTATTTGAAAAAAAAAATAATCAAAGATAAACAATCAGAATCAGATAAATAAATTAAAATTTATACTCGTAATTTTTGTTCAAAAGACAACCGAAAATTAATTTTGGCCTGACTCACTTACCTGTCCCCAGTGGAGTTGCCAAGCTGTCGCAACCGCTTTTCGGGTGACAACGAAATTTGTCTTCGACTTGAAAAAAAATGTTAGAGCTGCCACCGATCATTTCAAAACATTATTTAGGTTGATCGGGCACCATCTTACATGATCTGCATTGTACCATAAATATGTCGGATTTGGGTGTCGGTTACGATCAAGGAATGATTAGCATCCTTGAACCGCCCTTTTAGTACCGTTTTAATTTATCGGTTTTCTTAATTACGAAAATTAAAAATTTAAATTAAAAACCCAATTCCAATTATTTACCTTTGATTGTTTGAAAGTATACCTAAAAAGACGAAAATGTTAGATAAGAAATAATAAATAAATATTAAATAAATCAAAGGAAAAAATTTAAAAATAAAAATATTAAAAGAAAAGAAAAGAAAAGAAATAAATATTAAATAAATTAAAGGGAAAAACAAAATAAAAAAAAAAAAATTTTAAAATTTAAATTTTAAAAGTAATAAAAATAAAAATAATAAAAAGTAAAACAAATAAAACAAATAATAATTAGAAAAAAAATAAAAAATAAAAAAACATACTAAAATTAAAAGGGAAAAAAGAATAACTAAAAATAATAATATAAAAAAAGCTAAAATTAGAAAGAAAAAAATGAATAGCTAAAAATATAAAGGATCAAATTGAAACAAATTGAAACAAATTGAAATTGATGGATTAAATTGGTACTAAAAATAATCTACAAGAGAAAAATAAAAAGTTAGGGGGCCAATTTGCAAAATATAAGAAAGTAAACATGGATAAAATTGAACAAATTGAAAATTCAGAGACAAAATTGAAACAGGTGACCAAAACGAATTACACATCAAAATATAAGGAACTGCAGAAATAATTTAACTATTGCCTAATTACACAATGGTCTCTCCCCTATAAATAGCCCAAAACAAAAAAAAACATTTTTACCAAAAACAAAAAAAGTCCCTAACCTCTCAAAAAACTCTCTCGCCCACAATTGACTGGTCGAAGGCCAGTCATCTTCCTTGGCCCAGTCTTCGCCGCCCGCTGCTGCTCCGGCCGCCGCCTCCGGTGGTCAGAAAAAGCAAAACTTACCCTTTTCGAAAGCCCTCAACCCCATGAAACCAAAACCAAAACCCAAATCCCCACAAATTAGCATAGATCTAGGTTTTAAACTCTCGATTTTTACTTTTCCTAGTAGACCTTTCGAATTCCGGCGACTCCTTTTCCGAGATACACTTCGATGATAACTTCAGCCTTCTTATTTCTCGCCTTTGAACACTGTTTTTGCCTTGGCTTGTTTGTGTTATGGTTGTATGCTCTTTGATTCTCTCGATTGTTTCTGGTTTTTTTTATATGTTTTATTTGGTTCCTTGGTTGCCTATGTTTGTTCGTTTTTCTCTGTGGTGTTGGTTCTGGTTCTGTTGTGTTGATGTTCGTTGTGTTTGGTTGCCCGATGATCCTTCGTGACAGACTTGGTAGGGTATTTATACCCCACCGCCGGTGGCTCATTCCCGGTGATCTCAGGATCGTTCCCGGTTATTTCGGGACGTTAGTGAACTGTTCGTGGTTGTGAGTTATTTCGGGATGGGTCAGTCCCTTGGTGCGGCCGGAAAACTTGTTGGCCATTTGTTAACCTCCGATCTCCACGCTTCGCGCGTGGCTTCCACGCGCCATATGTGTGGCGCTTTAGCAAAATATAAAAAACCCTAATCCGGGTGGGCTTGCTGGGTCAGGCCTGCCTACCCGATTGGGCAGCCTACACCCTTGCTGGACCTGGATCGAATTTAAAAAAGAAAATAAAAAATTAATAAAATAAAAACATATAATAAATAAATATAATAATAATAATATTATATATATTTAAAAATATTTCAAAAATCATATAATATATATTTTTCAAAAATCATTTTCAAAACTATAATATATATATATATATATATATTCAAAATGTTTTCAAAACTATATATTATATATTTTTTTCAAAAATCATTTTCAAAACTATAATATATATATAAACCAATTTTTAAACAATATATATGTTTTCAAAAATCATTTTCTAAAAATTATATATTATATTTTTAAAAATATTATATAAAATTATATATATATATATATATATATATATATATATATATATATATATAATCTAGACTAAAATGAGTGTATATAATCAATGGAAGTTTTGTTTTTATGTACATCCCCAGACAACCTTGTGAAAGTTGTGATAAAATTCATGCAGCCAACAATATGTAGACACGTGGAGGACGGAGAGACATGGGGCGGCGGAGGAAAGACAAGAATGACGTGAATTGGTATTATAAAATTAAATTGAAGATCAGATCCCACCTGACCTAAAAGCTGATTCCTTTCTTGACCATCCATAATAATTTTGTCTAACCTAGGGGAGACTCTTATTTCATCATTGCTTTAGTTAATTTGATTTTAGTTGGATGAAAATGTTAATTTGACTTTATTTAATACGACCCAACCGTTACTTCTCACGACTAATAAGTCACATGTATAAGTATTATCTTCATTCGATTAATAAATTTATGTTTAAAAAATTATATTTAAATATTTTAAAAAAATTATATATAAATAATATGAAGTTTGAGAATATCATGACAACATTTTATTGTTTTTGAACTGCCAAATTTATTTTTTAAACTTAATCATACTTGTATCAGTACGACATTCAAAGATAGTTTTAGATATTGAGATCTCGAGTATTCCATAAGAAAATTGTCTTTGACTATCGTTCTTATGCAGTATGATTAAGTTTAAGAACTATCTTTGACGACTCAAAAGCAACAAATTTTTGTCTTGATATTCTCAAATTTCACATTATTTATGTATGAACTCTTTAAAGTATTTAAATCTGATATTCGAAATATGAACTCATTGAGTGATTAAAAATCAAGCTTATACACACATAACGATGGTAACGATGGCGTTGTCCGACCAACTTATACAAGTTTTAATATCATAGTTGAACTAATAACTAGTGCAGATATGATTATACAGATGAATTCGTGGATCAAATAAGTTTTAAATAAGTCAAAGGTATAATAACTAAAATAGTCTTTAAGTACATGATTCTAATAAAGGTATATAGACAATCATCCCAACGAAAAGTGAAAATGATGGGAAAAGTAAGGTTACAGTAGTAGTAAGCAGTTCACTCTTTTAGTTTAGACGAAGTATCATATTCGATAGTCCTAGTAAATCGTTAGATGATAGATTTAACTATGGTATATCATGTAGATTAACCAATTATCAAGTGAAGGGACTGCAATCATTCGAAGAACATTAAACTCTATAAATTTTCTGAAACCTTGGAGACTTCAATAGGCGGAGACCAAAAACGGAGATGTAATCTATGGAAAAGAAGAAAGTAAAACGAAAACAAATATGTGAAATGATTTGGGGAAGTAGTGTGTTACTCGTACTTGAGTTTGAATGTTAAGTATGAACATTTTATTTAAAGGTTTTTTTTGGGTATGTTATCCTAATATGTGTAGAGTATGAATCGTGAACATTGGTTTCATAGGATATTTAAAAGTTTTAGGTGATCACTTGGTATATTTCCATAGTGTTATGTCATTAACAAAATCCAAATACGAAGACGAGATTGGGAAGAGTTGTTAAGCTTCAAGGCTAATGTGAGCTTAAGGATAATTGATCATCTGAGCTTTCATGGGGCCGGGTTGATGTATCGGACTTGGACCCATCTGTAATCAAAGACTTGGCCAGCATCTGATGGACCTCAATCACATAGTTCACTGGTCAGTTAGAAACGAACCAAAGATCCCACATTTCTAAAGAACCAAATGCTACGAGCATTCATAAGACGGAGCAAGTCGATTATTGACCCTTCGGGGACATCCGATAAAATTGAAACGATACAGAGAAGATTAGCATGGTCCCTACGCCAGGATGACACGCACAAATCGAGAAATGGTCCAAATTTTTTCTGTTCTTTTTCCATCTCCTTTTCGCTTCAGAATTTAGAGGTTTTTGGTTTATTTATTTTTCTGGGTTTGATTCGATGTTCATCTTCATCTTCAGATTGTAGTTTAGAGTTTTTTTCCCTGGGTTTGGTCTGTTTAAACTCTCTCGAACAGTGAATACCTCAATAGCGATCTATATGCTTGCTTATTATCATTTCTCTGAAAATTTTCTGGGTTTGATGTTCATCTTCACTGGTTTTGTCAACTGAAGATTGTAACTTATAGTTTCTGTTTCTGGGTTTGGTCTATTTTACTCTCTGAAACAGTAAATACCTCAAAATTATTTGATTAGATTTTGTTGGAATTAACTTCTGCTTTTGAATTTTGTCCTTCAATTTCTAGAGTTAAAACTGATGGAAAAAACTTATATATGTTTATGATTAAATTACAAGTTGTCGATTGGTTTTATGCTTGCTGTAAAGCATGGAATTTCATGCTCAAATACACTTTTGTGTAGAAATTTGACTTACCATTGATCACATTTCACATTGTAGTTGAATCATAGGATTCTTTCTAAAGCTTTGCAATTTAAACAATGTGATCTTCACAAGGATTTCTATTGCATAGTGTTAATATTACTACTAACCATTGTCTGACATGTTTGCCAGATTTGATGAACTGGGGTATGAATTTCTACACTAATCCATGTTTGTCTTTGGGAAATTGCAAGTGTTTTTAACAGGGTTTTAAATTTGCAATGTGTTTATGCAGTCAATTGATATCCCTTTTCGTTTTCCTTCAAAGTGACTCATTTTATGATCAGATTTCGTGTTTCTTAGTATGGGAATTTGTCGAAAACGACAGTGGATTGGGAGCTTTTATGTAACATACCCATGAGAGAGCCGACGGACGAGAACACAGTGTGGTGCGAAGGTACTTTAAATTATATGTATACAAACAGTGATACAGAGAGTAATACTATACATTTATGGAATCATTTGTTATAGTAAGTGGCATATCTTAGAACTAGAGTTTGCATCTAGGGCAGTGATTGATTTAGGCCTTTTTTTAACACTAAATCATATGAAATTCCTTATTACTAGATTCGGGTGTCATCTTACAAAGGAAAGGTCGTTTTTGTGGTAGAAAAGAAGTCGTACCTTAAGGATAGGGGAGGGGATGTAAGTTTTCGGATTCGATTTTTGTTGGGCTGTTGCTAATGAATAATGATAATACAGTGTGCATTACCGAGTACAATCTTCTGGTGATTATACTGAGTAACTCAGAGTGTATATCTCAGATCGATAATGTTCTGGAACGAATAATGCTGTTGAATGAGATGGAAGTGGTTAGAATGCTCGTTTTAAGTTTCATTTTAGATATACGAAATATCTCTTATCGATGTTCGGATGGTTCATTTTAGATATACCAAGTGTACTGAACAATTTCGTACTTGTTGAAACCTGGAACTCAGAGATTTGCTGCTTTAAAGAAAGAGTTGGATGAAACATCAGAGGCATTATAAAATACGGAAAGCCGTTATCCGATTACGGATCGAACCATCAGAGACCTTTCCCCATTCGCAAAGATATCAACTATCAAAGCCAGAATCTCTGTTGCTCTACACAGGTATGTCAAAACATGAGCTATATACATGAAAAAGCTCCAATCTTTGGCTTCGAACTTATCACTCACACTTAAAAATACTCGGGGGATGACTTCTGCATAATGCAGGAAATAATAGACGAAGACGACAAGAAGCTGAAAGAGTTGAGAAAAACGAATATTTGAGACTCCTAACGAATAGGTGTGACTGTTCGATCGAGTCGAGTAAAAAATTTCGAGTTATTCGAGTTGACGAATCCTATTTAACAACTCGGACTTGATTTGAAATTTTTTCAAGTCAAGTTTATAAAATTCCAATTTAAGTGACTATTTTACAACTCGGACTTTATTTTTCGAGTTTCTGTTTAAATTTAATCGTAAATATTTACAATATTATAATATTATTTGATTCCGATTTAAGTGACTTTCTATAATCATATATACAATACAAATATATTTCTTCATATATTTTTTTCATACATGTCATCATACAAAGTCCTTGGATTCAACTCAAACTTGAAAATAAATTGACTAATTACTAAAAAAAATTCGAGTTATTCGAGTTACATTTTTCAACTCGATTTGAATTTAAAAAAATTTCGAGTAGAATCGAGTTTATGAAATTGTAACGCGAAATCAATTCAAGTCGAGTTTTTTTTTTGGAGTCGAATTGAGTTGAAATTTTTTATTTTTCAAGTCGAATTGAGTTTTGCTCACTCTTACCTAACGACTCTTACCTAAAGGGTTGAAAGAAGGAAAAAATAGAGTTTTCTGTAAGCATGTCTTTTTGTTACGTTGCACTTAAATCTTTATGTTCACACATTATATTCATACTTTATGACATGCATATTGAAGTAGAAATACGTCGTCGAACTTTCCAATGTTCGGATGTTTTCGTTGGCAGATTAATCCATCGTCACACAAGGATTTCTACCACTCGAGCTCAGAAAATAATATCTTAGATACTTTTTGGATTATGTCTTCGTAAGATTTTACTGTATTTTGGATATGTAACTCCATTAATATTTTAACTTAGAGCTCATGATAATTTATTTTAAATATTTGATACAACGGTTGAACTCTTTGGATTCTTTGGTCAGTTCTTGAGCGTTACGTTGGTATATATTATAAATAAATAAATAATAACCTTTCCGATAATTAAAATTATATTTATTTTATAAAAACATATTAATAATAATATAAAGCAAAATATTATAAGAATTTCTACTAAGAATTTCTACTCGGCTTTATGCAACCTTACATTAATATGTAAATGGTTACAAGAAAATTATTAAATTACCAACGATTTGCTTTCTGCAAATTTCTATTACAGCTGTTAACACTTTAATGGGTTTTGTCCCCCTTAAAAATATTTATTGTATTTCTTTGTCGATGTTATTATAGTTTTCCCAACAACTACTACTATAAGTAGTTTTATTATTATTTATTTATCAAAATCCCGTTCTTTTATTTCTCTAGGGACTGAATCCTAGAAGGCAAAAACCATGTCAGGACTGTACAATTCCAGCTTCTCCCCTGCGGGAGCTGCTTCTCCTCAAATTAGAAGCACTCCAGAGGTTGAGAGGTAATCCAACTTTAACTTCATAATCTTCTTCTCATCCAATATTAATTCCAGACAAATTAAAAATAGGCCGACTGTTGCTCGTCTTTCTCAATTTCCTTTTTTTTTTAATTTTTTGTGTTCTTCTGGGTTTAACAATTTTTTTATCTGTGTGCGTTTTTGGCTGTTTTTTTTTTCTTCCCCAGTCAGTACTTATCAGAGCTGTTGGCAGAGCATCAAAAGCTTGGACCTTTTTTGCAAGTTCTTCCGATATGTAGCCGACTACTAAATCAAGGTTAGTACTTTACTCTCACACTCTTGGATCTAGGCTTTTTTCCTGGGTTTGTTCTCCTTCTAAATTACCCATGTTAGATCAGTCTGATGGAGTGGAGTTAATGCTTATCATGTTTGATTGTATTATGGTCTTGGCTCTGATAATATACTTGACTCAATGTTTGTTGGTTTTCTGTATGTTCCAATGTGTTATGGATAGTGTCTCAACACTTGAACTATTTGTTCATGACAAAGTCACTCGTGATCACTGTTAAATGGGCTTTAAATCCCATCTTATTCAACCGGCATGCATGTCGAGTATCAAGAATTCATAGCCTAGGTTCTACCTGGGTTCTTATGGGATCTTTACCCCTTTTGATTGAAGTGCCATGCATTTTTCATAGATACATTTGAAGAGTTTCTTAAGTTTTGGATTTTTGAAAACTTATTGCAGTTGGAGTTTGACTTATCTCTTCAGAAGAAAGTCTGAGTATTGGAAAGCTAGGATAGAAAAGGAGTAGCACTTGTAAGAATTCTTCAGCTGAAATTTGATTTCAAAAAATATTTACAGTATTGAATCTGAGTGCAAGAATGTGAGCTAATTATCCTGATTAGTTTGGACAACAAATGTTTTTTGTACGCTTCCTCACTCCACTTGTATTCTTTACATGCTGCAGGATGTTTTCAGAAATCAGATTCTATTTTTTTTTTGTAGTTCTTGCCTTGAAATGGTTAATAAACATAGATTGGCTTCGTTTTACTTGTGGTCGATGTTCTATCTTCTTCACTTTACAATCTCTCAGTATCCACTGTGTCCTTTATGTCTTCCTGAATTGATTGCGAATGCTATACTCCTTTCATTCACTAACTTGTTTTCATGATGTCATTCCTTTCTCGTATATACCTTTCATATGCAGAGATATTTCGGGTCTCAGGAATGATGTCCAACCAAGGATTTGGCAACTTTGACCGGATGCGGCATAGAAGCCCCAGTCCTATGGCTTCTTCAAATCTTATGTCAAATGTTTATGGGACAGGATTAAGCAGGTGGAACAGCCTTCCTCAAGAGGTAGCTATTTTTTTTAACAAAAATTCATTTTAGCATCTTTATTTTGTACATGTGTTTGCGTGTTTATATATAGATAATCCACATTTTCTCTTGTTTGGTTGATTTGAGTTCTTTTCTTGTAAATGCACAATATCTGTTTCATGCCTATAAGTTGACAACTGGGGTAAGCTAAAACTGAAGAGGAGTTCTTTATGCTTTTAATTCTCTGAAATTCGCTTTAAGATTATATCTGGTAATCGCCAATGTAATATGGATGTCTAAAAAATTGCTCAGGCATACCATAACATCATAGTCTTGTTGTCCTATGGCATCATAAAGATTACAAATGGACAATAAAGTTCTGTGCTTTAAATTCCAGGTCATCTCAAAGGGTAATGAGTTTAGGTTCATACCTTATCTGAAACACACTATAGGTTTAATTTTTCTGTTCAGGAAATACTTGTAAAAATGCTGGCTCATGTTTTCAATGTGTTGGCATGTGCAACTTAGGCATATCTGAATGAACATATTAGTCAATCTGAATAATATGATTTTGTTCTAAAACTATGCTTTTCTTTTATAATATTTTTGGTTGCTAAGTTCAATTCATGAAATAAGAATGAGGAAAACGGCCAAATTGTCACTAAATTAAAGCACTCCTGCCAAATAGTGAATATTTGAGATTCATCTATCCTCTTTTCACCTGGGTGATGACTAGCAAAACAATAGTGTAATCTCCGATATTTTATTTAAATATGGATCCTCGTAAGTAAAGTAACACTGATGAGAATCATGCTTATTTCTTGTCGAAAATGATATGGTTGCCAAAATATTATTTTCTTTTTAAAGTGTTTGACATACAAAGAGTTCCACTAGATACATTTGCTTTCTATCAGTTTATTTTTGGTTGGTAGGATGTATTCAATTTTGTCCCCCCTTCTTATTTCTACTGGCTAAACATTCTAAATCTATATATTTTAGCATTTTAGTACCTGTTCTTTAATGAAGCATTGAGAAGTTATTATTGGAAAGTCAAGTGAATTGAGGCATCTGATCTTTTGTGTTACGTTTTTTTTTTAATTCTGACAGAGACTAAGTGGACCTCCTGGAGTGACAATGGACTGGCAAGGTGCTCCAGCTAGCCCTAATTCATACACAGTGAAGAGGATTTTGCGTCTTGAAATTCCTGTTGATACATATCCAACTGTAAGCCTTGTATAAAAAATGCTAGTGCTTTGGATTAAAATTGTGAGATTTCAATTGAATGAACAAACCTTTATATGCTTATTGATTTCTAGACTCTGCTTTTCCTTTGTTTTTAGTTTAATTTTGTCGGTAGACTTCTAGGCCCCAGAGGCAATTCATTAAAGCGGGTAGAAGCTACTACCGGCTGCCGTGTATACATTAGAGGCAAAGGATCAATAAAGGATCCAGACAAGGTAAAACTACCTAAGTTTCTGCTATTGTTATTTTTATCATGGTTTTCTGCCACTAGTTTTGTGCTGCACGTCTTAATTATGATTCAGCTAAAATTAGCTTGAAGATGCAATGAATTTCTAGATGCCTAAATTCAAGGACCACCACCCCCCCAAAAAAAAATCACCTTTTTCTTTTGACATTAAAATTGAATTGAGAATAGTTCTCATTTTTTTTTCAACTGAAGGAAGAGAAGCTGAGGGGCAGACCTGGATACGAGCACTTGAATGATCCACTCCACATCTTGATTGAGGCTGATTTACCTACTAATGTTGTTGATATAAGGCTTAGACAGGCGCAGGAGATCATAGAGGAGTTACTCAAACCCGTGGTATGTACCTCAGTCTTTTATCCTTTTTTTCTAGAAAGTATATTAGCCAGGTTTACTTTGATATAGGCATTCGTCTCAAAACTGCATTATTTGTTAAGTATAAATTTCCTTCTTTTGCCTTTGTGAGCTCTTTCCTCATGATGGCGCTGCAGAACAATTTGCCTTGCGTTCTATTGTTCTTTTATCGACTTGCAGGCTTTTATGGTGTTAAAACTGTTGATAAATATTTGATTTTCCGAGTTCTTAACTTCATATTCGGATACTTAGGATGAGTCGCAAGATTTTATCAAGAGGCAGCAATTGCGTGAACTGGCAATGCTAAATTCGAATTTCAGAGAGCAGAGTCCTGGTCCAAGTGGCAGTGTTTCTCCTTTTAATTCCAGTGGGATGAAGCGCCCCAAAACAGGATATTGAGAGTTTAACCAGAAATCATCTACGCTTCTCCAGGATTTCATAGCCAAGTATAACTTCTGATTCTCTGATACATATCAATTCAGCACAGCTGGAAAATATTAGGTTAACAGCTTCTGGTGGTGAGCTTTTCATTATTGAATTGTTTTGCTCTTGAGACAAAGGGGAAAAAATATGTAGTTGGCTCTTTAAGTTTAGGTTTGGTGAGGTCAGTTTTCCTGTAAACTCAATACGTTAATTCGATTTGTTCTTGTGTTAGCAGAGCTTCGAGGAGTGTGGAATATATATACGTGTTGCAAGTATTAGGCCGGGTGAGGTTGTAGGCGTGTCGTGTTCGTTCCGTTGCTCGTCCCCGTTGCTTTGAATTGTAGTTTATATGGAGAAGCATAGCAATGTAAGTTGGGTGTACAAGGAATGTACTCTCTTTTGGTTTGACCATCCCAAGCATATGGATGTTCATCTTCTCCTTCAGTCTGGTTTAATGTTTATTTGAGACTGTTTTCTCTTCGTGGTCCATTTGATTTGTAACTTTGTTTTATAGCTTTAATGAAGTAAATTTGTTGAAGATTCTCCAGTTCTACCTGTCAATTGAGTAGAACATCAGTTTTTTTTAGTGGAATTAACATTTATTATTAGAAAAAGGTCAATTACCATTTAAAAGAGATTATTTTTAAAGCTTTTATGATTTTGCAAATCTAATCTTCTGTAATTGTAGAATTAGCAGTTAATATATTTTGTTTTTTTGTTTTATTTTTGAAGACGTTCATTTTCGTTTATTTATTTTTGACGGTGATTGTATTTGTTTGCTTTACGTTACTGAGTATGTTTGTTTAACATTCATAAACATGTACGGTAACAAACACTCTTTTTTATCCTTTTATTTGCAAGCCAATGAAAAATTATAAAAATGTATCATTAATTCTTTAGTTTATTAGGCTTCACAGTTTTAACTTCAAAGTTTACCTAATGTTCAATTTAATTCCTACCTATACCAATACTTAAAATTGTAAAAAAATTAAAGGAGAATTAAGTAAATAAGTTTATAAATGAACCGATAAATGAGTGAATAAACAAACAGAACACACTTATAGTCATGTTTAATTGTTTATTAAATAAACATAAACGAAGTGTACACGGATGGTTGACAAACATAAAATTTGATTGAAGGCTATGTTGGTTTACAATTCTTACTTAAAACTCATTTAGCAAACTAAATATTTTTGGTTTTATCCAAAGTTAAAATGGAGCGGCCATTTGTCCGTTCTCCTGGATCGCTTGGCTCCATCGTTCTTATCTTGTTTTGATATCCACCATACAGCATTTTCCTCTATCAGCACACTATGAATGGATTTCTTCCTATTATTACAAACAAACATCTGAAAAAGAAGTCCCGGGGAAATCAATGGCTACTAGTCCTGCAACATGTTTTCACTTGCAGCACATTTGGGTCACCAACAACAGAGGAAGAGAAACGGCCATCGCACTAAGACCTGCAAATGATCACCACGGCAACACATTTAGGATGAGCAAGAGATGTGGAACCGTGAAATGCAGCGCTGGGGGCGAGAGAGGGATAGTCGACTTCATCGGAGGAGATCTTTTGAAATTTGATCTGGGGCGTTGGCTATCGGACGTGGAAGAGCACAAAGCCCTGGCTATTTACACCCCGCACGAGGGAGGTTATGAGGGCCGCTACTTCACGCGTCTACGGTATCAGGGTTACTATTTCCTCGACCTCACCGCTCGCGGCCTAGGCGATCCCGAGACTACGCTCACCAAGATCCATCCTGTTTGCCCTGTATGCATTGCAATGCATGCCGAATGAACGCTCTATATTTATTTAACTTTGTGGTTTTGTCTGTTATATATTGACTTGTGTAATTGAATTGTATAGCCTCATGTTGGAAAGCAGCCGATAGCAAGGTGGTATTTCCCTCCGGAAGTTGATTATAGGCTGCAGGCTTTACCTCCTGATGCTAAAGGACTCATCGTCTGGGTAATCGAAGCCAAGGTAGAACAAACTAATCAACATTCATTCTTCCCAAAAATAAAAACACTAACATGGTGATCTGCATAGGTTCTGTCCAAGTCGGAGCTGCAGTTTCTTGCTTTGCTGCCCAGTCTCCGGCCTAAAGTGAGGGTCATTGCCGAGTGCGGAAACTGGTATAAAATCACCCCCTTCTTATGTCCCAAATTATTCCAATTTGAGTGATGATTTGAAAAACAGATTATTTGGTTTCTTACAACACAGGAGAAAATTCATGTGGAAACCACTCAAGGAAATTGCAGGCCTAACTGCAGAGGAAGGAGCATGAAACAAAAGTCATCCACACAATGTAGATTTTGAGAGAATCGACTGTAACACTCTTCAACTCTTCTGTGTAAGATCGGGATATGATGTAATTATTCTTTTTTTTATTTCTATTCTGTAATTTAATCCTTTTAGTTTTGAAAACGAACAAAATAAGTCGAATTACTTTATACCTAATGTTTTCGTGTGAGAAACATGAACGTAATTACCCAAGGTTGAGGGTAATGGCTTATTGATGAAGGGTGCTCGGGGTTGATGATCATGATATGATTATACCAATTAAAAACATTATCTGCTCAGTATATTGAATTATTTAGAATTAAATTAAAAAATCAAAAAGTGTCGAGGATTAAATATGTGATTATATCAATTAAAATTACATTAATATTTTAAAGGGTAAATTACATCAGATATCACCAAAATTTAGGTGTTGTATCGTTTATACTATTGGACTATCAATTCTGCTAATTATAATATTGAACTTTAATTTTCGTTTCGATTATACCATTGAACCGTTAAATCGTTAACGATATAATGATGTAGCTGATGGTTACTGATATAGAAATGTAACCCCTAGACCTGGCCTAGGAGTTACAACAACTGAATTAGAATAGTCATGTTGACCACGAAAATAGTTTACAAACGAAAAATTTATTTAATAAATCATTAAAACAAAATTTTGAATTATAATATCAGAAATAAACTCATGTCACAATTAAAAGTGGCGGAAGGCATATATTTAACCTCATACAGTATGAAATCGAGATTATACGTCCGATGGCCAAATGAGTTATACGTCTGAATAATCTGGAAATGTAAACAGAAACATAGTAAGCTACAAAGCTCAATGTATCCTCTAAATACAAATTCAAATTCAAATTATTCAGAGATTGTATCATAAACGATACAATAATCAAGCAACAGTAAAAACATAAACTTATCACCAGGAAATCGTACGGAGTTTCTCACAACCTTACTTTTTGTTATAAACAAACATAATAGAGAACATTACCTACTGAAAAGAACCTAAGACCTCCGAAGGTGGATTCAAAGCAGAAAATAGAATTCAGGATGGGGTGTTACCCTTCGAAATGGAGCCCAAGTTAACCTCTGAGGAGGAACTTAACAGAAATTAGGATGGAGTGTTGCCATCCAAAGAGGAGCCCGAGTTAATCTCCGAGGAGGAACTCAACAGAAATCGAGATAGAGATAATGCGCTTCGAAGAGGATCCCAGACAGAAACATGACATGGATATTACCCTTTGTAGAGGATCCCATGTAAAATCAGGACATGGATATTACCCTCTGAAGAGGAACCCACTCAGACGACATCAATATCTCAATACGCAAATAAAAAGTGATGCAGTATCAATAAGAAATTAGACATGTCACAGCTAATCACAATCAGAATATGAACATGCGTACAGATAGCATCATACAATATAAAAGCATAATAGTATCAAATGTGTCATACGGGTCAAGAGGACGCACCTATATCATTTAAACGACCAACTAAGCGTTATGTTTCATACAATCATTACAAATAGGTCCTACAGAGTGGGAACCCCTCATGTATAACTCGAGTTGAACGTGCAGAGTCGAGTTGAACTAGAGGAAAGTGGCTTGGATCTATCAGTAAGCAGTGCGAAGATACATAATCACCTAATACATAATATCATTGAGTAAGACCATTAATTATAGAATTTACTTAACATAAATAAAGCAATACAAAATGAAAAAACAGGACTTCCGAGTTATAATATAAAAAAATGAACTCGGAACGTCAAAAATTATAGAATTAAGAGTTAATGAAAGAGTCAACGATTAACAGTTAAAGGTCAACAGGTCAGTCAAACGAATAAAATTTTAGGCTAGGCATTATAAATTGAGTTGCAGGTCTATGTACAACTACCAATGCAGTATAGGTATGAACTCACATAAGATAGAATTGAACTAAATTAAATTAAAAGCTGACGGGTTACCATATTCTTAATATATCTTTTGTTTTTTTACCAAAATCTTGAAACATAAATTTCTCCATCATACAAATAATAGTAATGAATATAATAATGTTGTTATCACTATTTTCACCCACAATTACATGTTACAACGGCCAAGATACCATCAAAATTCAATTAATAAATTAGTGCATATGGCAAGAGCGTGGGGTTCCAACGACTTATTGATTTGGGTTAAAATCAAGGACCCAAGGCAGAACAACAAGGGCGATTCATTCATAGATGACGGAACGATGACATAATATCTCGGGGTGAAGAGACCACGAATGATAACAGCGAGGGCATGCTGGCACGAAACAGAACTCCAAATTTTACTTCCATCTTTCTTTCAGAAACAGAAAAAGAATCCGGACTTGTATGTTTATTCGTCATATATGGTCAGTGTAAGGCCACGACAACAATGTAGCGTTTAACCTTCCAAACGGCGCATCCTTGTTAAGACACGACAGGGGAAATGTGGATCTAAACAGACGAATAGCGCTTAAGGGCGTTAATAGTAATGGTTTTGGCACTCAAACAAACCAGAGTATTGGCTCACAAATGGATGATCGAAGGTTGACATCCATCACGACGAATGAAAATGTTGACGACCAGTGATGGACCTAGGCGGTAGGGCTGTAAATGAGACGAGACAGATCGCGAGCTACTCGAGATCGACTCGATCTTGGCTCGATAAATACTCGGATCGAATGGACTCGACTCGAGCTCGAACTCAACTCGAGTTCTTAACGAGCCGAAACGAGCTACTCGATATTCGACTCGAAAAGCTCGTGAGCAGCTCGAAAAAATATTATATTATAATTTTATATTTTTTAAAATTACATTATTAAAAATATATTAAAAATACATTATTGATGAATAAATATTCTTGAATTGAAAATGGTTAAAAATTATTTTTGAATAAATATTCTTATATTTATTTTAAATTGATAAAAAAATTATTTCTTTAATGACAAATATTTAATATATTTCTAATGATAATATTTGTAATAACTAATTTTTTAAATTGTTGTTATATTTTGAGGTTTTGGGTTCAAATATCATAAATATCAAGGGTTTGAGCATTTAATATCAAGATACTATATTGTACTTACCTCATAACTAATTATGTGATAAGGTTTAGGGTTTAGGATTTAGAGTTTATGCGATAGGATTTAAGGTTTAAAGTTTAGAGTTTAGGGTTTATGTGTTAAGATTTAAGGTTTATGTGTTAGGGTTTAAGTTATGCCATAAAGGTAACATACAAATTATGCAAAATGATGTTATGTGGCTCATAAATAAATTATTCACATACTTATACATAAAAATATCAACATGCAAAATTAATATACACAACTAATTAAAGAAAACAATCCTAAACAGAGACTAAATTAAGAAAAATCTAAATGTGAGGACTAATTTAAGCTAAAATTTAAATAATTGAGGGATTGTTTTGTACAAAACGCATAAATCTAGAGAGCCTAAAGCTAATTTACCCCTAAGGTTATGGTGGCTAAACGATAATTAACCCCAAAATTAATTAGGGTTTAGAACCTAAATTAAAACAAACCTAAACTAAATATTCATTTCAGCCGCTCAAGCCTTACGCCCTAACTTTCTCCAACTCTCCCCCTCTCATTCTCATGCAAACCAGAAAACAGTGTCACAGGCCCGCAGCTGCCGCTCCTCTCGCCTTTCTTCAACGGAGTTCTACACTTCAACTTCTATCACTTTTCCTTGCTCAACCCTAACAGAGACCCACAGCCTCTGTGGCTTCAGTCGCCTAGTGCTCCGATGTGGAGCTTAAACTTCTCCTAAACATATTTCGGTGACAACCTTCATAAAAAACATCCCCAAAACCTTAAACTTAAACCCATAATACCCTCGTAAATACCCAGCTTCACCACTCCGTAACCATGCCAGACCACGACCACCGCGACCTTCGCCGTCCCCACGAGCTCCTATGAAGAGTCCTAACGCCTGGACCACTCTTTCCTCGCTGGCCTAGGCAAGAAACCCAAACTTTACTGCACATTAATATATGCTCTAGATATGATATGTTCTCCTCAGTACACGATCTATGCCCTTCGAAAATCTTGGTGAACTTTTTTTTTCATTCTTGCGTATCTTTTACCTGTATATCTGAAAACTTAAAAGAGAAAATCTTTCGCATGTGACAACATTTAGGTTTTTCAAAGTGGAGATCTCGCTGCTGCTGAAGTTGTGTTGTCGAACATGGTTGTTGCACTTTACCGTGTGCTTTTGGATGTAGAGGTAATTGTTCTAAAATGCTCTTTCAAGATGAATCTACAGTTTGTAACTTTTATGAACTTCCTTTTTCAGATACTGCATTTCGATTATAAGTTTTTATGAACTTCTACATGAAATATGACGGTAGCTTTTCAAGATCCTTTTGTATTTCAACCTTACCACAAAGCTTTGCGGGAGCCATTTGACTACTACAAGTTTGGTCAAAATTATATTCGACCTTTGATTGATTTCAGGTGAGTGGACAAATACCACACTGTCTTATTATAGTGGTTTCTTTATTTATGTTGATTTAGGTTGCAGAAAACTCCGTTGATAATTGAATATGGTTTTGTCAAGAAATATATGGTTGTTCAATTTCATAACTCTATTAAGGTGAACCAATACATTAGATTTTCACGTTAGTGATTAGGACATATGTGAATGTCACAAGTAAGGTTATATAAATTTTTGATTAATTATATCTTTGAATACAATCTAAGGTTGAAATTGTTTTATATTTTGTATTATATCTGGTGGTTCATTCGTTGTATATTTCAAAATATTCATTCTCCTTCTTCTTCCCAGAAACATATTATTTTACATGTCCCATAGATACAATTTAATTCTTATCAACTGCTGCATAAGCTGTTAATTGTCATTCCTAGTATTGGTTTTGGTGTTTGGTTCTCTGTCCCTTGTTTTTTTGCTTGGTGCTCTGTCCCTTGTTTTGTGCTTGGTGCTCTGTCCCTTGTTTTGTGTGTCTGCAGGGCATGGATTCGAGCATGGCCAGCATGCGCGACGACAGCATTGGTTTCGGTGGATGGCAGACCAGCATGGGTCTTCCTCGATGGGTTCACGTGGGTGGTGCACTATCTCGGGCTTCCTCGTCGATTTGCACCACATGTTAATATAATAAACATGAGTAATAATAATACTAATAATTATTATAAAAAAACTTCAAAACTTATATGAATTATCCTAAATTTCTTGTAATTGTATTTTTTATTTTTTAGATTTTTTATAGTTCATACATTCATATTATAATGTATTGGTAATGGTTGATTAAAGAGAAAATTATTTATATATTTTAAATGTAATATAAGATTTTTGTAGGATCAAATTCGAGTTTGAGTTCGAGCTTTAATCGAGTTCGAGCTTGAATCGAGCTCAAAATCGAGCTTGAATCGAGCTCAAAATCGAGCTTCAATCGAGCTCGAGCTCTTGAATTTTTTTCGAGTTCGAGCCTTTTCGAGTTCGAATCGAGTTTTAATATTATCTTTCGAGTTCGAGTCGAGCTTGAAAATTTTAGGCTCGCGAGTTTTCGAGTCGAGTCGAACCTACATTTAAAGTTTTCGAGTTCGAGTCGAGCTCGACAATACTCAAGCTCGACTCGGCTCGTTTACATCCCTAAAAGATGGGCAGGTGAGTGCAGTCGCCCCTCAAAATTTAAAATTATTATATATTTTAAATTTTTCTATATATTTTTTATTAAAAATATGTTTTACAAATTCAAGTTTATCCACCCTAAAAGTATATAAGTTTAAGTTAGCCTCTCTTGTATTTTATAAGTTTAGATTCGTCTCATAACTTAAAATTCTGTCTCTGTCCTATCGACGACAATTATTAGCGGAGGTAACCAAACCGACAGAGAAAATGCAGAGAACAACCGGCGTTCACGTTTCCAGAAAAAAGAATCCGACACCTAAGCTAAAATTTAGTATTTAAACTCAAGATAATGGATAAATTATAATTCTAGCCCCTAGACTTTCTTACGTTTGCACTTTTCCTCATAAACTTTCCCCGCGTTCGTAAGTGGTGGATAATGGAGCGGTGCCGACCCCTGGAGAAGAAGCAGCACAGACCTTGGGAGAAGAAGCAGCACAATCTTCCTGGTTTCACCATTTTTGTACACAACGTCAGCAAGAGGATCCATCAAACATTGCTAAAGGAAGCTTTCATGGCATACGGGCAAGTTTTGGATATATTCATAGCTTACAAGAGTCGGAAAATAAGTTCCAAACCCACAACGTTTGCTTTCGTGAGATTTGGGAACCATGAAAATGCAAATCGAGCCTTGACGGAGAGCAACAGAGGAATGATGGACGGGTTTCAGATTAGAACTTTCTGGGCAATCCAGAATAATAAGTATCCCAGGAGTCACTCAGAAAAAGAAACCAAGAACTTAAGAAGACATCTTTCCCTAAATGATACAGAAGAATCTGAGAGATATGATGTTGAGCTGTCAGATTGCACCTTGATGGCGTTGAGATACCATGAGTTGGCAGATCAGCGTAAAGGCGGGAATTGATTGTGATTTGTTCTTCATTGGGCCGTTTTGAGTGTGCTTCAATCTTTTGGCCATAACTTTGGCTACGGATGTCAGAATCGTGCATAAGACCCCAATCAGGAAAGCTCTTTTCGACGCGCACGCTCTCCACATTGAGTTAGGCTCCATGTGACCTTTTTTTCGACCTCAAATTCTGTCGTTTTTCCCTCCGAATCACTAGATTTAGATATTTTTTTACTATTTATGGTAATATTTCGATTGTCAATTAGAAAGTCATTTTAAATCCGATTTCGGCCGGATTTTTTGCAGATTGCTTATTTTATTTTGATTTTTAATTTAGAGTGATTTTTGAGATTATACTATTTTTGGTAAAATTCCGATAAACAAGATTTTTGGCTATAACAGTCCGGCTTGTGCACTGATTTTGGACAGTTTTGATTTGATAATATTTTATTAAACTCTAGAGACTTTTTTTCTCTAGTTTTTGGACGAATTTTCTCTTGTTAATCATCTATTGGAACTAGCCTACAGAATAATCGCTATTCTGTCTGGCGTCACTAAAGTACACTAGAACTTTTAAAGAAGCTTTGTTGGGAGCAAGAACATTTCCTGGCTTGGAGGAAGGGACTACAAACGATCCAACTCGCCATGCTAAGGTTTATGAGATTATCGAGCCACCCTTGATCATCAATATTGTCAATTACCCAGTAGAAGAGATGAGTGTTGGGATGAATAATATGATCAATATTCCGAAACAAGACATGTACTGGAGACAGAGCTGTCTGGTTGGGAAAATTAAAAACAGGTATAAAGTCCAACTCGTGCAAGATGGTCTGTCATCGGAAGGCTTCAAGTTTAGGGTTTGTCCATGGTATGATCTGCTAGTTATTATCCGTTTTGACTCGGTGGAAGAGAAAGATGTTGGAGGTCAAGAGAAACCATACTGCAAAATTGGCTTACCGAACTAGAATTTCTTGAAGGATATGATGGTAAACGTAAAATCAAAGTTTGGGTCAAGCTAAAGGAAGTTCCACTCCAAATATGGAACAGTAGTTTCTTCGCTCAAATGGGTAGCCGATGGGGCTCTGTCCTGGAAACTGATGAGGATACAAGAAGCCTGATTCAGTTTGATGAAGCACGTATCCTTTTAAAAGTGCAGAAATTGTCTCTCATCCCTGACCGTCTAAAAATCGTTGTTAATGGCCAATGTCATGACGTTATCGTGAAAATGGAGGAACACGAAGAAGACAGACAGTTCATCGACGGTGGATGGCCGGGCGGGGAGACCTTCGGGACCCCTGCACGGTTCATACTCTGACTCGGATACCAATGATGATTTTAATAGAGAGCCCCCTACAAATGACAACCTCAACAGGTAAAACGAGGAAAACTTTAATGAAGAGAACCATGCAGATGATAACTACAACAAACAAAATGATGGACCTAGTGAACATCTGTTAGTGCATCCATACCCCACATCAATTGGGGTCAATAATGTTGAGGCTACCTTAAACCCAAATATGTTTTGCTCAAGTACTTCATGGTTTTTGGACGTCCCAGTTGCTTTAGGTATTGGGCCTGTTCCAAATTTCAACATTGGCATCTTGTCAGCCGAGAGATATGAGATCCCAGCCAGTTCTAATGAGTCTAGGCTACTGGAAGTACCGGTTGGTACCATTGAAAGTCAATCTACCCAAGATGCTGGAGAGAGTGAGCTCGTAGTCGGCCCTTCGAATGCCATGTTCAGAAACGGTAAGAACGTGGGGCCAAGAATTGGGTCTAGTTTACTAAATTGGTGGGCCAATTCAAGCAAAGGAAAAAACAAATCCAAGCGAAGACAAAGAAAGAAAGCCATAGGTAAAAAATCAATGACCAGCACCTCGCCCACAACTTCAATTCCCGCGTGGTGCTCCCAGAGGCGGCTTCATCCTCTTCCTCGGGTCAGAGACCCACTCCCCAAAATAAAGCCATTATTACTCTTGAAATTGGGCGCAGCTTGGATTTTCACTTTGATGGACCTGATCAAAGGATTTTGGCTCAGTTGGAAGAATTCGAGATGGCTGATAGAGTTGATTAATCCAGGTTAGCCTCTCCTTCTTTTTTCGTGTTTATATACATTGATATTATGAATTTCTCTATTGTAACTTGGAATATGAGAGGCATGGGAAAGCCTGAAAAATCCGAGCGTTCCAAAGACTGGTTTCCAGTTGCATAGCTAACATAGTTTTTTTTACAAGAATCCAAAATCAATTCCCCAAAACCCTGGCTCTCTAGAAGGCTATGTGGAGCTAACTTTGGAAAATCGATTATCTCGCCATCAATTGGAGCCTCTGGTGGCCTAATCTCCTTATTCGACTCAAGTTATTTTTCTCTGGAGAGCTCATTATCCTTTGATCGAGCTATATTTTTAATTGGTTCTCTGGTACAAGCCAAGTTAAGATGTGTTCTTATTTATCAAAAAAAAAAAAAGTTAAGATGTGTTCTTATTAACTTATACGCTCCCAACTCAGTAAGAGACAGACGTGATTTCTCCAGGACTATTTCTGATCAGATTGCTTCACTTCAGTTGCCAGTCTTAATTGGCGGAGATTTCAACACCGTCAAAGAATATTCCGAGCGGCTTGGGGTTCATTCATCTAAGTCTCTTCAAATGATTTTATGGAATTCATCCAGGAGAACTGCCTAATTGACATTCCACTCAGTAGGGGAACATTCAACTGGTTCCGTGGGGGCTCATCTGTAGCCGTCAGTAGATTAGATCGATTTTTATTCTCTCCTGAAATTCTTGCCTGTTACCAAAGTTGCATCCAAAGCGTTTTACCGAGAAGCATCTCTGATCACAATCCAGTTATCCTCAAGGATAATTCAGTCTCGGGTGGTCCTCGTCCCTTTAAATGGTTTAACCATTGGGGAGATAATGAAGAGTGTGTTAACCTGGTTGAAAAATCCTGCTCAACGCTTAACGGTAAAGGTGCGAGTAAGATTCTGAGAAACATCAAAGAGGCGTCAAAAAATTGGGCAAAGGCAGTAAAAGAAAAAGAGGCTGCCAGTTTCGAAGAAATTGAAAAAAAGTTAGAAGCCCTTGAATCTTCACAAGTGTCTTTTGGAAATTGCCCCACAACAAACGCTGAGGTTGTAAAGTTGAAATCCGAGCTCTGGAATAAGTATAAAAATGAGGAGCGGGAATGGCTTCAAAAATCCAGGCTTAGGTGGTTTCAAGGAGATAAAAACACCAAATTTTCCACCTTACCACTTCTATTCAGAACAAAAAGAATCACATCGAGTCTATTTGCGTTGGGGATGCCAATATTTCTGATCCGAAACTCATTGTAAAAGCTTTAGAAGTTCATTTTTTTGCTCAGTATAATGACTCTTTCACATTCCCAGTCCTTACATTTGAAGGTGACGTTAAAAGTTTTAAGTTCTTCCTCGTCTTGCATGTTGGATGCCCCATTTTTTTGGGAAGAGATGTGGGCTATAATTGCCAAATCCGATGGAAACCGAGCACCTGGTCCAGACGGATTCAACATCAATTTCTTCAAGAAGTTTTGGCCGGTTCTGAAAGATGAGGTCATGAAATTCTTCAAACCATTCTTCAAGGGTAAATGGGAGGATAATGGTTATTGAAGATTACAGACCCATCTCCCTAGTTGGGAGTTTATATAAGCTCGTTGCCAAAGTTCTATCGACAAGACTTTCGTCATGCATTCATGAAGTTCTACGAGAGTCGCAATTTGCATTCACCAAAGGAAAACAAATTGCAGATTGTGTTCTCATTGCCAATGAAATCATTGATGAGCAATCTCGGAAGAAAGGGCATCAATGGTGTTCAAAGCGGACTTTCGCAAAGCATATGATTCAATTGACTGGGCTTTCCTTGACCTTATAATGTTAAAAATGGGTTTCGGGGCGAGGTGAAGAAAATGGGTGAACCTATGCATAACTACTGTTTCTATGTCACTGCTAATTAATGGCTCTCCTAATAAGTTCAACATCAAGAGGGGGTTACGACAAGGCTGCACCCTTTCTCCGCTACTTTTTAATTTGATTGGGAGTTCAATTCTTATTAGAGCCACGTCATTGGGATTATTCAATGGTGCGGTGGTGGGGAATAAAGGGCTCCGAATCTCACATCTCCAATTTGTAGATGATCTGATTATTTTTTCGGAAGCTGGTGGAGATTTCGCACTAAACATCAAAAGAATCTTGAGGATTTTTGAATTAGCCTCAGGGCTGAAATTAAACGTTAAAAAGGCCACGCTATATGGAATCGATGTGGAATATCCGATAGTCCAAGAGTGGGCTAGCTTTATAAATTGCAAGAGTGATCAGCTTCCTACCACGTATTTAGGGCTCCCTCTTGGTTACGTTTGGAATTCAACCACTCTATGGAATCCAATAATAGAAAAGTTTCATAATCAGTTGAACGGGTGGAAAGGGAAGATCCTATCAATGGGTGGAGGTTTGGAACAGAGCTCTCTTGAATAAATGGAGGTGGAGGTTTGGGTATGAATCTAATTGCCTTTGGAGGAAGATATTAGGAGAGAAATATGGCTACAGCCAAAATGCCATTTTCCGTTCTTTCTTGACTAACAAAAACTTTTAGTGGGTGCGGCGGAACATTTCTCGATCGAATTCGGCTCCAGATGGTTCGCTTGTTAATAATATTTATCTTGCTCTTGGCGATGGTAAATCCATAGATTTTTGGAATGATCCTTGGACCGAAGTGAAATCACTTAAAGATTCTTTTCCCCGCATCTATTCGATGGCACTAATAAAATCGGGTAATGTGTTTGAGTTTGGAAACAAAGTTAATGGGCGTTGAAAATGGAACATCACTCTGCGTAGATCACTATTTCAAAGGAAAATTACCATTTGGGAAAGTTCCTTAGACATACTAAACAGAGCATTGGCAACACATTACACAACGAACAAAATTATTTGGTTAGCCGCGCCTCATGGTTTGTACCATTCTCGACAGAGGGTTTGCACGAAGATCCAATCTGGAAATTCGTTTGGGCCAACCTTGCCCCTCCAAAGGTGCAATTTTTTGTGTGGAAGCTTGTTCATGGTTACCGTCCCACTTCTAATAAAAGGAATTGGTGGCCAAGCTATTTCCGCTTGCGTGTTCTGCACTGAGGTAAATGAATCTTTAAATCACATTTCTCTACATTGTACTTTCTCTTGGAATGTTTGGTGTAAATGGTGGAGACTATGGAGTGTACATTATGTGGTACCTTGGGACACTCACTCTTTTATTTTGTCTTGGGAGAATCCCTGTAAGGGCTGCTTCGAGACCGATATGGCTCATAGCTAGTTTTGGCTTTCTTTGTACACTGTTTATTCAGGAATGAAACAATCCTCAACAGGAAAAAGTTCTCAGCAGAACAGGTTTTCGACCTTGCTCTCATGAGAATTGGGTTTTGGGCAAAGAGCATTTGGCCTTCATCGATTACGTTCATTCAAGAATTTATTAGAAATTCTTCTGCTGTGATCATTCAAAATTAAACTCTTAAATCTGTTTTCAAGTGTCGTGTTGCCATGTTCTCATTGGTGGGGAATACCGTCGTAATAGGCTCATGCTTCATTGTTTTGTTGTCAATATGGTTCTATTTGGTTTTGTACGTGGTTGTTCTTTGGTTGTGTGCATAAAACTATGAATGCATTGTACTGTTTGAGTTTCGGAACTAATAATTTTTTTCGGGTACTCTTTTCCCCTAGTAGGCATTAGAGGGAGGTTTAACGATGCCCATCACCTTAAAATAAAAATAAAAATACTTATTACTCCTGAACTGATTTCTTAGCTTGAAATTGTCCAAATCAGTCATCAATTAACACTATTTGTGTGCATCTAAGTCTTCATGCTCTATATTTATTACAATTAAGTCTTTCACAACTTGAATTTTAATAATTTAATTGCAATTTATCTCCAAAAGTTCTAACCCCCAAATTTTAGGGTGCAACAAGACATCTCACCAAAATGACATCGTTTTGATCCAACTGTTAATGATTTAACGATCCAGTGGTATAATTGAAACAAAATTCAAAGTTTAGTGATATAATTGAAAAAATTGAAAGTTCAATGGTATAAATGATACCAATCAGGTGGTATATGATGTAGTTTACCCTATTTTTTAAAAAAAAATACAAATTTACAATCCTTAAACTGCCCAGGATTTATAAAATTTTAAGGGTAAACTATACTATCGACAGGTTAACAATTTAGTCTTTTTACTTTTACTATCGATCTTTCAATTTTTTCATTCACACCAACTTACAATTTAATTATATTCAATCAAGCTACTCGTCGTTAAATCTAACATAAATGTTGACATGACAGTTAATAAAATTCGTGTAATTATACTTTTAGTCGTCAATATTTATATATTTTATCAATTTGGTTCTAACTTAAATTTAATTAAATAAATTAACCCTTTAATTAGGTGATGACATATGTCAACATATGATTATGACATGTGTCAAGTGACACTGTCACTACCTAATTTGAAGATTTTTTAAATAATTTTATTTGATTTAATTAAATAATTTTTTATCTAATCAAACGATGATACGTGTCACCTTTGCTTGGTTAAAAAATAAACTAAATTGAAATATGCTTTAATGGGGATTTGTACTCGGGATCTCTAAGGTATTACCAAAGCCTTAGCTTAGCCGCTGAACCAAATACCTCACTATATTTGCTCAATTAATACAATATTTAAATATTAAGTATTATATAATTAGAATTAAAAAGTAATTATAAAATTGAATATTACATTTATAATTTAATCAGAAATGATAAAAAGAAAATTTCAATATACTAAATTAAGATTTTATAAGTTTTTAAAATTTAAGTGATTAATTTAAAACATACTTATTGGAGTATGTAAGTAGTTTGCACCGGTGATTTTTTCAGATAATGCAGTTGAATTTTTTATTTTGTAAAATAATACATTCTCGAAATTATTTCTTCAAATGAGGTGATTATTACAGTGTACCCTAAAGACACCATGCAGGGGTAGTTTCACGGGCGCAGGTAGAGAGAGAGACGCATGAAGTGCAATGCGTCTTCGGAGTAGGGGAGAGACGCATGGACTGCAATACGTCTTCGAGGGGTAGGGGAGAGACGAATAGACTGCAATACGTCTTTGAGATGTACTGTAACAATTACCCCATTTGAAAAAATAATTCTAAAAGTAAATTATTTTACGAAATAAAAAACTCGACTGCATTATCTTAAAAAAAAATCACCCTAGTTTACACATTTTATTTTCGTCAAACGCAACAATAAGAAAGAGAAAAAATTATCTGGAAGGCCGCTATTTGAATTCCCCGCCCAAGTTTTTCACCATTAATTTTGTCTGACAAATCGAAGATCTAAATTTTCGTTCGAAACGGCGAATTTCAAACCAAGCAATGAAGATCCAGTGCTAGAAAATCCATTTTCCAAGGTTACGAAGAGTTCAGGTAGAAAGAAACTCCCCATTGTTGCATTTGTTTCTATTTTGTTTGTTTCTCGAGAAAACAAAGGACAGTTCCATTTTTATTTGGCCCAAACAACATCGTTAAATGATACATTATGAGCTGCTGCTATATTGAATTTGATAAATTTTCATATAGAATTATGCAGCAGCTGTTTGATGATGCGATCTGATCGCGAGTAGAAATCAGCTTTTCTGAATCATATTTAGTGATTGTTTTGTTTTTGCTTTTATGTATCAATTATTCTGTTTTAAAATCCCAGTTTCTGCTGGAGTCTGCATGATGAACACTACCTGGAGGGATCAACAACATCCATCTTTCATCAATTTCATCTCCTCCTTCCTCGCTGCAAATTGTTTCCGCCTTAACTTTTTTCCAATTTCTGCTGTATTTCCTTTGATTTCATTTTTTTTCATTTCTTTTCCTCGTATGGTTTATAACTCGGCTGCTCGTATTATGTGCAGGACTTCATTTTCAATTGTGGAGGATTGTCAGTAGCCTTTATTTTTGTAACAAAATGGGATCACGGCAATGTAGAAACAGTATTCAGCAGGTGAAACATTAACACTCTTTACTTGATCTTCTATTATCTTATTCTGATCCAGTTGATCTGACATTTACAGGGCAAAGAAGCTCAAGGCTCAGTTTGGGCATCTCTACGTCACTGTTAACCTTCCAACTAGGGACAAAAATGATTCTTTTCTATGTTCTTACTTCAAGTAATTCTTGCACCAGCCATTTATTACTATTATTATTTGGTTTTCATGTTTTGGCTGTATAATAATAATTATCGAATAACTAAATAAAAGATTTTATGGTTTTGAATAGGTATGAAATGCAGCTTGGTAAACCTACATTTGTGCCAGTTCAAGACATTGAGATGGGGTTTGAAAACATTGTGAAGATAGCCCACTCTTGTGGAGGTAAAATCCTATCTTACGGATGAATCTTACTTTAATGCAATTATAAAAAAAATCGGTTTTTTTAACATTGCTAAGATGGAATTGGAGCTTAGTTGTGGGTGCATGACTGATAATTTGCTATATACTTACAGTTAGCAAACAGCAGGAGGTTAAATCAAAATTGAAAGCCGAGGTTCGTTGGCAGATTGTAACTTGTCTTCATTCTTGATGTGTATAAGATCCATGTAAAACTTTTAAATTTTGCATTCTTTGAGGATTATTAAATGAGTGGAAATAGACCATTGAGATGAATGGTGAAAAATCAAAAGATATTTACTGAAAAAATAAAAAGATAATCTTAACCGTTTATTTTCATTCATATAACTATATTAAAAAAATGTAAAACTCAAAATTCTGCGTAGATCCTAACTTATATATATTGAAGCATAATCCATTAACCCGGTTTCAGGCTGCAGTTTCTCTTGAAGTTTGTGTATTTTGTTTTATTTTAGTTTTCTTGCATGTGAAGAAGAATCAATCAGTACAGGGGATGGAAAATTTCATTAGGGTAATGACATCCATACCAGGGATTGATAACCATGATGCACATGCGGTATTTATGTCTGTTCTTTTTTGAAATAAAAAGGCTTGGTTCTTTACATGTTCATGGTTGAATAAACTACTTGGTTATTTTTGCAGCTGAATCAAACAACTGGTTCAATCGAAGGGATTGCTAAAGCATCAAAAGAATGCCTTGTGGAGACTACAGATCTTTCTGCGAACAAAGCTGAGATAATTGTAAGGTTTTTCAGAGATTCAAAGTTTTACCTCACTCCTAAAATCAATTAAAGAGAAGAAACAATTAGAAATCAAAACTTTTTAGTATACATAATTCGTATTTTCAAACTCTTTGGTTTCACTTTCATGAATACGAGAAATTATTTGATAGATTTGTTCACCACATCATTCATAGTCTTGGTAAATGAGATCCAAAAATTTTAAAAAAAAATCAAATAACTACTTATTTCTTATTTACATACGAAAAAGAGGTGCAGATTCACCTAGAAAAAAAAATGAGATGAACAAACATTATTAATTGAGACCATGAATAACGTGATAAGCTAAGTGTATCTAATAGTTTTTCCATGAATATAGAGGTGTTCACAAGTAGTGTCACTGCTTGAATTCTTTCCAAGTTCCGTATCCAAGTTGGAGGTTCATTTTTATATTAATATCTGTGCATGGGATTCGCTTATATTAGTATCAAATTGAATAAGTTTTACATATTTCCATAAATTTTTGTACAATTAATATTATAAAATTTCTATCATTGAATTTATTAATATAATTTATTGTAATAAATATTTTCGGGCATAATAACAAAAGGGTGTCCTAACAAAATAATTATTTTAGTCTTTATTCTTTTTTTAGAGTATCTTAACCTAATATTTCATTTTTTAGGTAAAATGGCGGTTGGATGAAAATCTTCAGTTGAATAATGATCAACGTTTGTCACTGACATGACAAATCATATACGTCCAAAATGATGATGTAGTGTGTGTCATGTGTAAATGAGTGATGACACGATATATATCATGTGTACAAAGTGATAATACAATACAATACATATCATGTGTATATAAGTGATGATGTATCACATGTTATGTACATAAATAATAGCATAAATAAATTATGACATAATACATGTCACGTTATTATTTTAGACACATAAAATTTGTCACTTTAATGATAAGTGTTGAGTATTAGTCAATTAACATTTTTAGTCCAATAAGAGACATTTTACACAAAATATAATTTTAGTATCTTTTTTCGTGAAAAAAAGGTTTCAATTTCCTCTTTACAAAAGTTAAGAATCACGTAAATGATAATTTTATCAATTTGAGATTGTGCAGATAGGCTAGAGAGAATGAACCAAGTGAATTATTATCTTTAGCCGAGTGTTGTTATTTTTTTATCTCGATTTTATATTGATTACATTTTTGCTCATAAATGTTTAAAATAAAGATATATTTTGGACTGTTGGATGAATGAAAATATATGACTGAGATTGACTCATTATCAGTTATCTATTTTCACTCATCTAACTATTCTAAATATGTGCAAAACTAAAAGAAAATGTATATTATGTAATAAGATCATATCCTATTATTTTTATGGAGAAAAACTTTAAAATATCTATAATTTAAAATAATAGAAAACATATTTCTTACAAAAGAATATAATTTTCATTTGAGTTGAGTGTCAAAATAAAACCTTTATGACTAGTTTTAAGGAGGTTATGTTGAATCATAGTTCAGCAAAGGTTTTGACTAGGTGAAACTTGTGTAATTTTCTTTACTTCTATTGGATCGTAAACTGAATTTGATCCATCTGATGGTGAAAATTGATTGAACAAAGGATATGATCTTCAAACTTCAAGCCAAAAAAGAGCTTCATCTTTGGATTCTGAACATTTTTAAACTTATTTTCTTGAAATATTTATTTGAATGATAGAAATATATATCTGCTCTTTTGATGTTTCCAATTATGAGCTGAATTTTCTATTGGCTGATAATGATTCGATGGGTAGTTGAATTGATTTGGCTGATAGGAATAACTAATATGCTCAATTGATTGAGCTTAATAATTATTACTTCCATATATAATACTATTATCTACAACTTTTTACCAATCATTTCAGTCCTAAATATTATTTTTTTAAACGGCATTTTTAACGCTGTTAATTATTTAAAGACAGAGTGAAAAAATCTAATATATTAAGTTTAATGAGAAAATTAAAAACATTTAAAGTTCAATGAAAAAAATAAGAGAGATTAAAAATTAATGATAAAATTTATAATTTACACTAATACAAATTAAGTTTGAATTTTTTAATTTAGGACTGAAATGATTGGTAAAAAGTTGTAGATAATAGTATTATATATGGAAGTAATAATTATTAAGCTCAATCAATTGATGTGACATTTGTTGCCCGACTGACTTTTGATCACGACAGCAAATATCACTTATATCAGGTTTGGATCAATTTGATAAAATTTAAAAAAAAAAATCAAAGAAAAATTAAAATCTAAAATAATTAAACTAATAAAGTTGGAGTTTGGAGAAGTTCATCCTGCCCATAAACTACACCTATTAAATCATTTTTGGCCATTGTAAAATTAAGAAGATGATTGTTTCTTCCCTTACAAAAGAAGGAAATAAGAAAACGAGAGGAATGGGCTAATCTCATTTCTTTAATTATTTCCTTCACATAGTTTTATTCGCCGGTTTCTTCTTCAAAACTAAGGGCAGGCTGATTACGCGTCCACCCCTTCAAACTTATAATTGAGATGGTAGCAGTAAGCCAAACCCATGTGTAACATATCATGCATTCACATGTGGACTTCGTTTCCCTTTTTCTCGGATCTTTATTCTTCAATCATTTCGTGTATAATAAATAATGTACCTAAAAAAACGATTAATTCCCTGAAATAATAATATACGATCTATTTTATTTGTCATTTTTTTGAAAGAGGGCACTTTGTATTAAGAATAACAAAGTAAACCACCTTAAGGACCTCATTAAAAAATCTCCCTAATCCTAAATGGAGAAAAAAAGAGTGTATCTTAAGGTGGTGAAGAACAAATACACATAACACTTTTACACGATTCAGACCGTAACCCCGTCCGAACACACAAAGCAACATACAAAAATACCAAAAGCAATGGTATGAAACTAAGGGCACTACTAAAGACCACGTCAAACCCCACTGTGCTAAAATTGGAGCAAACCATAAATAATAGATTTGTTTTTTATTTAACAAAAGTGGGAGCACCACTCAAGGCTCCCACACATCTAGCACCACAACAACTCCACCCATGCTTCACTTACTCACCATGCCATGCCCTACTCCACATTAACACCCATACCATGCTGACCCTAATCCAATAAAAACTTTGAAACTCGAAAAAGAAATTACAATCACCTGACAACCTCCTTATTTCCACCAAAAGAAGTAGCATGTGTGTGCCTGCATGTCAGATCACCATCACCGACAACCTTCTTGATTCCCAAAGCAAGCATACCCAAGAGCTCATAGAGCTCCAAACTTTGAAACACCACCTATCGTAGCTAAGAAAACATCGCCCGGTGACTCACCCACACAAAACGTTACCACCGCTTCATTTTTTAACTTCGTCCGATCAACAGAGTTCGCTCTCGTAGAAAAACCATGGCTAATTGAAAAACTGCTCCAGCTCCACTAAAAAACCACGACAAAAACCTCAAGACCAAATCCTTAATCCTCCAAAAGGACCACAAACCCCTTACAGTCACTCACCAACCTCAAACAAATCTAGAGACGCTAAATCCTTGAGAACAACTCTATCATAATCAACATCATTTATGGATCCAAACCCAATGCCAACACGACTCATCTTCTATGAAAAAAAACACACTCAAAGCCTCACCATAGACTAGCAGGACTGCCAGATAATACAACTCCCAAATTACATAAGCTGCCAAAAGTCTCGAGCAGCACATAAATAAAAAAACAGAGAAACTAATACAAATGAAACTTACCCAACTGCCCCAATACATCTCTTGCAAAAACGCAAGACACTAAAATCACACCACACCCAAACCATGGAAACAACAGCACAAACTCTGCCTCCCCATTTCAATACCCAACAACAAGTGCAGGAAGCACACATCACCCAGCTCCCCAAAGCATTACACGAACGTAAAATCAGACTTAGGACAACATTGACAAACCACGATATAAACCTCAAAACCTATAATCTCCCACAACCCCCGACAATCACTCACCTAACCCAAACCATAATGCAGTCGTTGAAACCGTGAGAACAACACTATCAAAATCAAACTCTTTAACGAATCCAAACCACAAACCTACTTGACTCCTCTTCTTTGGAAAGAACACACAGAGAGCCTCGCCATAGCAGCCCACAATCTGCCATAAACCTTACCAATGAAACAGATTGGTAGGTTATCCACAAACACAGAAGCAGAACAGAAGGAAGACCTGAAGCACTCATCCTCATACTGTACTTATCAAACAAGCGAAAGAGAGGTTCACTTTGGCTTTAACATAAACATCATGCGAGTAGATATAACTATCGCAATCTGACTCCATAAACTGACCAGAAACCCACGCAGTATCTCAAAAACTTTGAAACTAGTGACAAGAGTAACCCAAAGACTCAAGCACAAAACAATAATCGAATAGGAATAGAATCATAGCTGAAAGAGAGAGAATCGATCTCACCAAGAAAGAAGAGAACACCCAAACAAACGAGAAGAAAAAATGGGGACGAAAGCCAAAAAACCCTAAATCCAAATACACCAGAGCAGGGCCGACCAAACCCTTGTTCAAAGAACATGAAAAAGGTTCAACATCAATGTGTTAGAAATTTGAGATTTTGGGAGAATCGGTCAAAGGGTAGCAAAAAGTAGCAAGAACGGTGGTGGAAGCGGCTACCTCCTCGCGAAGGAGGCGGCCACCGCCTCGTCTGAGAAAAACTCAGTGATGGAGGCAGAAAGGAATGAAAGTCAATGCACCGACCAATTATACTTGGCTTTGAGCACTCGCACCCAAAACTTATCTATTTTATTTGTCATAATATGTTTAAAATGCCTATGATCCATAAACTCTTAACGAAATGAAACTAATTTAACTAAATAATAATTGAGTTTTGATGTATATATTTTATTTTTAAAATAACGATAAAAAAAGACTATCTGTTTCCTTTTATATTGATGGAAGATTTTGAGATGAAAACAAATACGAGTCATGCATGACAACGCAAATGGAAACATTAACCCTAAATTGAGTTGTGTTTCCTTTTGCTAGCACGCGTCAAAAAAGTTGGTCCAACGTTATTCCCCCGACTTATTTATTTAGTCTAAATAACTTAAGTGACCCAAAATGTCTTATAATATACGATTTTAACCAATTTTGTTTTAGATTTATAAAAATAACCAACGAATTTACAACTCAATTTCGAATTCGTAACACGAAAGCCAATTTCACAACACAGTTTCCGAATTCGCAACACTAATTTTGATTTCGCAACTCGATTTTCTAATTTGCAACGCAAGTTTCAATTTCGAAACACGAATTTCATTTTCGTAATTCAATTTTCGAATTCGCTACGCGAATATAAATTTCGCAACTCAGCTTTTAATTTCGCAACACAAATGTTTTGGGTGTATAAACTACCCTAAATCGTAACTCATAACTTAAATCCCTAAATCGCAACTCAATCCATCTCCATCTCTCACTCTTTTCGACGACATCCATCCCCATCTCCGGCGAACCCCCTCCATCTCCATCTCCATCTCTCACAGCCACCCTCGACCCTCTTGGAAACCGCAACCCCCACCAGCCTTAACCACCACCAACCACCCTATCCATTATCGCAAACACAACCACACACACTCTCACAACCATTCACGGCCACAAATAGAAAATCAACCACTAAGGTTAGTTTTTTAAAATTTTTATTTTGAAATTTTTGTATTATTATTAGTATAAATATAAATTTTAATATATATTCTCTTTAATTTTATTGCAATCCCATCAAGCTGATTCTGATTATTGCAATCCCATCAAGCTGATTCTGATTATTGCAATCCCATCAAGCTGATTCTGATTATTGCAATCCCTACTCAAAACTTTTTATTGCTAATGGTTTCAAATTAACACTTTTTCTGGTTCTAAGTGGAGGTGGCTATCCCGACTCATTCTTATGAATGGGTTGATTCTGATTATGTTGTACATCTAGCGGGTAAAATAAAAAAGATTAAATTGAAATGTTGTAATCATATTTGGCACACTAATTGTATATAACAAAATATAATGGCAGATTCTTGTGACCGACCAGCTTTTTAAAACAAATAATAATATAAATATTATTAGTATATCCAAGGTGGTCTCATGGGTATGTTAATGGCAGATTCTCATGGGTATGTTAATGGCAGATTCTCATGGGTATTTTAATATGGCAGATTCTTTTATATTTGTTCTTGATTTTTATTGATATAGACAAAGTGATATAGACACTTTGATCTTTTTTTATTATTTGTTTACAATTAAACTTGTTAAAATCGGGTATTTTAGTTTTTGAATATGATTTGTTTTGGTGGATATTAGCATTTTCTTGGACATCTCGTAAGGTTAGAGCATTTTCTTGGACATCTCTTATACATAGTGAATTTGTAGTATATAATTTGTTATATAATTTGTATACTTGCTAATAAGTTTGTAAATTAGTTGTATTAATTTCGTATAATTTGTAGTGTATATATATTATGGTTTGGGGTTATTATTGTGTATAATTTATAGTTTTTGGGCGAATTAGTATGAATGAGTTGTGATGGTTAATAAGTATAACTTTTGCGTGTATTTGTTGTATACATATATGAATGAGTTGTTTATGTATATTATGGTATGTAAGTGGGGTTATTATTGTATATAATTTGTAGTTTTTGGTATATTATTAGTATATCTAACTTAGTATTATTATTTTTTTAGGAAATTTTTTCGGTTGCATTAACTTTAAGGAATAAATTAAGCCTAGCCACTACAATTGCGTCGACACTTACACCTGTCCAAAGAAACTTGTTTGAAAAGACTTGTTTCGGGCCATGACTGAAAGTACAACATCCAAGTGGAGATGCTTTGTTGACTCATTTGTTTCTACAACCCATGACTAACGATCTACCCGACGGGATACCATGTGGCGATGAGGAGATATGGTTTCATTTTCCACCGGCATATACTCGTTTTGGGAGGGAGGAGTTTTGCTTGGTCACTGATCTACGTTTCGGACGACACGACAAATTAGGTTTGTACACTAGTCATGTCTCCACCCCATCATGGTTATTTCGGGTTTTTTCTGACCTGGAAAAGGTGATGAACACTTTACACATCGACGATTTGAGCAGATTACTTCTTAAAGATAGTTTTACTCGGATGGATGACCTTGATGTTGTCCGAGTATGCCTTTTGGTACTTTTGTATGCCGACTTTTTAGCAAAACAGGGCAGACAACCTAATTGTAAGAATTTAATATTATTGGTAGATGACCTAGATGCATGGATTGTGTTTCAGTGGGGTTCATATATATGGAAAGCTACTTGGAAAAAATTGTAGTCTGCCTTTAAGGACCGTCCTAGTTTGCATGGGCATGGTTCCAAATACACTTTGTTAGGCTTTATTTTGGCCTTTAAGGTAATAAATATATAATGTTTCCAAAATTAATTATTTAACAATTACTAAAATTAATGTTTGTGTATTATATTGTAGATTTGGATATTTGAGGCATTTCCCAGCATGCGTACTTATGCCATCAAGAATTCAAATAATATTTCTAGGGCTATTACTTGGAAGAGGATCCAACAATTGGATTGGGCTGAGATACTACCATATATGACGATCGATGCTGTAAGTAAACACAAATACTTATTTAAATTGGTGACTATTGGGTGTACACGCACACACACACACATATATATAAACAATTTATTACTAGTAAACGTTTGATTTTAATTGGGATTTTATATTGTTAGGAGGCAAACTATCCATTACAGACATTGATACCCACAGAGGCTGAGGTTGCCACTGATTGGTGGCAAGCTAGTAGGCGATTTTTTTATGGGACGGATGATGAGGACCCCCTACTTTTTCATCGAGTCAATTCTCCACTTCGACACCAAGATCCATCACCTCATCGAGCCAATTCTACACCTCGACATCGAGATCCATCGCCTCTAGCCAACTCTACACCTCGACATCGAGATCCATCACCTATTCCATCATATCATCGAGCCTCTTCTCCACCATCACCTCATGTTAGGCGACCGAAAAATATGTCACGATATTTATCTCCCCATTCTCCACCTCCATGGGATGAGTTAAGTGCTTTACGAGTTGAGGTAGGTGCTTTACGTGATAAGGTAGGTGCTTTACGTGATGACAATGGTGCTTTATATGATGAGGTAGGCGCTTTACGTGATGAGGTAAGTGTTTTATATGATGACAATGGTGCTTTACGTGATGACAATGGTGCTTTACGTAATGAGGTCTACGTGAGATTGTTTCATCGTTGCATAATGAGGTGTGTATTCTACGCGATGAGGTAAGTTTGTTTAATTTTATAAGAAATATTATACTAAAAATGCAATATAACCTTTTTCGAAATTATTTATTTATTTACTTATTTATGTATTAATTTATTTTTAGAGGCCCGATGATATGTTACACGATGACCACTATAATTTCGAGCCAGACCAGCCATTTGCCTTCGGATATATGGATACCGTTTTTCTTGCACGACGAGGTTCACGCATCAGACGTCGTGGACCTTTCATTACGTCTCCTTTTACCCCAATAGTTCCAAGACCGCATAAGAAGAAGCCTAGTCCACCTACCATTGTTCAGGGTCCACCTCTAATTCTTTAGGATTAGCCTCTCATCGTTCAAGAGGCCCCTTCCATCGTTCAGGATCCACCTCCCATCGTTCAGGATCCACCCCACATCGTTCAAAATCCACATTCCATACTATGTAGATATATTGGTAAACACCCTCCCTCTTGTGCTCGGTATGCTGGATCCGATATGGCTTTCGTATCGATTACCGACCAGTACCATTCCTCAGCACAAGATATGCACACTACCGGACACAGTTAAGGATAATACCGTTTGGGCTAAGACCGCAGTAGATTTTTATCTACATGAGTTGAGCAAGGGGTGCTTCACTGACATATGCAAAATCGACCATACACATTTGTTTCTTGAGCGGTCTTGGTAGGGTGTTTTATTAGGGGTTGAAGATAATGGCTATTTCGAATGGGGTGTAAGTATTATATATTTTTTATATTGATTTTGAGCATTTTTTTAAATTTATTAAATTCACTAATATATGTATTTTTATAAAATAGCATATTGATGCATGGGTAACACGACTTCTGATTTTAAGGAAATTCAAGAAACTCAAAGAGACACGATGGACTATTATGTCTTTGTCTTTTCACTCAAGTCACTTGGCACGCCAACTATACCTATAGCTCTCATAACACATGACATGAGCATTATCTTTTACCTCATTACACATTCACAAATTCATATCACATAGTTCTTTCATATAGCTCTTTATCACATTTCATATGATCACATAGTCACGTAGTTTACTTTCACGTATCATTTTCCATGAAATTCACATTTTTCATCCTTTTCACACATGGTCGCATCACATATACCTTTTTCTCATATGCATATAACATATTATTTCTTATCTTTTAACTTAAATTACATATGCATGTAATCTTATGTCTTATTATCAATATCTCATATATCACTATTATACAACACATGTTCGCATATACATGTTCTCATACAATCCCTTCATTTAATTATAACATCTAATCTATCTTATTATACTAACATGAATTCATGTCATTCACTTCCTATACATAACATATCATATAGCATTCTAATAGAAGCACATATGAGTCATATTATTTTCATATATTTCATGATCACATGACCTATTATCATAATACAGACATTTACTCATATACCATACATCTAACACCATATCACTACATATTTATGCTTTAGTACTTATATAATATAATATCATAATTGGACTCATCGCAAGTCTTAATTCCATAACATAACGTACACTTACTATCATGTACTCACCTGGTCACAATGAACACTACCAATCTCTTGTTCTTTCTTGCGTATTTTACTCTGATGACCTTTCGGAACTTTGCTTTCGATCGATCTCTACAAAATCATGCATTGATAGTTATCAGTATCCAATTGACATACTCTAATCTATCATTTCTTAGACCAAAAGAAATGTCTATTTCAATTTCCCCTTGAAGTGCATCGATGCATTCTACAGTGCATCGATGCATCCTTTAACATGTGCATCGATGCACTACCCATGCATCGATACACAACTCACCTTCGATGTTTTAATATTAAGGGGTGCATCGATGCACTATTTGTGCATCGATACACTGATGACATTCGATGTTTGTATTTTAAACGGGTGCATCGATGCATTCCTTATGCATCGATGCACTATTGGTATTCGATGTTCAATATTTGAGAGTGCATCGATACACATTCAAGATACATCGATGCACACAACCCAGAATTTACATTTTAAGCACGAAATCCACTTTCTTTCAGCTTAACTCTTCATCTTTCACCTCCTTTAATATTCCTAGCTTTCATATACATACTTAAACTCATTTCTACTCCATAATCACTTCTTTAAACTCAAAATTCTATCTTCCATATGAAATCCAAGAATCATACTAAATTTTCTACTTGTTCTTAATTCAATTCCATCACTTCATATCCCTTAATTAAGTTGATGACAAGTCAAATTTGATCTCAAATTCAACTTATCAACTCTTTTCCAGAAATTCATCTAAAAACTTCTTCTCTTTAATCTCTCATAACTTCTTCATCTTTTGTTTTTAAGATAACTCAAGCTTTCATTAAGCTTAATTATCATCTAATAACCAAAACCCAACTTAAATTTCAGCTAATAATCAACAACAAAGAAGTCTTACCTTTGTCTTAAGCTTTCACGCATGAAGAAGAAAGGAGAAGAAGAGAACTTTAGAAGCTTGAATAGTGACCTGTCTTGCAACTACACTCTATATACCGTACATATATTTTCTGATCTGACAATTGGGTAAGGAGAACTGACCTGTCTTGCTCCTCTTAGCTCTTTACTCTTCTCACTTCTGTAACCTACGTGTGAAACAATCACACGCTAAGTCGTTGACTTAGTGAGGCATAAATCATATAATAAAACTCTAACTCGTAATCATGCTTGAACAATTTCTACTAACATATCACGTACAAGCACCATACCCACATATACATGTAATGATTCCTACTATGCACATTTCATATAGATATATATATATAATTATCTTCTTTCCTATCATTATCATATTATCACCTTTCATATTTCTATTCTCTTGTTCATATAATCCATTAAGCTCATATCATATATCTTATAGCATATACAATAATCACTAACACACATATATCATATACAGTACATTCCATGTTATCTCTTATTAGCCCATGTGCACCTGTGAGAACTGTAGATATGTGAGTCTATTGAGGTTGTGCACCACTATGCTGTCACCACAGCTCATATAAATGTCCCGAAGGACCAGTCCATAGATTCCGAAGAACCTAGGTAAACAGTCCATATGTCCCGAAGAACATAGGTAAACAGTCCATATGTCCCGAAGAACATAGGTAAACAGTCCATATGTCCCGAAGAACATAGGTAAACAGTCCATATGTCCCGAAGAACATAGGTAACCCTCGACCCTTGGCATGCCAACTATACCCCTAGCTCTCATATCACATAACATGGGCATTATCATTTATGACCGTTCACATTACTTATTCATATTCTTTCTCTTATAAACACATATCTTTTCTTTTCAGTCACGTATCACATGTACGTGTAATCCTTGATATCATAATCACATATTCCTTCTCTTCTATCACATATCAAATGTATGTGTAAGCACATATCTAATATCATATGTTGCATTTTCATGTAAGCATGTAAATCATGTACATATAAACATACATCCATTCTATGTACTAATGCACACAGAGTAATCACATAACATTATATAATTTACCTCTTACCATAGTAACTCTATCATTGACTCATCGCAAGCCAATGTTTGATAAATCACATAAGTACAATCTAAATTGCACTCACCTGGCCTCACTAGTCCCTTTCAATCTCTTATCTTCCCTTTTTATCGATCTTACTTGTCAATGATTCCGGAACTCGTTTAGGCTTTGAATCTACATAATTATACATTTTAAGACATTATTAGATACCCACACCTTTTAATTGGATACTAGCAACTTAAACGAACTTATTAAACCAATATTAACATTTTCCTTTAGGGGAATCGATTCCCTCCTGTGGGGGTATCGGTTCCCCTCTGGCATTCTGGAATTCTGTCGTTTGAAGGGGTATCGGTTCCCCTTGAATGGGTACCGATTCCCCTTGCCCAGAAATCATATTTTTAGCTCGAAAATCACTTCAATTTCTCTCAAACACTTCATATCATCCCCTTTTCATTCTTAACTCTAGTACACATACTTAAACCAATCTATATTCATTTATTTCATCTTAAACCTTAGAATTCTATTCTCCATATAGAATTCAATAATCATATCAAAATTTTCATGTTATTCAAACATAATTCTAACACTTCTAACTTCTTAATCTCATAGATGACAAGTCAAATTCAACTTAAAATTCAACTTATCAATTCTATTTCAAGATTTGATTCAAGAACTCAAAATCTTTAATCTCTCATATACCTTTCATCTTGTTGTTTTAGAACAATTTAAACTTTCCTTAAGCTTAATTATCATCTAATAATCAAAACCCAACCTTGAATTGAACCAATAATCAACTAATGAAAAAACTTACCTTTGCCCTTGCTCTTACGGGAGGGGAAGAGAAAGGAATAAGAAGATGAAATGCTTTCATCTTCTCATGTTTTTATCTGTTAATAAAGGGATAAAATATCTTTCATGACAAATTACCCTTTTGCCCTTTAATTCTTTAGATAATTACTAACAACTTTCAGAAAATATCCTCAAATAAATCATTGAACTATTCAAGTATTCTACTTTTATTATCAAATTCTGAAATTTACGATTTAGTCACTAACCTGTAGTTTGGGATGTTACAACCCCAACCCGTACCTGACCCGGATCCGAGTCCGAGGTGTCACATTGACTTTCCAAAACTCTGTTCTTTACAAATCCGCAAGATCTTAAAATCATCATTTAAGAAAATTGGTACTTTACCTTAATTTTTACAATCGAATTGTTTTACAAAAACCGACCAGAGCATATTCTATTCAAATCTTGTAACTACATGCCAACTAAATTCTATGTAACAAAATACATATACTCAATATATTTCTAATCCGATCTTAGTAAGGGAGATATTAACCTATCTTGCTCATCTTTACTTCTCTTCTCGCTTTCTAACCCTACGTGTAAAACACTTACACGCTAAGTCATAGACTTAGTGAGATTTGTAAATACATAGAGTAAACTAACAAATGCATGAACATCTTATGTAATACTTATTATACTTATATACCTATTGAACCCATCACTTACAGGTTTATCCTTACTTATTTCCTTGTCATTAATTCAATTCCATCATATGAGCATATATTGAACATAAACGTATACTATAATTTCAAACACAACAATACATGAATAATTACTATGATTATTTCATACATAACCATTTAACATCTCATATCACCATTACACATATGCACTTGTTACCATTATTATCATATGATCCTAACTTATCACTTATACATATCACATATTCCATTTCATGAGAAACACACATATCATTACATCAAATTATGTTTCTTTTCAAAGCCCATGCACACTATTGAGAACTTAAGGTATGTGAGTACATAGAGGTTGTGCACTATGCTGTCACCACAGCTCGTATAAATCCCACTAGGGGCGCGTAGAATTTATCCCGAAAGACCACATATAACACATATATCCCGAAGGACCACTATGTCCCGAAGGACCGCGTAGACCCTCGACTCTTGGCATGCCAACTATACCTATAGCTCTCATAACACATGACATGGTCTTTCACATATTCATATCACATAGTTCTTTCACATAGCTCTTTATCACATTTCATATGATCACATAGTCACGTAGTTTACTTTCACGTAGCATTTTCCATGAAATTCACATTTTTCATCCTTTTCACACATGGTCACATCACATATACCTTTTCTCATATGCATATAACATATTATTCTTATCTTTTAACTTAAATTACATATGCATGTAATCTTATGTCTTATTATCAATATCTCATAGATCATTATTATACAACACATGTTCGCATATACATGTTCTCATACAATCCCTTCATTCGATTATAACATCTAATATATTTTATTATACTAACATGTATTCATTTCATTCACTTCCTATATATAACATATCATATAGTCATATATTTCATATATTCATGATCACATGACCTATTATCATACTGACATTTACTCATACCATACATCTAACACCATATCACTACATGTTTATGCTTTAGTACTTATATCATATAATATCGAAATTGGACTCATCGCAAGTCTTAATTCCTTAACATAACGTACACTTACTATCATGTACTCACCTAGTCACAATGAACACTACCAATCTCTTGTTCTTTCTTGCGTATTTTACTCTGATGACCTTTCAAAACTTTGTTTTCGATCGATCTCTACAAAATCATGCATTGATAGTTATCAGTATCCAATTGACATACTCTAATCTATCATTTCTTAGACCAAAAAAATGTCTGTTTCAATTCCCCTTGAAGTGCATCGATGCATTCTACAGTGCATCGATGCATCCTTTAACATGTGCATCGATGCACTACCCATGCATCGATACACAAATCACCTTCGATGTTTTAATATTGAGGGGTGCATTGATGCACTACTTGTGCATCGATACACTGATGACATTCGATGTTTGTATTTTAAACGGGTACATCGATGCACTATTGGCATTCGATGTTCAATATTTGAGAGTGCATCGATACACATTCAAGATGCATCGATGCACACAACCCAGAATTTACATTTTAAGCACGAAATCCACTCTCTTTCAGCTTAACTCTTCATCTTTCACCTCATTTAATATTCCTAACTTTCATATACATACTTAAACTCATTTCTACTCCATAATCACTTCTTTAAACTCAAAATTCTATCGTCCATATGAAATCCAAGAATCATACTAAATTTTCTACTTGTTCTAAATTCAATTCCATCACTTCATATCCCTTAATTAAGTTGATGACAAGTCAAATTTGATCTCAAATTCAACTTATCAACTCTTTTCCAGAAATTCATCTAAAAACTTCTTCTCTTTAATCTCTCATAACTTCTTCATCTTTGTTTTTAAGATAACTTAAGCTTTCATTAAGCTTAATTATCATCTAATAACCAAAACCCAACCTAATTTCAGCTAATAATCAACAACAAAGAAATCTTACCTTTGTCTTAAGCTCTCACGCATGAGAAGAAATGAGAAGAAGAGAACTATGGAAGCTTGAATTTTCCTTTCCTCCACGTGGCTAATATATAACCATAAAAATTTAATTAGTCCTTGCAAAAGACTATTTTACCCTTCTTTCTTTCAATCTTTACTAAACCATCCCTCCAAAAATGTTCCAATTAATTCCCTGAACTTTTCAATCTTTTGAAATTAGACTTCAAATTTTGAAAACTTACATTTTAGTCATAAGTCCTTATTTTAGGATGTTACACAAACAATTACTAACTTCGAGAGATAGAGATAGAGGTGTAGTAGGGTTGTGGTTTCGGCATTTTATGGCTAGAGAGATATATGCGAGATGTTGTCTACCGTATCCCGTGTTGATATGCTATGCGTGGCAATAAGGGACTTGTATTACAAGATATTTCAAACTATTTCAAGTAAGTGGTCACACAAAATAAAATCTTTATATATTCATATCGACAACATATGGCTGATTTACATTTCATTGATTTACAGTTACTATATTATATATTCAAGCCTTTATAACAAACATTGACCTTAAAATATATGTTTTTTTGCAGGAAAATTGGAGATAAATTTCAGTATACTATGTACTATGGTACTCACTCAAAGAGTGCAGCTATCATAAGGTTAGTTTTAATCAGTTATTCTATGATTGATATTACTTTCGGATTTAGGGACGATGATATAGAAACTACAAAGCATTAGCTTTATGGCTTACCTGCTGCATGTGTTGTTATTTATTCTTTTGTTTTCTTAAACTCCAAGACTATTACACCTAACTACTTTACTGATTTGAGACATGGTGAATAAGTTGTAACATTTCCTTATAGTCGGGATGTGCCAAATTATTGGCTTATCTAGTTATTAATGATATTGTTTTTGGCCCACTTGCATAGTTTTTATTGTTGGATATTATACATTTGGACCAAGTGTTGGTACTTTATATACATTTTGAAAGTTGGAAAACTATTCTTACTCGATCAGAAACAACTCTACTTCTATTAGCAACGAAGGTGCCATGTGTTTCAACTGAAGTTCATTACAATCATGCCATTTGGATATCCAAGGAAACATCTATGCGTTTGGTGTTCTTTTGTTGGAAATCATCAGTGGACGGCCTCCAATCTGCAAAGACAAGGGATTTCTTGTAGACTGGGTAAGATCATATTAGTGAGTAATAGGTCAAAACGGGCAGGGCAGGGCTAGGCAAGTTTTTTGCCAAATATAATTACAGCCCTTATGTTATTTCAATAGTACATTATTTATTTTTGAATAAAATGATTTGAGGTTTTTTGAATTCAAAATATACTTTGGGTCACTTTTAACGCATTCGACCCATTTGACCCTTAATTTTATCTCATTTGAGGTTTTTTGAGGGAATATTCTCTTTTAGTATTGGCTTTTGAGATTGTATTTTTGATATAACAAGGAACATATTTAGTAGTGAAGAACGAGCAAAAACAGGTTCCTTTTCTAACATCTCTAACTATTTTTTTCTTTTATTGTTCTAGTAAATCAAGCTTATATGAAGTGGTACATTGTTGATAATATATATATATATGGGTTTTAGGAATGCAAGTGTATGAGTTTGGCTCAGTTAAGTTATAAGCTAAACTTTATATTAGTGCTACTAATATATATAGCTTACTTTATACAAAGATACCATTTTCACATTCTTGTTTACTCTATTAGTACTAATATAATAAGTATTATACAATCATGAATACATAATACAACGTTTGCATCTAAAAATTACCTAAGTTAATAGTCCCAAAAGGTGAAGGCGATTGGGATTGGGATTTTGATTTCCCTTTACTTGGCACCATATGAGCTTTGGATTTTGATGAAGATCCATATTTTGGTGGAGGAAAAGATGATTGTGATTGCTCTGGTGCTCCACAGGTTAACCTTGTATGATCACTTTCCTTGCAACGACTACATATCGATATCTTCTTCTCTTCGCCCTTAGACGGTATATGATCGCAATTTTTTGGTCGACCAGGTAGCTTTCTGTCCATGACTAGTGGCAAAACTATTTGTAAGTCATCTGGTATGTCCCACTCAGAAGGATATTGAATAGGGTAGACAATATCGACATAAGTCTATCGATATACTTATGTAGTGTAGCAATCCATAGCGTATGCGCTTGAATCATCTTGGTTTAGACGAAGAGCAACTTTTATAACATGGCCACATGGATAACCAAATGTTTGCCATTGCATACAACTACACGTCTTTGCATTTAGATTGACAAGCCCATTTAAGTTATTATCCAAGACTTTAAACAAAGTGTTTGAACATGGTTCAACTCTCCATAATGTTGAATTCACAACACGTTTTGTTATCTTTTTTTCATTCCATAATGTAACACGACGTTTCAATGTTTCTGTAATTTTAAATAAATAATACTTAATAAAATCTATTAAATATGATAAGTTACGAATTTAAAGAAATAATACATGCATGGTTTTTTTTCTTATAGTACCACTGTTGAATAGAGGCTCGAAAAAACTCCATTAACATAGTAATGGGTAATTTTTGGGAATGACGACTTAGAGCGTTGATTGATTCTGCACTATTAGACGTCATGAAACCATATCTTGCTCCAAGTTGATGTACTCTTGACCATATTTCAAACCCGACATCTTCTAGTGTTTGAGCGCATTGAGGTAAAACACGTCTTAAACAATTTATATCCTTATTAAAGTCCACTTCCCGATAAGCTTTTACAGACTTCCAATATGTTCATTTGTGGTTTTGTATACCAGCATACCATGATTTTAGATTTCTGTACAAATGAACACCACAAAGTCCATGAAAAACATCTGGGAAACACCTTCTAATAACGTTATCAATTGAGTTTGCCCTATTGGATATGATTGTCATATTGCTAATAGGACCTATGAAATCCCTAAGATGCCCCATAAACCATGTCCATAAATCAGAGGTTTCAGATTTACCAACCACGTAAGCTATTGGCAGTATCCCATTGTTAGCATCCATGGCTACTGCTAATAAGTTTGTTCCAAGGTATCAACCTTTAAAATGTGCTCCGTCAACTATAATAACTAGGCGCATGCAAGTAAAAAATGAACGAATCTACAAAATAATATACACAAAAAATATAATCATTTAAATGTGAAATGCATATAACTAACAAAAATGAGTTAACAAAATTATATTGATTTACTAACCGCAGCACCAATGGCGATAAACAGTAACTCAAAACGTTCATTTCTATTTGTTTTGATATGAGTTACCGACCCAGGATTTTTCAACTTTAAATTATGATAATAAGCAGACAGTTCGGCAAACTATGCTTCTGGCGACCCCCTCAACAATTCCAAGGCATAACATTTGGCTCTCCAAGCTTGAGAATATAAGATACTAATCTTGAACCGAGAGTTCATGTCAGTCATAATTTCATGACCCCGATATACCCTGCCATTCAAAAAATCAACTTAGCCAGAAAATCACCCAACACCTTTTGGTTTGACTGTCTATGGTGAGGAAAAACTTGAGTTCTTGGACATGTATGTTTATCAATAAAAGTCCTAACTTGAAACATTTCGCAATCTTTTATCCTCTTTGCAATCATACACCACGTACAGTTTTTGTCAATCCTACACTTTGTTTCAAAACGATCTTTGCTTGATTTATTAACTTTTAGTTGATAGTCATCTTCCACACATTTCATATACAAAGCTATCTTCAAGTCTTCCTTTGTATAAAAACAATCATCTTTCTTGATATGAATAACTTTTGTGTAACAATCAACTGGTATCTTTACCAACTCTTCTTCCGATATTGAAAGTGATTCTGGCATATTCCAGTTATACTCCCGTGGCTCTTTCTTAACAACATTTATATTGCCATGAATTTTCTTTTTCTTTTCTTCGGGGACTTCTTCTTCTTCTTCTTCTTCTTCTTCTTCTTCTTCTTCTTCAGGGTTATATGAATTACAAAATGGATGTTCAACATGTTCTTTCATAGCCGTAACTTCCTCCTCATTATCATCAACAACATCTTCCTCAGCAGCGGTTGTTTCATCTTCTTCTTGACTTTTACCCCAAATCTGATCTGAATCATCATCAAAATCCGGGTATTGACCAATATCAAAATCATTATTGTAATAAACTGTGTATATTTCTTCTTCTTTACTTTTACCCCAAATTCGATCTGAAACATCATCAAAATCCGAGTATTGACCAAGATCAAAGTCCGAGTATTGACCAAGATCAAATTTCAAATACTGACTAGCACTCACATTTTTATTTGTTGGCTCATCATCGTCTAACTGGTCAATACGAAAACCCGAATTTGGGTCTGTAAATTGATTGAGATTTGGATTAGGGAAAAGTTGTGGATTTTGAGATTGTTGCAAATATTGAACATGTTTATTACTTAATTGAGTTGTATGTGCTTGATATTGTGTTTGGTATTGGAAATGTGGTGAAACAAAAGTTTCTTGCTGATGAATTGTGGTGGAACTATGAAATTTTGAGGTTGATAACAATTATTTCGTTGTACATTGTGGACATCATAAACTGGGGCTGAAGAACTTAGTTGATTACTTCCTGTTACTGACTCAACTTCACTACTTCTAGGTTCAACAACATACAATGTAACATCATATTGCGAAACACTAATGTAAGCAATGAATCGATCAACATCTTCATTGTCAGTTAGCAAATGAACTTTACCTTTTCTTTGATAAGATAGTCTAAATCCACTTAGAGGCTCTAAACTCAATATCTTTGAAACAGATAACATTATATTTTCATAAGTTAACTTTTTAATGACAGTTTTAGTTGAAGATTTATAGGTAAATGCATATATTGTAAAACACCATTAACATGCTCTCATGACCCTCCATAACACAAATCTATCCAAACATGATCAACATTAGATGTTTTCATTCTACAAAATAGTAAATAAAGTAATTTACTAAACAAACGAGCTATAAACTAGATATCATCACTAACTTAGGAAAAAAACACACCTTTATTAAGTTGATACTTAATAATTTGGGAGAGGAATCATTGAAAAATTATATAGAAATAAAATTATGTTGAAAAGATTAGAGAATATCATATTTTGCTTTCTCTGGTACTTTTTACGTACTGCATGAATAGAGAATCTTGCAAGAAATATTATCTTTGTGTGGATAAGAAAATTAGAATCGCAACTCAAATTCAGAATTCGCAACACGAAAATCACAACTCGAAAATGAAATTTGCAACTCTAAAATGAAAATTGCAACTCAAAAATGAAATTCGATTTGCGAATTCGAAATTCGAGTTGCGAATTCGATTTTCGAGTTGCGAATTCGATTTTCGAGTTGCGAATTCGAAATTCAAGTTGCGAATTCGATTTTTGAGTTGCGAATTCGATTTTCGAGTTGCGAATTCAATTTTCAAGTTACGAAATCCATATTCAAGTTACGAATTCGAAAATTGAGTTGTGAAATTGGCGAATTCGAGTTGCGAAATCCGAATTCGAGTTGTGAATTTGAAAACTGAGTTGCGAATTTGAAAACTGAGTTTCGAATTTGGCAAATTCGTGTTGCGAAATGTAAATTCTTGTTGTGAATTCGTTGGTTATTTTTGCAAACCCAAAAAAATTTTGTTAAAATCATATATTATAAGGCATTTTCGGTCACTCAAGTTATTTTCTCATTTATTTACCTTTATATAAAAAATAATAAGATATAACAACTCATTTTAATTATTCGATAATAAATATTTATATTATACTAAATCTTTTTTCTCTTTTGAATAATTCCTATTTAAGGAAGGCGGAAGGAGAATTATATTCTTAATGATATTGAACTCGCGATTAAATAGGAGGAACTGTGTCGATTGAAAACTGTTAACCGTATGCTCTAAAATAATTATATGGCATCTTCGCCTTACTTTATATTTATTAAATAGAATAATTATGAATTAAATTGTTACAACTTCAAATCTATACATTTATTAATACTGATCAATGATCATCAATAAGAAGTGTGTCAAATTAATGAAATTAAAAAGAGAAAATAATCTCAGTGACCGAAAATACCTTATATACGATTTTGACCAACTTTTTTTGGATTTGCCAAAATGACCAACAAAATCGTAACGCGATCTTAAATTCGCATCGTGAACTCTAATTTTTCAACTCAGTTTTCAAATTCGCAACGCGAATATCCAGATTCGCAACGCGATTGTAAGATTCGCAATGCGATTTTGAAAAATGTGTTGCTATAGTTAAAATGTGTTGCAATAGTTAAAATGTGTTGCGAGAGTTTGAAAAATGTGTTGTTGCGATAGTGAAAAAGTGTTGCGATGGTGAAAAATTCAAAATAAGTTTATATTTTAACTATTCCAAATTCACGTGGAGTTTGAAACAATAAAGAATGTGTTGCGATAGTGTAAAAGATTCCCAAGCCATTTGTAAGATCTTAGTTGAAACAATAAAGAATGTGTTGAAATAGTGTAAAAGATTCCTAAGTGTTTGCAATGCTCAATTACACATAGTATTGGAAACATTATTGGGAATGGGTATTTAAGGCTTGGATTTACCACTTCCTTGTTGAGTGGAAGAGAACAAGGGGGACTCTCGCGCACCGCCGCCGCCGCCGTCCCGTACCGTCTAGTCGTGGTCGTGGTAATACGTGTCTTCGACACGTCCGCGCAGATACTATCTTTTTAGAGAAAATTCTTAAGAAATCGCAACGAATTTGGACTAACGTAAATTTGGAAAATCGCGTTAATACGTGTATTATCGCATTGCGATTTTGTATTATCGCGTTGCGATTTTGTGTTATCGCGTTGCGATAGTCAGAATCGCGTTGCGATTTTGTATTATCGCGTTGCGATAGTCAAAATCGCGTTGCGAATCTGGAAACTGATTTGTGATACTGGAGATCGCGTTGCGATTTAGAGATCGCATTACGATTTTGATGGTCATTTTGGCAAATCGAAATTTTTTTTATCAAAATCGTATATTATAAGGTATTTTCGGTCACTGAGGTTATTTTCTCAATTAAAAATTCATTATTAATAATAATATATGTATCCGGTCAGGCATGTCTGCTTCTAAGTTTATATATATATCGTTAAAGCAACCCAAAAATTTTATGAACTTCTTATATCTTCTTTTTCCAAGAATGAGAAGAAAATATACAACTCAACAACCATTGCATTAACACTCGGATCTTACTTGTAAGATAATTCTTTTGTTTTCGTTTTAATTAAATTATAACAATAAAAAATATTAAGAAAGAAAGAAGCAATGATGAAGAGCGCGTGGCGTGATGTTTGGTATTAGGAATGGAGATGACACTTGAACCCATGAGTTTTAACTCGATTTGATCGGATCAATTTTTTTAAAAATAAAAATTAGATGATGAATGTAAAATTTTCGGATCGATCAGATCAATCGAAACGTGACCCAAACCCCACCCTTACACATCCTTATTTGGTATCGTATATCGCCTCCGGATTACTAATATATATATATATACAAGTGTGTTCAACTTATGTGTGTTCAACTTATGATAAGCTGTAAACAGCCTATACCAATCATACTTCAATGCTCTGTCACCCAAAACCCGGTTCACACTGCAAAATCCTTGAAATCGGCAATATTACAGACTTCCCACCTTTTGTATTCCTTGAATAGAAGTATCCACAAAATATCTGACTTGTCAAACTCTCAATAACTTAGATAATTCATTGCTTAGTTGACCTTGACTTGATTTTAATAAGTATATTATATAATCTATCATTTATTTATTTTTCACTTTTATTTTAATTATTAATTTCTTTATTAATCTCGAGTAGGTATAAAATGTATTAATTTAATTTAATATTTTTATTAATTTTTTAGAATTGTCACTGTAACGGTAGTTGTTCAACTCAGAGATTCAAATCGCAGTCATATAACGGTATCACGGTTGCGGTGGAATTCGAGATTGCTATCGCGGAAAATAGTAGAGTGCAGCGGAATCACACCAATAACGATGGATCGCGACCGCAATTTAACGGATAATTGACAATCGCATAACGCTGTTTCGCTTTTTTCCGCTATTTTATTTAAAAAAACAGTTTTTTAAATTAACTCATTTGAAAAAAGTTTTATGATCGCGATACCTGCAATGACCACAATAGCATCCATTATATCTGCAATCGCAACAAACACAACGCGATCGAAAAACTCTATCGCGACCGAAATTTAAATCCACTCATTCCACAAGTATTTGTTCCAGACGAACATGAACCATAGTAGCAAAGACGATAATTTAAATAACTCATTCTTTGATTGAACTCGACTTGGTTTTAATCAAATAAATTGTGCGGAATCCACTTTCACTGAATTGAATTTTGAAAAACATTTTTCAAGTGTTATGAAAATTATTATGAAAAGTGCAATCTGTTTAGTATTAGAGGTTAAAATATGATGCGAAAAAAATTAAAATAATTTGTTTAGATACTATATTAAAAAGTTAAAAGTTAAAATTAAAATCATTATTTTTTTAAACAATGACAATTTAATTTCATTAATAAAAAAATAATAGAATCAATCATAATTACAATGCACCCAACCGTAAAGAAAAATGGAGACAGTAGTGTCAAAAAACTCATTCAAAATAAAATTAAGTCCAAAGGTACGAAGAAAAACGAAATCTTCTCTTGAGAATGACAACTACCATCAAAATGATTTAGTAACCTGCATAATAACTCATTGTCTCTATCAAACGAGACATTTTACGAAATGATAAAAGAGTTGTAAGTGAACCAAATCATCTAGCAAACTGTGTCGATACACAATTCTGATCATATAGGCAAATAAACTTATACCAAAGAGGGCATCTGGTTATACTTTACCACAAATAAATCAATCAGAAAAAATATCGTTTGTACGAACAAAAAAACGATCACAAAGGTATGTAAAAAATGTATCAAAAGTTATAATGATTGTGTCAAAAGAGTATAGAGAATACATGCAATAATAACATAGAAAAACGTGTCACGAGGACATATATTTTTATTCAAAATGAGAAAAAACTTAAAAAAGTAAATGACATAGCATAAGAAATAAGAGAATTAACAATCATCATCGATCAGTAATCAATATCAAAATTAACACTACCGTCGGCTAACAAAAATCAAACGAAAAGGAGAAGGTGGTTCAAAATATTGAGAGAGAAAAAGTTGTATTTCTCACTCTTTTAATCATTATTTATTTTTGTACATAAAGAGACTCGAACAATGAAATAATCTACATTTAAATTGGATACAATAAAATGATAAGAGTTTACTTATTTTTTATTATTTTCTCCGTGCCATAAAGAATGATGTCTTTTATTGACCTTTTTAAATTAAAATTTTCAAACTTTAATCATGATTATTGTAAATATTTTAAATAATTAAATTTTATAAAATATATATTTAAAAATTACTCGATTAATGATTTGTAAAATATATTTTTTTATATATTTTTATCTATAATAGATTTTAATAACTTATCAAAGTTTTAAAAATTGACCAAATAAAATTCAATAACTAACATATTTTATGTGGACTGAGGTAGTAAGATTTTTTTAATTAAATATATTTATGATGTATTACCAATTTAAGTTTGATTTGATTGATAATATACGTTATCGATATTCTTTCCCTTAGTCAACCTTTTATACGATGTAGTCATGTAGCCTCAAATTTTGGTTTCCAGTTTTTATTAGTTATATATTTTCCATAATACAATACATATATTTCTCGGATTTTTTCTTATTTATAAACTTATTAATATTAAATGTTTCGATATAATTAATTCTATATCTCTTATAATATAATATAATATAATATAATATAATATAATATAATATAATATAATATAATATAATATAATATAATATAATATAATATAATATAATATAATATAATATAATAATAATATAATATTAAAGATTGTGTAAGGAAGAGAAGGGGTAATGAAGTTTGTTCTATGTACACATGGACATGGCATTTCCAAATCATATAAACTCCGGATAGTTTTAAGTTAAAACATTTATGTTAATAGAATATGTATAATTAATAAATTAATTTTTAATAAATATTTTATTATAATCATTTTAAACTATTAAAAATATATTAATGCGATGAATGAAAATTTCAAATTTAATATCATATCATCATTATGATTTTTTTTAAACATAAGAAAATATTAGGCTCCCTTTGGTTCTAAAAAATATTTTTTTTTGTTTTCTATTTTTATTTCTAGAAAATAGTTTTCATTTTGAGTTTTTTGAAAATTAGAAAACACATTTGTTTAATATAAATGAAAGCTTAGATTAAAAAATAAAACTTGTGAAAATATATTAGGTATCTATTTTTTTAAAATATAGATAAATAAATAGTTATTAAATAATTAAATTAAAATATAATTATTAAAAAAATATTACATAAATTTAACATGTGAGTTGTGCAAAAACAATAAAATTGATAATAAATTTCATAACACAAAAAATCTATTTAATTTTTTGACCAACTAAATCAAACGACCAAGACAACTACATGACAATTCACAAAGTTTACATGATAATCTATAATGTTGATGTGTCAGTTCATTATGTTATTGTGGCAGTGTGTGATGGATAATGATGTGATTTATGAGTTTAATTGATTATTTTTACTAAGTTTGAGGGCCTAATTAATATTTTATAAATTTTAAGGACTCTTTAATTTTTTTTAAATTAAATAATTATTTAAATTTAAATATAGAATGTAAGTAATTATTAAGAAATTTAATACATTAAATATAAAAATGCTAAAAGTTAAATTATTAAAAAAAATTAGTTTAATGACTAAATTGAGTGTAAAAAAAAGGGTTTAAGGATCATATTGATTTTTCCCAAAAAGTTTAAGGTTTTTAGATACCATTAAATAAAAAAATATTGTTAGAAAGATTTAAACATGCATAAGTTAAGTTAAAGATCTAAAGTTCATATTTTTTATTTTTAAAATTTCTAAAACATTTTAATAAAAATACTGAAAACATATTTTTTATATTTTCATATTTTCACTTAATTTTGTATTTATTTTATAGAAATCATTTTTTAATTTTACCACCAAACATGTTTCTTCAATATTTTATATTTTATAAGAAAATGAGGTAGTTCTGTTATACGGTTTGCCTTAATAATATATGATTAATGAAAGACTCTACAGGAAATGTTAATATTTTTTTAACATTTCCGGTAAAGCGTAACCTAAAACATTATTTTTTTTACCAGAAATTTTAATTTCTCTACCTAATTTTTGGTAGGAAAAATAACATTTTAAGTAGCTTTCAATATTAACATTTTTTTATAAAAAGAATAATATTTTAGATAATATTTTACCGAAAATATTAAAAAATATTAATATTTTCGATAATAATTTTACTTGATCGTATATTAAAACTCTCGTACCTTAAACATCCCTAGAAAATGAAAATGTAAAAAACCTACATTTTATACTTGATAGCAGCTGGCATAGGAAATCCCATTGGCTCAAACAACATTTATTTCTCTCCACTCCCAGTTACCAACTTCCATTCTCCATGTTTGGATCTCAGGAGGCTTTATATTCAAATTTCTCACTCATAAGGAACCGCGTTTGGCTTTAAACACGAAAATGAGAAAACATCAATTGTATTTCGGAAGGCCTGCCTTCCAACCAAACACAAATTTTGCACCATTTTTCAAACCACAGTACACATCAATTTTATCAATATGATTTTCGTTAACAGAGACAAATTTAAATCCGACTAGAACCAGGACCACACAAAAAAGGACCCTAAACTTGTTCGTTTTCCCTTTGGGTTTCGATATTAGTTTACAAAAAGAATAAAAAGACCTTTTGTTGAATGCTCTTCCTCCTAGTAATTCAAAAAGCAGTCGTCGGAGAAACAACCGACTAGATCCCAGAGCTCACGTGACTCCGCGCCTCCGAGTCTCAATGCTTCCATCACTCGCTCAAAAACCAGCACGTGACACGGAATATGAAGCACTCCTTTCTGGGCGTAACCATATTCCTGAGCCGACTTATTCAGCAACGCGACGAAAACCGGGTGGTTCAGCAACTGGGCGTTCACGGCGAACAGCTCCATCTCTTCCCCTACGTAAATGGGCACGTGACCCTCGGGGACGGACCGCCGCGCTTGCTTCTTCAACGAACAAGCAGTGCCATGTCGAGAGGTGGTATCGGAACGGAGGAGGCAATAATTGGTAGAAGAAACGTGGGAGACGCGGGCGAGACGGCGGATGAGTCGCTTCATGGATGAACCTTGAACTAATTTGATGGTGAAGACAAAGATGAGATCTGTAATGATATGTTTGTTTGGGAAAAAGAAGGGAGAGTGATGGGAGTATATAAAGAAGAGGAAGACATTGACATAGGAAAAGCTAATGACGAGACACAGAGAGAGAGAGCGTAGCGAGTACAGGTAGGACCAGAAGTACTTTGCAGCTACAATATTATAATATTCACTTAATATTATAATATTAGCATTACATTCATACATCATATTCCCCAAGTTTATCGAGCAATGGTATAGAATAATATTCATTTTAAAAAATTAATTATAATAATAGTAAAAAATATTATTTTGAAAGATGATTTTTTTTTAAATTATATACTCATGTTTAATTTATCATACTTCATGAAAGCCCTTTTTTGTTAGATATATTTTTAGTTTACGTGACATAATGTATTAGAAAGTTAAATTTTTTATTAGTTAAAATTTTAGCCTCACATTGAAAATTTTAATTTTAAAAATATTTAATTAATTGTTAATATTATTTTAATTAAAAAATTATTAATTAATTGTTATTTTTATTATTCTCGTGTATTAATGAATCATTTTATCCCATAAACTTAATTTATTTAAAAATAATAATATTTACATAATTCATATTTAAATAATTGACGTGTTAAATAAATAGTAGATAAATAATTCATGTTTAAATAATTTATGATAAATTAATTTATTTTTATAAATATTTAAATTTGTTATTTGACAAATACTTAAAATAATTATGTTATTTAAAATATCCTAAAGTTCTTGTATATCTTTCTTTATTCTTTGTTGAAAGGTGGAAACACCCATCTTTGTGTTGGTTGCCATTCCCGATATTTCTTCTTTTTCCTTTAAATTATTATATCAAACTATTGGTTTTCCTTTGTTTTTTTTTTATTTTTTAACGACCATGTCATTATTGCACGCCTTTCTCTAATCTTATGACATATTTTTTTAATCTTTATGACGCATTTTTACGCATTTGATCGTTGATTTAATTTATCTTTTTTCATAAGGATGAATTTAATATTGTTATTGTCGGAATCGTATTTCAGTTGGATCCGAAATTGAGCTTCGATTTGAATTGATTTGGGTTAGAGTCGCCATCGACCATTTTAAAACGATTTTAGGTGGGTCGGACACCATCTTACTTGATCTGTGTTTGTACAAGAAACGTGTCAGGTACGGGGAGTCGGTTACGGTCAAGGAAGGATTAGCACCCTTGAACCGCCTTTTCAGTACCAATTAATTTATCGATTGTCTTTAATTGCGAAAAGTTAAAAATTTAAATTACTCGATTCGAAATGCTTACCTCTGATTGGTTAGACTTTCTAAAAAAGGATCGAAAAAATATTAGACAAAAAATGATAAATAAATGTTAAATGAATTAAAAAGAAGAAAATAAGAGAAAATAAAATAAAATAAATGTATATATAAAAATAAATCAAAGAAAAGTAAAAAAACTAAAATAATGAATCAAATGTGAAATAAAAAAAATATGAATATGAATATATATCAAAGAAAAAAATTAAATAAGTAAAAAATCATAGAAAAATAACAAAAGAAAAAAACGAAATACAAGAAAAAGAATAAAAAGAATAAAAAATTAAAATAAAAAATATTATATAAATAAAAATGTTAACTTTTAAAAGTAATAAAATAAAACAATATGAAAAAAAGGAAATACTAATAATAAAAACATAATATAAAAAAAATACAAAAATACAAAAAATAGGGGACCAAATTGAAATGTGCGTGAATTCCAGGGTTAAAAATAAAAATTAATGACTAAAATGTAACAAATATAACTTACAGGGACCTTATACGCCATTATCCCATAATAAAAAATACGTAGAAGACCCCTAGATAAAACGGCGTCGTTTTGGTTCGGCTATTTAAGCCTAAAATAAGGCCTTTCTTTCCTCACTTCACTTCATTTCTTCATTTCACACACACACTATAAAAGAAACTCTCTCTCGCCTCTCTCTACATCTCCTCACAGGAGGAGATGGCCGACACCGATCTGGTGGTCAAACCACCGTCCGTCGTCGCCTCTGGCCACCACCGGCGGTGGTCAGAAAAACAAAAACTGCACCGAAATGCTCCTCTCAATAGCCCCAACAACAATCCAAAGCCAAAATCTCCAAAAACACCACAAATCGTGTAGATCTAGGAAAACCCGTTTGAATTTTTTTTACCTTTTTTGACGATTTTTCTACTTCTGATGGCCCCTGTTTTTTTGCTTTGTTTGGCTTTGTTGTGTTTATTGTTTTGATGTTGATATACTGTGGTAGATTGATGGTTTTATTTTTGTTTCCATGGCTTCGTTGTTGTCACTGTTGTATCTCGATGGCTCTCGGTTTTTCTTCGGTTGTAATGTTGTGGTGGTGTTTTATGACGGGTTCCTGGTTTCTTTTGCTCTCTGTGTTGATGTTCGATGTCGTTGGGTCTCCCCTTCATGCCCCCTGGCAATGCTCGATGATGGGGTATTTATACCCCCTCCGACCGTTTGTCTGCTTCGATCAATATGGTAACAAGTCGACGTTGGTCGGGGATTTCGGGACGGGTCAGTCCCGATTTCCCCGACCGAAAATCCCCATGTTGACCGGTGCGTGTACTGTTGTTGGTGGCATGACCTTTTGGTTACCATAACTCACGCGACGATGATGCTTGACTAAAATGTGTGTGAGAAACCCTAAGGCACTGGGGCTGGTTCAGGCCCATTAGCCTATGCTGGACCCGAACTCACTTTGGATCCGGAGAGAAAAAAAACAAAATGAATAAAATAAATAATAAATGAATAATAAAAATAATAACAAATATATATTATATATATTCTAAAAATGTTTCCAAAATTTCAAAAACATTTTCAGACTATATATTATAAATATTTAAAAATGTTTTCAAAAAATATTTTCTAAAAATATTTTAAAAAACTATATAAGTTTTCAAAATGATTTTAAAAAATATATATATATATATATATATATATATATATATATATATATATTTAAAATGTTTTTTTAAAACTATATATTATATAAGTTTTCAAAATGATTTTAAAAAATTATATATTATATATATGTTTTTAAAACTATATATTATATAAGTTTTCAAAAATAATTTTAAAAATTATATATTATATATTTTCCAAAATGTTTTAAAAACTATATATTATATAGTTTTCAAAAATGTTTTTTTAAAACTATATATTTTATATATTTTCAAAATATTTTAATTTAAAACTATATATTTTATATATTTTCCAAATATTTTAAAACTATATATTATATACGTAGTTTCAAAAATCATTTGCAAACTATAATATATATATAGATATATGTATATAAAAAAAATATGTGAACGAAAATTAGTGTCTACAGCTGCCCCTCTTTGTCTTTTTCGTGGAACGAAAAATAGGACAAAGATAAAAAGACAAAAAATTTCGTTCGGTGGAGTTGAAGAATAACTCCCTGTCGAATTGGGTTGCGGATGGCTCTTCCGTTTCGAAGTCGAGTCCATCTCGAAATGACATGGAATTGAAGTCGTAGTCCGGAATTTGAATTGGATTCTCATCGTAGTCCGCCTCGGTCTTTTCTCGGTTTAAAGACCTTGGTTTGAAAATTCGATTGGAAATAGTTCATTGACTCCACCATGTGATTAACAGGCCCTCGAGTCGAAACAAATCAAACTCAAAGGGCCTTTGTTGACAGATAGCTTTTCTTGACTTAAGCTATGCTGTCGGAAAATGGTTTCTTATTACTAAGGCATGGCTAACCCAGATCTTCTTCTCGACTTGAAAACCTCGACTGCAACCGGCAAAGAGTATGAATGATGAGACATCGAGCTGAATGGAATCGAACTCGACAATTTTTGCTGACAGATAGCCCTTCTTGTCTCGAGCTATGCTGTAAGTTTTATTTGCCTCTGAGTTGAATTTAATCGAACTCGAAGGTCTTCGGTTGGTAGATAACCCTTCTCGGCTTCAGCTATGCTGCAAATGATGTGCCTTGGAGCTGAGCGTAGTCGAACTCGAAAGTCTTTTGGTGACAGATAACCCTTCTAGCATTGAGTTATGCTGTAAATGATGTGCCCTCGAAGCTGAGTCTAATCGAACACGAGGGTCTTTGGCAGATAGCCCTTCTTGACTTAAGCTATTCTACAAATGATGTGCCTTGGAGCTGAGCGTAGTCAAACTCGAAGGTCTTTGGTTGGCAGATAACCCTCATTGACTTAAGTTATACTGCAAATGATATGTCTTGGAGCTGAGCGTAGTCGAACTTGAAGGTCTTTTGGTGACAGATAACCCTTCTAACCTTGAGTTATGCTGTAAATGATGTGCCCTCGAAGCTGAGTGTAATCGAACTTGAGGGTTTTTGTCAAATAACCCTTTTCGACTTAAGCTATGCTACAAATGATGTGCCTTGGAGCTGAGCATAGTTGAACTCGAAAGTCTTTGGTTGGCAGATAACCCTTCTCGACTTAAGTTATGCTGCAAATGATATACCTTGGAGCTGAGCGTAGTTGAACTCGAATGTCTTTTGGTGACAGATAACCCTTTTAGCCTTGGGTTATGTTGTAAATGATGTGCTATCTAAGCTGAGTGTAATCGAACTCGAGGTCTTTGGTAGATAGCCCTTCTCGACCTAAGCTATGCTACAAATGATGTGCCTTGGAGCTGAGCGTAGTCAAACTCGAAGTTCTTTGATTGGCAGATAACCCTTCTCGACTTAAGTTATACTGCAAATGATATGCCTTGGAGCTGAGCGTACTCGAACTCGAAGGTCTTGGCTGACAGACAACCATTGAGTTATGCTGCAGCTAGTTTCTTAAAAAAATGTCTTCCCTTCACATGTCTAAGCCGATCATAATTCTCCAGGTGGTTCCCCTAAACCAAGTAATGTGATTTTTGGATGACTCCCCTTCACAGGAAAGTCCACTGATAAATTATGTCAGCCGGATATCTTCCATCGTGGAATTGAAATCTAGCTTGAAAACGTCAATCGGTAACTAGCCACTCGTCGTTGAGTTAATCTGAACTGGTTCTTAAACTCATATGAAGTTGATTATTGATCTTTCAATATGTCAAATTGGTTGAGGTGTAGCTTCTTGCTGCTGAGTTAAGCAACCACCATCAATCTTTAAAAGTGTTTTTGAATCGAGTATCATTCATCTTGAAGTCGAAACTCAACTCTAAAGGCTGTAAAAAATCATGTATACGAAAAATAATAAATGTGATGCTCTTAAGTATGCCTAAGATGCATGCAACATGAATGAGTTATGTTTTATCTCTTGGATTGGAGTCTCATATTTTGTCTGCCAATATGGTCATTGGAATCGATCGTGCCCCATTTGCTTCTCGAGCTTTGGGTTTATAGACCTTTCATATTTGAGACTATTCTGTTTGAAAATGTTTTTCTCTTTTTTCTTGTTTTAGGAGGGAAAAGGATAAAAATACTGTAAAATATTACTCCTTAATTGAATCAAATTGTAAATATGAGTTCAAAGTATATCAAAGGAATCAATAGCTCTTTTAATGATTTCAGAGTTATAGCTCTTTGAAAAATGTTCAAATGGATGAGTTGACTTTGGTTGACCTAAGGTTTCATCAATGAAAAGGTCATTTTTTGGTTATTGCAACATGCTTTTCTTTGGATTGTCATTTTAATTGGATGCGGACAAAATGACGCAACTAGCTGGATCCATAGAGGCGGGGCCTTTAACCAATTGCTACAGAGGGATAGCTTAATATGTAAACACCTTTATCAGGTTAGTTGAATCTTATCCATAAAGCTGAGGCGTTTAACCAATTGCCTTAGAGGGACAACTCAAGTTTTATTGTATATTATAATCACATTTATCAGGCTAGCTGAATCTTATCCATAAAGCCGAGGCGTTTAACCAATTGCTTTAGAGGGACAACTCAAGCTTTATTGTATATATATATATAATATTATAATCTGTGTATACTGGTCCAATTTCTTAAGTTTGTCAAGAAGAACCTGTTATAGTCTAGGTGTTTTTGAAAGTCAATGAATCTCATCTTTAGAGTTCAATTTCCAAACAACTGACCTAAACTAGATTTTCTTACTTGACTATTCCATATGTGAAGATCATTATCATCACTGAACGTTTTAATCAAAAAGTATAGTAATTGTCATATGCAAACGATGCCCATGTTGTCCGTACCTATGCATATTTAAATACCAAGTCTTATGAATGGAGAAGGCTATATTGGTTGTTTGCAAGAAAATGGTAAGGTGTTTGAGTGTATCTTTCTGAAGTAAGGTCAAAAGTAATTGTTTTATTAGTTATTTTATCATGTTAACTTGTCAAAGATCTGTAACTCTGAATCATTTACGGAGTTTTTTAATTTAGTCAATATTCAAAGAATTGCAAGTTTACAAATGTGATTCATTGCTCAACATCTTTAAAGTAATATAAATTTATTTAAAAATCCTTACAAAAACTTGAGAAAAAACGAAAAAAAAACAAATTCAAACAGAATGCCTTAAATGATGAAATGATCTTCCTCACTTGGATGCCCCCAAGTTGTTGAAGTCGATTCAGTTCTGGTTATGCATCTTCTGTACGACTTTCTTGAATGCGTAACAATTCTCAATAGTGTGCCCTGGGAAACCGCCGTGATATTTTCAATGAGCATTCTCATCATACCACTTGGGGTATGGGGGCTTCATGAGTTCCACCAGATATGGTGACACTACATGGGTGTCAAGAAGTTGTTGGTAAAGCTCTTTGTAGGTCATGGGAATAGGGTCGAAATGTTCCATTTCCCTCCTATGCTCTCTGAAATCTTGTTTATAAGTACCTTTCGATACAACTGCATTTGATTTTGGCTTGGATATTGTGACACCTTTATTAGTGTGGTAGGTGTTAACATTGTTAATCTCCCCATCTCTTTCCTTTACAGGAGGTTTTTTATTGGCCTCTTCATCTTTTATCTTACCTTACTTTATGGCTGACTCGACCATTTCCCTGACCATAACCAAGTCTGAAAAGCTTCCTGATGTGATCACAACCAGGTGTCCAAAGTATGGAGTCTTCAGAGTCTGTACAAAAAGTTTTCGGGTTTCTTTCTCATCCAAGGGCAGATGAACTTGTACAACCAAATCCCTCCATTTTGTGTGTATTGCCTGAAAATCTCGTTATGTTTCTTTTCCATGCTTTATAGCATAACTCGATCTGGCCTTATGTCATTGACATGCTTGTATTGTTCCATAAATGACTTGATCAGGTCCCTCCAGGTCTTGATATTTGATCGACTTAGCTAGTTGTACCACCGGATGGCTGAGCCTGACAGACTCTCCTGGAAGCAGTGGATCAGGAGTTGGTTGTTTCCTCCATATCCTATCATTTTCAGCAAAATATAGTGATGTGAGCAAATGGGAAACTATTCCCGTCAAACTTCTCGAATTCTGAAGACTTGAATTTTGGAAGAAGAACCAAGTTCGGGATTAGACTAAGCTCTGCGGCATCGACTCCAAGGTAGTCATGGTCTCTTTTAACTACCTTCATTTGCTCCTCCAATTGTTTGATTTTCTCTTCAATCTTCTTTGATTTGTCCACTCCGTCTGAATCCGATATATGGTAATAACCCAGATTGTTCTCAGGGTTAAATACAGAGGGCGAGGGATTTTTTTTTGCAACAGATGAGTCCCCTCGAAGTTCCGGTAAGTTTTGAAGTGAGACAACCACTTGTGGGGTGGGTGGTATAGTTACCCCTTTCGGTGAACCTGCCCCAGGCGTACTGATATGTTGTAGGCCAGACAACTTGGCTACAATTTGATCGACCAAGGACTCTTGGTTTTTCATGATTGTATTCAGAGTACTTAGACTACTCTGGTTTATCTTATCTTCTAGCTATTTTTGTAATTTCAGCATATTCTTTTCGATCTGAGAAATTATGGCTTCCATTTTCTTCTTTTTCAAGCGGGTGTTATGCGGATGGGGTGTGCCCAATGCTTGAGGTGGTGTATCCAGTATGTGTTCCTTTCGATGAGACATGCTTCTTGTTAGTTAATGCGAATGTAAAGAAAAATAACAAAAATGTAAAATATGTCTAGATGCATAATGCATGCAATGTTCGAGGCATTGATCCAAAAAATGTGTCTGTGATTAGAAATAATCCTCATCGGAGACAAAAGTGTTACGTCTGAAGAGACAAAAAAAATTTTGATGGTATAGATCCCGAACAACCTTTGACAAGTTGATTCGTCTTCCATCTTGAGGTGTATCCAACGCTTGAGGTGGTGTATCCAGTATGTGTTCCTTTCGATGAGACATGCTTCTTGTTAGTTAATGTGAATGTAAAGAAAAATAACAAAAATGTAAAATATGTCTAGATGCATAATGCATGCAATGTTCGAGGCATTGATCCAAAAAATGTGTCTGTTATTAGAAATAATCCTCATCCGAGACAAAAGTGTTACGTCTGAAGAGACAAAAAAAAATTTGATGGTAGATCCAAAATGTATCTATTATTAGAAATAATCCTCATCGGAGACAAAAGTGTTACGTCTGAAGAGACAAAAAAAAAATTGATGGTATAGATCCCGAACAACCTTTGACAAGTTGATTCGTCTTCTATCTTGAGGTGTATCCAACGCTTGAGGTGGTGTATCCAGTATGTGTTCCTTTCGATGAGACATGCTTCTTGTTAGTTAATGCGAATGTAAAGAAAAATAACAAAAATGTAAAATATGTCTAGATGCATAATGCATACAATGTTCGAGGCATTGATCCAAAAAATGTGTCTGTTAATAGAAATAATCCTTATTGGAGACAAAAATGTTACGTCTGAAGAGACAATTTTTTTTGATGGTATAGATCCCGAACAACCTTTGACAAGTTGATTCGTCTTCCATATTTTCTGTTACTGGTTGAATATCTTGTAGAAACGTTCCGACCCCTTTGGCTAAACTTGTGCAAATGACGATCTGCTTGCCCCAAAAAGAGGTCTCGAAGGACTGCATTTGCGACTTTCACTCTCTGTTGAGCTTGTTTCTAATTAAAGTGCTATTGGAGCCCTCCATCCAAAGTTTATCGGATTGTTTCTTGAATTCGTCAATAATGGTCTCCAGCTTAGCTAGGGTTTCGCCATCTTGTTCTCGTAGTTTTTTAAAGGATCGTATTGCCCCTGCAACCTTAGTCAGCTCATCCCGGTCCATCCTAAGTATTCTCTGACCAAAGCTGGACTTCTGAGTTTTTCATATATTGTATTATAACCCCTTTGTCCATTAATGCATATTATTCAAGTTTAACAAACACGTTTTTGGTGGATCAACACCTCTTTTAAATGATGCGAATGATGAAAACAAAATAAAAGAGAACAAAAATAAAAAGAGTTAGTGAGGTAAATCAAAACAATAATAAAAATGAAAAATTCTACCCCACATGCTTATTATTCCTACCCGGACATGATCTCTATCCCGTATGCTAATTTCAAACAAATCCTAACCGCATATTTTTCTAGTTCACATGCTTTGAATAGAAAGTAAAGCAAGAAACAAAATAACCTAGGGTTTGGAATGAGGTTTTGGAGTGGGATCTAATTCTATGTACTCTCCTGGTTTAGGTTCTAAAGAGGTACCCGAGTTCTCCTTGTTGGTGCCCCCTTGGGCTTGCCAGACCCTTAGTCCTAAGCCCATTACAAGCTTGTGTGGACTAAGTTAAACTCGAGAGGAAACATTCGCTTATGGCCATACGGAGAATAAATTCACACGAAATCATAAGGTATATGAATCCCGAAGGTTACTTGCTAGGCCCATATGGAGAATAAATTTTCACGAAGGCGTCGCTTTCACCCCCACTTAAAAGGGTTTGGAGCTCGGGTATAGAGCCAGAGATAGAAAACTTTGAAAATCTGAAATCATTAAAAACGTTAGTACAACTATTTATTTGAAAAAAATAATCAAAGATAAATAATAAGAATCGAATAATTAAATTAAAATTTAAACTTTCAATTTTTGCTTAAAAAAGACAACCGAAAATTAATTCGGCCTGACTCACTTACCTGTCCCCAGCAGAGTCGCCAAGCTGTCAGAACCGTCTTTCGGTTAGACCCGGAATTGGGCTTCGACTTGAATTGATTTGGGTTAGAGTCGCTACCGACCATTTTAAAACGAATTTAGGTGGGTCAGACACCATCTTATCTGATCTGCGTTGTACCAGAAACGTGTCGGGTTTGGGAGTCGGTTACGGTCAAGGAAGGATTAGCACCCTTGAACCTCCATTTCGGTATCAATTAATTTATCGATTGTCTTTAATTGTGAAAAGTTAAAAATTAAAATTTATATTACACGATTCAAATTGCTTACCTCTGATTGGTTGGACTTTCAAAAAAAGGGTCGAAAAAATATTAGACGAAAAATAATAAATAAATGTTAAATGAATTAAAAAGAAGAAAAAAATAGAAAATAAAATAAAATAATAAAAAAATAAAAATTATATATAAAATTAATTCAAAGAAAAGTAAAAAAAACTAAAATAATGAATCAAAGGTGAAAAAAATATGAATATAGATCAAAGAAAAAAATATTAAATAAGTAAAAAATCATAACAAAATAACAATAGAAAAAAATGAAATAGAAGAAAAAAGAATAAAATGAATTAAAAAATTAAAATAAAAAATATTAGATAAATAAAAAAGTTAACTTTTAAAAGTAATAAAATAAAATAATATGGAAAGAAAGAAATACTAATAATAAAAACATAATAAAAAAAATACAAAAAATAGGGGACCAAATTGAAATGTGCACGAATTCCAGGGTCAAAAATAAAAATTAATGACTAAAATGTAACAAATACAACTTACAGGGACCTTAAACGCCATTATCCCATAATCAAAATATACGCAGAAGGCCCCTAAATAGAACGGCGTCGTTTTGGTTCGGCTATTTAAGCCTAAAATAAGGCATTTCTTTCCTCACTTCACTTCATTTCTTCATTTCACTCACTCTCTCTAAAAAAAACTCTCTCTCGCCTCTCTCTACATCTCCTCACCGGAGGAATGGCCGGCATCGATCCGATTGTCGAACCGTCGTCCGTCGCCGCCTTCGGCCACCACCGACGATGGCCGAATAAACAAAAAATGCACCGAAATGCTCCTCTCAATAGCCCCATCAACAATCCAAAGCCAAAATCTCCAAAAACACCATGAATCGGTGTAGATATAGGAAAAAGTTTGGGTTTTTTTATACCTTTTTTGATGATTTTTCTACTTCCGATGGCCCCTGTTTTTTTTGCTTTGCTTGGCTTTGTTGTGTTTATTGTTTTAATGTTGGTCTGCTATTGTAGGTTGATGGTTTTGTTTTTGTTTCCGTGGCTTCGTTGTTGTCACTGTTGTATCTCGATGGCTCTCGGTTTTTCTTCGGTTGTAATGTTGTGGTGTTGTTTTATGATGGATTCCCGGTTTCTTTTTCTCTTTGTGTTGATGTTCGATGTCGTTGGGTCTCCCCTTCATGCCCCCTGACAGTGTTCGATGATGGGGTATTTATACCCCTCCGGCCGTTTGTCCGCTCCGATTAATATGGTAACAAGTCAACGTTAGCCGGGGATTTCAGGATGGGTCAGTCCCGATTTCCCCGACCAGAAATCCTGGTGTTGACCGGTACGTGCATTGTTGTTGTTGGCGTGACCTTTTGTTTACCCTAACTTACGCAGCGCTGATGCGTGACTGAAATGTGTGTGTGAAAACCTAAGGCACTTGGGCTGGTTCAGACCCATTAGCCTATGCTATACCCGAACACACTTTGAACCTGGAGAAAAAAAAAAGAAAAATAAATAAAATAAATAATAAATGAATAATAAATAAAATAAATAATATATATATATATATATATATATATATTCTAAAAATGTTTCCAAAATTTCAAAAACATTTTCAGACTATATATTATACATATTTAAAAATGTTTTCAAAAATATTTTCTAAAAATATTTTAAAAAACTATATAAGTTTTCAAAATGATTTTAAAAACTATATATTATATATATGTTTTTAAAATTTTCTTTTAAAACTATATATTATATAATTTTTCAAAATGATTTTAAAAAATTATATATTATATATATGTTTTTAAAATATTTTTAAAACTATATAGTATATAAGTTTTCAAAAATAATTTTAAAAACTATATATTATATATTTTCCAAAATGTTTTAAAAACTATATATTATATAGTTTTCAAAAATGTTTTAAAAAAACTATATATTATATATATATTTTCAAAATGTTTTAAAACTATATATTATATATATAGTTTCAAAAATCATTTGAAATATATATAATATATATAGATAGATATATGTATATATAAAAAATATGTGATCGAAAATTAGTGTCTACAGTTACACTAATAAAGATGATGCCTATTTATAAACATATTAATATTCTCTGCTTTGGACCCTTAAATTGGACTTGGATATACAATTTCCGTTAATGATTTTTTAACAATGTTCGACTTTGATTTGTGATTTGTCAGTAGTCTTTTAGTAACTTGATTCATATTTGTAGTTCATTTACCGATGCAGTAAGATCTGTTCTATCTATCTTTTGTTCAAATTATTTTGTCAGGTTTTTAACATTTTTTCCTTATATGGTCATTGTGTGATATTAAGTGACTATTTTTAATGTTAATAATTATAGGAAAAAAATGTCCAAATTATATGTTTAACTTATGTTTATAATTGTAAACTTTCATTATAATTATTGTAATTGTTGGTATTTTTTATTTTCAAGTAAAATAAAGGCTTCTATAAAAATATAAATATGCTATTTAAATAAAAAATGTGATTTTTTACATTATTGGGTTACAATTAGGGCTATAAATGAGACGAGACAGATTACGAGCTATTCGAGTTCGACTCGAGTTCTTAATGAGCCGAAACGAATAACTTGATACTCGACTCGAAAAGCTCATGAGCAACTCAAAAATATAATATATCAAGATTTTATTATTTTAAAAAATAAATTATTAATAATATTAACAATTATGTGTTGATTTTTTCTTTTTAAATGTAGTACAAGGTTTTCATGTATTTAAGGTTCAAGTTTGAGTTTGAGGCTTTAATCGAGTTAAGTTTAAATTTTTTTTCTTTTTTAGCTTTTACGAGCTTCAGTTCATGATTTTAAGTTTGAATCGAGCTTAAAAATTTTAAGTTCGCGAGTTTTCGAGTCAAGTCAATCTCATTTTCAGAGTTTTCGAATAAAATTGAACTCAACAATATTCAAACTCAACGCGACTCGTTTATAACATTAGTTACAATAAAAGAACAAAAATCCTCACACCCATGATGACTTTCATGTGGAACAGTCTTATAGTGCGATTTTCAGTGGGCACTGTACTTATCAAATTTCTTTGTTTTACAGGATCGTTATCATCATCATCATCATGTACTGGTGGAACAAATTAATTCATAATCTATTCAAGTCATACTATGATGGATGATAATCTATGAAGAATAATGATTGTAGAAACATCCTATCAACAATTGCAAAATGAATTTGATAAAAAATGAGGAATGATATTGTTAAATAGGAGGTCGGTAATTGAAAAATAATATAAATACATAAAAAAATAGAAAAAAAAAATATTACATATGTTATATCCAGGAATGATGCCCTGTATCGCCTAATACTAATTGGCATTGCAATGAGGCAAGAACCGTAGCTTAGCATCGCTTTCTCTATATTTATTTCAATTTTAATGTATTCAATTTATTCTTATTTAGTTTTTTTTATTAAGTTAAGGTGATTATATGTCTTAAATATTTTCAATTATTTAATAATGAATGCTCAATCATCCTACTACATCGCTTGTGCTTGGATTCGTAATCTCTAAGAACAAAAACGATTCTTTTATTTATATTTGGTTTTTATTATATTTCAATAATCAATTGTATCGTGCATGATAAAAAAATAAATTTAGTTACAGCTATTTGGATGTTTATTATCTTTAATTACAATTATAATGTGCATATAACTTCCTTAAAAGTAACATACAATATAAACTAAAGAATGGGGAAAATTATTAAAGAAAAGGCTTAGGCAGCAAAATTTCCGGCTATTGCCATGTTCTTGCAGTACGGTTCCGTGACTTGAATTTTGTTTTTCATATATGGCTCACCGTCTTCTCCCTCTTTTTTTTCATTTCTCTTTTGTATTGCGTAATAAACACTGCCCAATGAAGTTTGTATAAGTTCTGAAAGTGTATTACACGCTTCCTTTTGCGAATAAGAGTGAATTTTGAAGTTTCCGAAAAAGGAAATAGGATGAAGAAAAAGAAAGTCGCACGATGCTCCCTCTTCAAAACTGAGAAATAGTTAGGAAGCTTCAGCAAGTTGGTGAGGAGCCCATTCCACGGCTCTTTCACATTTGCGGTGATATTTATTTAATTATTTAAAAAATGTTATTTATATATTCCCTTATATTATTATCAATTTAGAATTTAATTTTTATTAATATAAGGTGAATATAAAATAATATATATTTAAAGATTTTTAATTATTTAATATTAAACGTTTATAAATTTATACATACATAATACTCGAATATGAAATTTAAAAAAGTAACAACAATTTTTTAAATTATTAAACTGATTCATTCGTATAACTATCCTAAACCCAATATACCTAAATTAAACTCGTTCTCAATTATATTAACTCTAAATCCAATACTCAAACCAGCCCAATTCATTTCTATTTAAATTACTTTATACTTTACAAAATTAAAATCCTAAACCAACCTAAAATCGTAGTTTACAAATTTGTTTAATTACAATAAACACGAATGATTATAGGTGGTAGAATCAGTTTTAAAGACTCTAAATCATTTGACAATAAATGTTCAAATATCCTACGATCGTTAGTGCTCGAACTTGAGACATATAAAGATAATAATCATCATTTTAATCACTTAAATCACTTAATTCATACGATATAATAATATTTTAAATATATAAAATGAACTTTAACTTTAACATTCAAGGTTCGAAGTTAACTCGACCAAATGCATTTTTTTATGTAATATCACGTCATATTCTTATATTATATAATCATTATGTTTCATATCTATATCATTTTAGTCCTCAATGTTTTATTTTGAGTCAAAATAGGTTCTAATCAATAAAAATTATCTCAATCCTAATGATGACATGGCGCGTCTTATTTGTTTAAAATATTGACGCGGTAGTGTCACATTCACATAATTAATGTCGTAACATATGTCACATATCCAAAGTAACAACATGACATATTATCATACGTATAAAATGTTGATGTGGCATGTAATGTTAGTAAACAAATTTTTATATTAAAACATATTAATATTGATATTATTAACATTTTATAATATAATAATATATCTATAGTATAAGAATATATTAATTTTATTAAACGAATATTGATATACTAAAATATTTATTTAAAAATAGATTGATATTTATATTTTTATAATATAAATAATATAGACATTGAATTTTTCATCTTTAAAATTTAATTTCAAGTTTTACCAATTTTAATTTATCATTTTTTCATGAGATGACTACACATGTCATAATTTCATTGGATGAAATTAATTTAATAAATAAAAATTATATCTGTTGGTGAAACATAAACCCTCCTCACTACGTAGGATATAAACCCAATCAATAAAATTAAAATTTGTTATAATATTTTCTTAATAATTAAATTTAGACTTAATTTTTAATTAAAAATTTATTTCCATAACAACGTTAAATTCGTGTATCTTCTTTAACCTCTTAACTCCTATTCCCCCTCCTTTTGTTAAAACACAGTCACCATAGCTATTGTCACTTTCCTTGTGTCCTATGCTTGTTAATCCTCCTCATGCAACTGAGCCGTATTCCCTTATCGATGGGAATCTCGAAGTCGATTTTGTTTGACACGACGAACAAGCTTTTCACTCAGAATTATAATCGGGAGACATGTTTCTGTTCCATAAAGGATTGGTGCACATCAACACAATGTTGATGCTAACAATCCAACTGTTGCAATTTCTGCGTTTGGAAGTGCAAATGCAGGAAACTATATCGTTTCCCAAAACACTTTTTGCAACCAATATTTATGTTAATGTATCGGCAAAATCATTCAAAACTGATGTTTCGACCATTCAAGTGCAAATCCAGTTATGGTTCGTTGTTTTCTTTTTCTATTTTTCCCGTAAATTGAAAGAATTGGCCTGAATCTGGTTGGTTTTCTTCAAGTTCCAATCTTTTCTCAACCTGTAAGAATTTGGAAGGAAAGAAGGTTGGAAATCAGGATTCAAATAGAAAGATAAATGCACATTTTTGTAAATTGTAAGTGCATCTACCATTTAATACCTGTTTGAGAGAGGAGAAGAAGTTGCAGTATAAAGATGGCGGTCGCATTGTAGTAAAACATGAAGAAAATTGATGCATATGTTTTTAATTAATTGGGATCGACACGGTGGAAGTGGTCCATGAAATAATTTTCTTTTCGAGAGATGATACATATTACTTTATCATTTTATGTACCTATAATAATGTCATATCAATATTTTGAACATATAAGATGTGTCTCACAATAATAAATGTTAATCGTTTGTTAATTACGATTTTCATCATATTATAGATATTTTTAATTTAAAATAAAACATTAAGAGTTAAAGTGGATAAACAAAAAATATAGATTAAAATGACTCTCTCATTTGTTTAAACGTTGGGGTAAATTTAATTTCATATCTAATATTTTAAAATAGTTCTAAACTTTAAAATTAAAATTAAAAACCCTATTATTGCTGGTTGTCCTTTTTCTTTTGCTTGGCAGGCGACGCCACTAATACTATGTGATTATCGTCGACTGTATTTCTTATTTTTCTTATATTTTCTGTACCTTAGTTTTCTTTTTTTAGTTTTGAGTATTGTCTTTGGCATGTACAGACTGCAATATGTCGGGTTGGGTATAATTTTTTGTCCACCCAAACCTGGCCTGAATAAAATGGAATTCTCTTGGAAATACGGATTAATATACGGTATTATCGGATATATTAAAAGATATTTGATAAATTTGGTCTAGCGCCACCGAAAATATCGAGTAATAATGTAGGTGGAAATCATGAAGAAATATTAAAAATTTGACAACCGACAAGCTTAGCTTGTCAGTTTGTGTCGATACTTTATAAAAATATATTGATCCATAACAATATAACAAGTAAAAAAATGACAAAACCGGTATATAAATGACAAAACAGGTAAAGCGCTACCGGATATATTGAAAGTGTCGATACTTTATAAAAATGTATTTATCTATAACATATAACAAGTAAAAAAATGACAAAACAGATCTATAAATGACAAAACAGGTAAAGCGCTACCGATATATTGAAAGTGTCGATACTTTATAAAAATGTATCTATCCATAACAATATAACAAGTAAAAAAATGACAAAACCGGTCTATAAATGACAAACAGGTAAAACGCTACCAATATATTGAAAGTGTCAATACTTTATAAAAATGTATCGATCCATAACAATATAACAGGTAAAAAAAACGACAAAACCGGTATATAAATGACAAAACAGATAAAGCGCTACCAGATATGTTGATAGTGTCGATACTTTATAAAAATGTATCGATCCATAACAATAAAACAGGTAAAAAAAATGACAAAATCGGTCTATAATGACAAAACAAGTAAAGCGCTACCGGATATGTTGATAGTGTCGATACTTTATTATAATTACGACACTTTTGGAATTTAAAAGAGAAGAAGTTATAGCGCTAATAAAGTGTCGATACTTTATAAAAATGTATCGATCCATAACAATATACATGTAAAAGTATGATAAAACCGGTCTCAAAATGATAAAACCGGTAAAGAGCTACCAGATATGTTGATAGTGTCGATACTTTATTATAAGTATCGACACTTTTGGAATTTAAAAGAAAAGAAGTTATAGCGTCAATAAAATGTCGATACTTTATAAAAATGTATCGATCCATAACAATATAACAGGTAAAAATATAACAAATCGATCTCGAAATGACAAAACCGGTAGTAAAAAAGTGTGTTTGTGTGGTCATTTTTATTTCAGAATTTTCATTTTAATACAAAAAATTGGATATTTTAAGCAAAATCCAGTAAGTAAAGAACAAAAACTTTACAGTAACAAAGAACATTGGAAATCCACCATTTATCAGTTTCTCAAGAACTAAATCCAGAAACAAACATCTATTAACGCAAACTTATGATATACTCTATTATCTCCATAGGATAAGTTTAAGTCAGTTTTAGTTTCTCAAATAATAACTTATGATTGAAGAACTCAAACTGGTGCCCGAATAAGTGTCGATGCATTTATGAAAAATATCGATTCCAAAAACATCGAATCGATAATTATTATGTAACAAGTAAATTTACAATGTAACCGGTAAATATACTGGTTAATTAGCAAATATGTTTACATTAGTATCGACACTCTTTAAATATGTGTCAATATTTTTTTTCCCAAATGAAAGCATACGAGGTGCACGCATAAAGTGTCGATACATTTAAAATTGTATCAATCCCAAAAACATCAAAACCGATAATTATAATGTAATAGGTAAATTTATAATGTTACCGGTTTAAATATATGTTTAGTTAGAAAATAGGTCAATATAAACGCTACCTAATATTTATTGTACTTGATAATATTTCCGGTTAAATGATATAACATAATCGGTCTAAATTTTAACCGATTACTTATTTAACAGGTCACGCCGGTTTTTAGTCGCCGCATAGCAGAATCACCCCTGAAAAATAGGTATAAACATCCTAACATGACTCGACCCGAGAAACTTTAAATTTTAACTCGAACTTGATCCGATCCCAAATTAAATTAAAGAAGATGCAGAAGCAGTCAACACACCAACATCAATAAACAACAATAATGGGAGAAATACATGAATGAGAACTTTAAAAAAATATAAAGAATAGTAAAATTAAAGAGAGAGTAAAATTATAAAATGTATTAAGAAAATAAAATAAAATTAATCCTACTTTGTCAGAATGGAGAGAAGATGCAGAAATCCAAAAAGCCTTGATCCTCGTGAGTTTGGCTCTGAATAGATAGTGGAGAAAATAAGGAGAAATTTCAAACCCTAGATATATATATATAATGGCATTTTGTAATTATCTTGGGTCGGGTCGGGTCGGGACAGATGTACCTTCAACCGACTTCGAATTATCTTCTCTCAAAATCTGACCCGACTTGAACCTGATTTTAAAAAATCCGACCCTATAAGGTCAGATCAAGTCAAAAACGGTCGTTTTAAATTTTTTTGCCATCCTAATGACATGTTTTATTTGCCTTTACGACACACTTCCTCTATTATTTGGAATGCTTTTATTTCTTAATTGGTCATTTGGTCTTTTTTCGTTTAATATTTTCAGAGTTGAATTTGATGTCGTCATAACTGATCAAGATGTTGTTATTTATTATTTTGTTATCTGCCCTGATTTGGACAATCAGATTAGACTTAGATACACATTTGCGTTCATAGATAGTTTTCACACAACGCTTGATTGTAATTTTATGTCATTGATATTTCTGTAGTTAATCACTTTTGTACTTCGTTGCTGATGCAATCAGATTTTTATATCTATGTTTTGTTCAAATTTGTCTGGATGAGTTTTAACCTTTTTCATATATGGTCATTCAATGATTTCGATTGACTAGTTATCTTATGTTTTCGAAAAAATATTCTATGTATTTATTTTAAAGATTTTATTATAATTTTGAATATTTTTTAAAAATAAAATCAACAGCTCTATTGCATAAAAACAATTAAAATTTAAATTATCACTATTTTAATTATCATGCTTTCCCAATCTAATCATCATTAAAACGTTAAATATTAATTTCAATTAAGATGTTAAGTTGTAGAAATGTGTGTATTGACGGCATGGATAGCTTAAAGTGAACATATTAAAAAACAAACAATGTTATCAAAATTTAGGAGGACTATGCTTTTCTTTTAACGCATCAATTCTTAACTGTATATAACGTAGTTATACATACTTATAGTTAACCACAAATTTAAATATATCCACGCCGATTATGAGTTGACATTTAATGCCTCGATCAATGGCTACAATGAAGAAATGACCTGATTGATATAAATATCAACATATTTTGAGGACTCAATTAATTTGTTTTTAAAATTTAGAGATCAATATAAAATGTGAGAATAGTTTGAAGACATCTGCTACAGTTAACCCAATTTGCCCCGTATACGTGTGCCCACTCCAATCAATCAATGATGATGACAAAAATCATATCTGTCTTAAGCTTGACTAATCACGCAATCCACTGCAATTACGATAATTTCTGGAAAGTCCAACTTTCTTCTCGTCTCTCTCTCTCTCTCTCTCTCTCATTTAAAAAAAAAAAAAAAAATCTGTTCCATTGAAAATATCATAACAGATTAACCAGATCGGAAGAACTAGCTAGCGGGTGAATATGGCGACGGCGTCGTTTAACAAGATCGAGAGGGCCCACCGATGTACCGAGAAGGGAGGTACGAGGAAGCCCTGTTTTACTACACGGTGGCGTTGGCGGCTGCTAGGACGAAGCCTCAAAGATCGCGTTGCACAGCAATAGAGCTGCTTGTTTCTTGAAATTACATCACTTCAAAAGGTTTTTTTTTTTCTCTCTAACCCTTTGAATCACCTCGATTTTGCTTATTGGGTTTTTCTGATTCAGTGGTTTTAGTATAATCTTGCTTCATGTCAGAGTATTCGGGCTTTGGGATCATCGACAAATTTTCTCATTGGACATAAATTTTTTTTGTGAGAGCTTTACTAATCTGACGAGTTTTAAAAAATTGAAAACAGTAAATCAATTTTAATTAATTTTCCTGTTACGTTTGGGACATTATTATATTCATACTAAACGTATTGTTATATACGGCGACTGTCCATTATATATGTGCGTGTATGTATATATTTTAGGTTCGTTTCCCCCCTTAATCCTGCTTGTGGACATAAATCATAAGGGTGTATTTTTCTTTCAAAAAACTGTTAGTGAAGTTTTTGGAATGTTAACTTTTATATTCAGTGTTGGTATCATGCATAAGTTGTCGATTTGGTCCTTGTAATTTAATTTAGTCATTTTTAGTAACTGTACTTTTCAGATTTTGAAATTTGGGTCTTGATCTAGACTGTGAAATCTATTCAATTAAAACTTTCCATTAGTCCCTATATTTTATGTTAGTCGTTGATTTAGTTTGCGTTCTCCAATTTCATAATTTGAAGTCATGTACTTTAGCTATATTGTCTACATATTATTTGAGTTAGGATTGAAATTTCAAGATTTGAAAAGTAAAAGGATAAAATTGACTCAATTATAGTACACTAACTAATTCCACAACTTATACATAGTATAGGCACTAACCATAGAATCTGACCCTTTTGATATTTGTAATGATTTTAAGATTTAGGGGCTGTTTGTTTGACTCTGAATGGAACTATTCAGCACTGAATGATGAACGGTTCAACATTCAGCGTGTGTTTCTCACCTCTGAATGATTCAGTGCTGATTGATTCAACAAAACAATGTTGAATGATTCAGCATCAAAGTATATTCTGAATAATTTAGAGCCATTATCAAACAGCATGTCACATTCAGAACTAATTCATTCAGAGTCTCTGAATCGTTCAGCATTTGAATCATTCAGAGCTTAATCATTCTGAAGTAAACAAACAACCCCTTAGATTTTAGAACAATGAGGATTTTTTTTTTAAATGGAGAGAATTATGTAGCTACAAGGTTTCCTTGTTTTGTTAGAATATGCAAGTATAAATAATGTTGAGCTATTAAATTTAAATTTGGTATTTCAAACAAAGTTCTCATCTTATAGTTATTTTACCTAGGTCTCTAGATTCTAGCAAGGATCAACATTTGCTCCCTTTAGGCCATAATTTATTTGCCTAAACAATAAAGCAGGATTCAGATGTGAACAACATATGGGGAGTGATGATGAATTCTATAGCTTTTAAATTGTTTTGATGTTTGATGAGAGTATCCATAACCTGGCATTCATTATGCAGATTCACATTCATGCTTTCTGTGTACATGTATTGTCGGTGGACACGGAGTTAGATAGTCGAGTATTGAATTCGATACCACTTCTAACATGCCGAGACCCCCCTGAAAAAAACAGATTGTTGACGTGTACAACGTTTACCCTTATATGCCCAAAGACCTTCAGTATCCTTTCCGCTGTGGAGTTGAAGCTACCTTCCTACTTCCCCCTTGGAACACTTGAATTGACAACCATAATCTCTTACATAATATTTAGAAAGTTCAAAATGTGTGGCATCATAGTGGCTTTTGGTTATTTATCCATTTTACTTTAATGAACAGAAACTTTTGCCCGAAAACTGATGTTTGTAATTCAATCTTAGGCAGCAGAAGAATGTACCTCTGTTCTTGAGCTTGACCACAAGCACACTGGAGCTTTGATGTTGCGAGCGCAAACACTAGTCACTTTAAAGGATTACAATTCAGCACTCTTTGATGTCAACCAGCTCATAGAGTTGAATCCCTTCAGAAGTTTATCATAACCTTCAAGCTCGTTTGAGGACGCAAGTGGTATATCCTCTTCTCCCTATTTGACTGTAGATCTTTTCTTTTCATTTCGCATAAACTCTGCCATTGTTTGGTCTTGGCTAATACAAAATCAATGTTTTCCTCATCGTTTCAAAAGTTTTGCTTCATTTGGTTCCAAATTCCAATTGGTATTTTTTAAGTCACATGTATTTCATCTTCCGGATGTCAGTAAGAAACTGGATTTTGTTTTCTTTGCTTAAAGGAAGGCACTTACTCCAATACCCGAGTCTGAAGCCGAGTTTGAAGAGGAGGAAGAAGAACATGAAGATCCCTGTACCGCAGAGAAAGCAGAGGAACAAGATGATAGCAAGGAAGACATACTACCGGCTGTTCAGGAAGATCCGAGTGTCAAGAATCTTCTGAGCCGGAAATAGACTGTAAGACCGTGCCTGAAATAAATACCATAGTAGCTGCACCACAAGAACCAAATTCCAATGAATACCGAGGAATATCTAAACCTAACGCACACTTAGAACAGAAGAATGTGGCTCAAAGAATTGGAGTGTCTGTTCCTATAGGGCGAGGCACCAAAGATTCCAAGGGATGGCAAGCAATCCCTAAGCCAAAGGGACACACTGCTCTGGACTATGCACGGTGGGACAAAGTTCAAGATGACTCTAGCGATGATGATGAGGATGACGATGAGGAGGACTCTCAGCCTCAGTACCGGTTCCGGGTAAGAACTATTGGTGTCCGTCCAGTGAAGTGAACTGGATGAAGTAGAAGTCATTTTGACATGAGTTCCTGGGCATATAACGAAGAATCTCCTACCGCTGAAAAAAATGCAGTGTTCGATGCGTCATGTTTAAACATACAAAGCCAGGGGTATCATATTTTACAGTTGTCTCCCTGATTCGACTTCATCCGTTAACAAACTTCAGGCTGCATGCAATGTGTAGGAAATGGCTGCACATGTCAACAGATGATGATCCTCGTAGATTTTGGAGTCGGTAATCATCATTTTGTGGTGCATGCTTCGAGGAGGATGAGTACTCATCTTTGAATCTGTCAAGCTTGTTTGTGTCGGGGAACAAGTTTTTTGCATCAATATATGTCTTACTTATTCTGAAGTTCAATAAAAAAAATTGTATTTGTTATTTATTTGTATATTTATTTCTAAATATTTAAAATTCTTGGTTATATGATATGTATTTGATTATGAAGTCTATCGGGTTTACTGGTATTGCATATGAAATTTTCATACATACGCCACACTTCTTTATTTTCTCATTCTTTTTGGTTTTTTATCTAAACCTTATAGATGATGTGTAATTTTGCTCATTTTGATTCCATTGTAGGATACGATAACTGAGATAAGAAAAAGCCAAATAAAGCTTCTAAAAAATTAACACGAGTTATTACGGGGGCTTATGGACCTTCTATTTTTAGAGAGCCTGATGCAATAGGGTTGATTGAAAGTCATTCAACACTCAGCTCGAAGTTTGAATTTAATTAAAATAAAGTTTAATTACATATTATTTAAATTAAATCTTTTATTCATTTTAAGTGTTTAAAATTTTTCGGTCAAGTTAGGTACCTACTTTTTTCTATTATCATTTTAAGTTTTAGTATGTTATGATTGTTAGAAAAAAAATCATTAATCACTCAAATTATGACATGATCACCTTTATAATTTTTTAAAATACTGATTAATATTTTTCGTCGTTAACCGTCATGATGTTGATGTGACAGTTCACGATACTAACGTGATAGTCTATGGTGGTTGATAACATGACATATGAACTAAATTGATAACTCAAACATGACAATGAATTATCACGTCAGCACCGTGGACCGTCACGTTAGCATCGTAAACTGTCAAGACACTATAAGATCAATGACACAAAACGTTGATCAAAGAGCTACATTGTGTTTGTTTTCTGAGTTGGAGATTCACATTGAGAGAAAAATAATATTAGGGTCAAATTAGTTTTCTTTAAAAGTATAGGGACATTTGATGCCTTTTTGCCTTATTTTTTATAATATTAGTGACTGTTTCGTTATTTTTGAAACAATAATAGATAAAACACAAACTTACTAATACTTTAGTGATCGTTTACGTAGTTTCTCTATATATATTATTACGTTTACATACTCTAATCTGTTTAGTCTATCTTCCATTTCTTAAAGTTTCTCCTTTCCCCGAGCGACCGCAGAAGACACACCATCAGATTCGGCGGCGTCGCTCGGCGGTGGTGGAAGAGCAATGGACTTCATTCTTCCGGAGGAGATTCTTTCAGTGGTACCCACGGACCCTTACGAGCAGTTAGATATGGCTGTAAGATAATGTCCATGGCGATTGCATCAAGAGTGTCCAAGATGGAGGCGGAAATGGCCAGGATGTGGGATAACTTGTGCCAAAAGGGTCGTACCATTTACGGTTTGGAAGAGAAACTCTCAAGCTTGCAACAAGCCAACCAGGAGGCCGACTCTAGATTAAAGCTTGCCTTGCTGAAAATGTTTGTCCTTTTTTAATCTCTTAAAATTTAGTTTATGATTTTCTATGGGGCATTTTTGAAAGATTTTAAATGTTATGGTTTACTCTCACTCTTTCTTGCCCTTATTTCTTTCTTTCTTTTGGCAACTCTTCCATCTTTCGGTCCTAACAACTAAAAATCGATATGTTAAGCAGAAATCCCGTCCCTGTCGAGGGATTTCTATAGCATGTTTCTCTGTCTGTGCCTGGTGATTATTTTTTGGGCTTTTATTGTTTATTTATTTGTATACATTTTTTTGGGTTTTATCAGGAAACAAATATTTTTTTGGTTACATATTCGTTTTTGATCGAAGCATTTATCAAAATTTGTTGGCTTTTATTGTTCGTGAATTTTACAATTTTGTGTTGTTTCTTTTCCCTCGGTCCACCAATGCAGGTGAACTTTTATTTCTGTTTAGATACGTACAGCATGCTCCTTCTCTTTGGTGAGCAGATAAGTTCATTATGATTCATGAAATCGATTTTGAGCTTATGCTAAAGGTTCATAATAGGCTAGTGATGGGCTAAATCTCTTCTGATTTAGGAACAAATGCTACTACCTTTCTTGGTTTCTTTAGTAGCTTATAACAAGTTAGTTTTTTGCTAACTAAGGTGGTCTTTAAATGTTTTGATCTAGATAAAAAATTCGAACTTTAATTTAATAAAATTCGTTGTAAATGAAGCTTTATATTTGAAATCTGCAGGTTGCTTGCTTCCTAAAGTTCGGTAAGTTACAGATTTCAATGGAATCTACAATTTTTTAATGAAATCTTCTGTATATGAAGAAGGAAAACTTCAATAAATTTTGTTTGAACTAGTGAACTTATGGAAAATAGAGCATTGGAATATGCTTCTTTACAAATATATCTGAAAAGCAGCAACTTTGTTCATGCAATCTATAACTTTGATTATGAAGTATCCTGCCACTTTAAATCTTTTTCTGGTTTAATCTGGAAAATTCAGGACAGTATTCCATTTTGAATTTTTAATTGCAGAAAGATTCTATGCTCTTATTAATATTCGCAACCCTTTCTTGAGCCTAACAGGGGTTTGAAATTGAAACTGAAACTGAAACTGAAACAGAGTTTTACTCGCTGTTTTTATGCCCATTAATATGCTTTAAGTTTCCCAATTTAGTTATATGTGGCATGCTTATGATGAACTCGCTCACTTGTGCTTGAGTTTCAACCTTTTTAATTAAAGAATTTTAAGGAGTTTTCTCTTTCGCAATGAATCCAGTCCATTTATGATTGATGGTGTTGGTGTGTAATGTTCTTATTCAATGGATTCTTGAGTATCCTATTAACCTAGTCCTGTCCCACTGTATGACATGATAATGGTAAAGGCCGAAGAATGTACTAGCATTCTGTAAATTTGGTCTTTTGCGTTGTAGTCGCTTGATCAAAACATTTGGAATGTTTATCTGTATATTCAAAGCTTTGATTCAGTCATATCTATGTTTAACTGTGCTTCTGTCTAGTACCTATTCTACTTGTAGATTTAAATTCTTTCTTCAATGGCTTGCCCTTTCTAAAGAACTCAGATAATGTTTTCCATATCTCGATATTTTCTTTATAATTATGCTTGTTCATAGTTCTCTTTCTCTGTTTGTTAATCATTTCTTCTAACTAATATTTACTGGTGCATCATCATAATGCATTCATATTTATTCTGTTTAGAAATTTGAAGCATAAAGAGTAACAAATTTTAATATTTGACAGTTGGAGACTTTTAAGCGACAGCTGATGCAATCTCTCAGTGAGGACAATGCATGTGTAAGATATCGATATTTAGCCATTCTTGTTTTATATGTTCTCTGTTTGTTCAGATCATTGAAGCAACATAATTTTGTAACCTTGTTTCAATTCTTTTTAACAGCAAGCTGAAACAGTTGATATTGGGACCTTTGATCAGTCAGTCCCAAAAGCCTATCCTGACAAGGGCATTATTAAGTTCACTTATTACTTTTTTTTGCCTTTTGTATGACTTTCTCTGAATTTGTTCATAATTTCTCACTTCAGAAACTCATCAATATTCCCACTGCCATGTCTTCTCTTCTTGCCAATATTCTAATCAATCTTATTCCTCCTTTCATGTAGAAGTTGAGATCAGTGACTGTACATCAAATCATTCTCCAATGGTTGACGGCATGGGAAATACATTTGATGAAGGTAATTGGACTCGTATTATTGTCTAATTAGCTCCTATCCAAGAGTAATAAAATGTCTTCCCTTTATATATACTATCACATTTTTTCGGAAGATAAGAGTAGGTTGACGGGTTTATTCTCAGCTATCTTGAATGTTATGGACTGCTGCTTAGAAGGTTGGTCTATGGTATTGGCCTAGAAATCTTCCATTGGGTCCTTTCCTTTACCACATCTAACGTCTCCATTTTGTTCCTAAAAACACGTCTTTCTCCTTTTTTTGTCTTTTACTTACACCATGCCATTTGTCTCGGAAGATTTGTGTTGATTGTAATGGCTAGTTAATGTTAGCACTTCATGCACTTTAAAGTAGTTTGAGTATCTCTATCTGAAACTTTGTTAGTTACTTTTTGTTTTCAATCGGTGTTATCTTCACATGTAACTTTGATATTGATAGCTTGATGCTAGAAAATAATTAAGTGTACAAAAAAATTAAGTCCCGTGATTAATTTGCTCCTTAAGGAGGCACAAAAGGAACTATGATTGTGTGAGCTTTTCGGAATCTCTGTGTAACATATTTTTCATAAAAATACAATCCTTTCTTTACTTGTTATGAAATACACTAACAAGTTAGTGGGGTGATTCTAGTCAGTAACTCTGCGATAAGTTGCAAAAGAATCTATGATCATACCTTCTGCGAAAACATTAACTGTGTTTAAAAGCTTTAACTTAAGCTGATATATGTTCTCAACAGCCACAAGACATGCTGGGCAAAGGTTTTCTATAACTCCATGTCTCACGCCACGGCTTAGTCCTACTGGAACTCCTAAAATTATATCCACAAGTATGTCCCCTAAGGATTGTTATGCCACTCAGTCTCCCCAAAGAAGTTCTGCTTCAATGTCTCCGACAAAGCTTAGTTATGATGGGTGGACTTCACTCTCCTCATGGTACTCATCAAGCCAGCAGTCATCTAGAGCTAACTCCTCGTGGGCATTCACTGCCAGGTTTTCAAGAATTGAAACTATTTCGATAAGACCAACTAATTTTGTTTTTCATGACTAGTTAGCTCATTCTGTTTTCATCTGTTTCTGTTTTTCTTGTATTTAAATATGTTTAGTACGGACTCCTCGAATTGATGGAAAGGAATTCTTCCGTCAAGCCAGGTAAGTTTAATTTGTTTGAGTTGGTTCTACGTCTGTGCTTGTGTCTATGTATTCAATTATGACATCTCAAAAGCCCCTAGCAGTTTACAAACTAATCAAAATATTTGTAATCTAGGAGTCGCCTTTCCTATGACCAGTTCAGTGCATTTTTAGCTAACATCAAGGAACTAAATGCTCAGAAGCAAACCAGAGAGGTAAGTGTTTTGAGCTCAGTGGAGACCTCCGGCGGTTTGTTCAAACTTTCCATGCTTCTTGAACTAATTTATTCATTTATTTGTTAAGGATGCTTTGAGGAAGGCAGAAGAGTTATTTGGGACCGAGAACCAAGATCTATTTTTATCATTTCAAGGATTGCTAAATCGAAATGTTTGCTGGATCTTATTTTATCTCTCGAGATAATTGACCATTACTGGTATGTCTACTTCTGGACATCATCTGTATGGTTTGCATATTGTTCACAATATTGGCCATATTCTTGAGGTGCACCCTTAACTATATAAAGGCCTGACCATAGACTAGTTTGATATAAGACGATATCAATTCAGGAGTCGTAGAAACCTATTATCTTCATATGCACATGCTTCGTAACCTTTTGCATCTTTGCTGAAAAAAATATTGCATGCTCCGATAAAATAGTTGGCTGCGAATTCTACTTTACCCAATTTTCAAGGTCTCCTTTACAACGAGACTAGTAAAGCTTTGTGATTCTGGAAGGCAGCATCTTATTTATGTGGCACAAAGTTTACTGCATTCAGATAATATTTACATTTGGTCTGGGAAATTTATGAAGTATGCAGTTCGGCAGGTTGCCTGTCAAACCTCATTTGGTTCGAGTTGATGAATAGTCCACAGAGAGGAGGTTTTGCCAACATGTAACACACACACAATAGTATTACGTAATGTAATTTTTTTTTAGTTTTACACAAATTTAAGATCGTTGGATGAGTGAAAATAGATGGATGACATTACTATGAATAGTCAGGGTTGATTACAAGGTAATATTATTCAGAATTTTCATAATATATTGACAATGTACACACATTCTGTAGACACAGTTGCTCGAACTCAGAATCTCTTGAGAGAACAATATTTTTTTTAATGCTGAGGTCGTTGTGTGGATTTTGATATAATTGTACGACCATTGACGCGAGAATGCAGTGTAATTTTCAATAGAAAATTTGTTATGGAATGTTATGTTAGGGACGAAAGTAGATTTTCAATAGAAAATATGTAGAAAAAATCTAAAATATATAGTAATTTTAAAATTTCAAGTTAACAATTCCTATCCGTCCCCTCAAATCATCCTTGTTTGCCCCCCTCTTTTAAACCTAGTCTTACAACTATTGGAGAAACTATTGCAATTTTCTTTTAGGCATAATGATGCGACTATCTAGGGTTTAAGGATATTAATTTAAGATATACAAATTAAATATCAATATAAAATCTAATTAAATTCAGATATCAATTTGTATAATAAATTATATTTTATTTTATCATATAAGAAGAAAATTGATGTCTCGTCAATATTAAGCTTTTTTTTGACTCAATGTATGGCTTGTTTTACGTGAATCAGGCGTTGCTTATGCATTTCATGCAAATTTATGCACAAAATTACTATATTAATGCGAAGGAAATAGATATTTTTCTTAGATTTTTAGTTAATTATTGGTATTTGATTCATTAATCGGTTAATTTGAATTGAGTATTATAAGGACTTACTATAAGATATTTTTTAACTTTTTTTTTTATTTCATTTATAATTTGATTTGAACACCAATTAATAGTTGTGAATTCTCTTGAAATACTGTATTTTCTTTTTTCCTTTAATATTTTACAAGTTAGAACTTTATATTGGGTATATTGATAATTCATAAATTATCAAAGAACCACAAGATGTAACCTATCAAAAAAATTAATAAATATATTCAATCATTTTTTTTAAAAAACACTTATTAATATGTATCTTAATATAATTTAACAATTATACTTAAATTTATAGAATATTAATACATTAATACAGATATTATATATGTCGATCGAGTTTGAGGTGTGGTAATGAATTTACATGAGATTACTCTTGGTCGATATTGGGGTTGGTTTTTGATTTTTAATCTATTGTTCATAAGTTATTATTGAGTTTTGTCAGGAATTAAGGGTAAGTTTGATATCCATTTCAAAAATAGTTTTGAAAGTACCGTTAAAAGTGATTTTGAAAAGTGTAATTTAAATTAAATTATTTGGAATTATTGTTAAAAAGTGATTTTTTTTAAAATAAAAGAATTATTGTATACATTAAGTTATAAATTAAAATATAATATTTAAGGATAAAAATATAATTTTATCTAAAAGCTGTTTTCTACTGCAAAAACTAAAATTTTGAGCTTTTGAGATTAGATTGAAAATCATTTTTTCCAATAATGATTTTAAATCAATTTTTAGGTGTTTAACAATGGTTATGGGTGAAAAAAATCACTTTTCTATTGCCAAAAGCATTATTTTTTAAAATTATAATTAATATTATTATCATAATTATTTTTATATTTTTATATAATCTTTAAAAACCACATCATTCAACCTGTTGAGTCTGAAATAATACAAAAGTTCCAATATAATATAACAATTATTAACGGTTAAAGCATCTTTTATGATATTAATAAGGGTAAAGTATATAAATAATCCCCTGATTATAAACACTGTTTTGTTGAATCCTCTGACTATTAAAAATTATAAAATGATCTTTCGATTATATGACATTAGTTTGTTGAGTTCATCGACTATTAAAAGTTCCAAAATGGTCACCTAATTATTTATATGTTCCAAACTCGTCATTTTTTGTTAAAAAATTAATGACATTCTAAGTTAGACATTAACTTGCTGACTGAGATATGATGAAATTTGATCCTAGAATCTCAAATGACTATCATATCCTAGTTAGCATGTTAACGTCCAACTCAAACGATCGTTAATTTTTTAACGAAAAAAGATGAGTTTGTAACATATGAATAGTTTGGTGACCATTTTGTAATTTTTAATAGTCGAGAGACTTAACAAAGTAATGACCTATAATTGAAAGATGTTTTATAATTTTAGTAGTCGGGAGACTCAACGAAACAATTGTCTATAGTCAAAGGACCATTTGTGTATATTACTCTATTATTAATATGGATACCTAGGTTGAAGTTCCAACTTAAATAACATTATGCTTTATGTAACCTCCTACTCATAATCGTAAAACGTCCCAAGTGACATGATTGGTTAAGACAAGGGAGGAGAAAAGCATTTAAAGTAAAATGAGATTTTCAAGCTTCTTTGGAAATAATTTCTGAAAGTTTGATAGATTCTTTCACGTGTTTGTATGTCTGGTTTTATATTTCAGGACACTGATAGGTAGGGATGGACCGAGGGGAAGGGAGGGAGTAATCACCTCCTAAAAATTTAAAAGACTTAAGGGTCACAGATGCTCCTATAGTAGACCAAATTTATCAATTTCGTTTTTATCGTATTTTTGCATCAATTTTATCCTCGGACTTGTTTAATTTCATCAATGTCTACCTTTGATTGTCTTGGTTAACAGAACCATTAGTTTTTGCTTATGTGGATGCCAACTGTTTCCACGTTAGAGGACTGAAATTGTGATTTTTCCTCAGAGGATTGAAGTTGTGATTTCTATTTTTTTCCCCTACCACCCAAAAACTACGTAGTTTTGAAAGCAACCATTTTAATATTTGTTCACTTTATTTCTTTTCCCTTTCTTCCCCTTTCCACTCATTCTTTCTGTTGTATGTCATTATGGAGTCACGTCAGTAATTTGGTTGATGTGGAAATAGATGACGTCCACATTAGTAAAAACTAACGGTTCTGTTGGTCAAGATGATCAAAGGTAGATATTGATGAAATTAAACAACTTCGAATGTAAAATTGATGCGAAAATACAATAAGAGCAAAATTGATAAATTTGATATACTACAGGGTCATCTGTGACCCTTAAGTCAATTTAAAATTATCATATATTTTAGATTATTTTACGTATTTCTATTGAAAATCTGTTTTTGCCCTCCTAAGTTTAAATTTACCCCTAAATTCAAGTTAACTAAGCATAAAATCATGTGTATGTTTTTGTAGACAGGCATCTGGTTTCCTTGGCTCAAAACCAAGGGGAGGTTGATTCTTCCTCTTCTTTTCTTGTGATTTTGGAGTAATAAAAACAATTTCCCTTTTTCTTATCGACACAAATGAGAATCTTAAACCTTATCCTTCCAATGAGTGGTGGCAGACACTAGCTTTGTTGAAAAAATTCTTTATCATGACTTCGATTTATTGTGGAAAATTGATCTCAAATTCTTAAACTTATAGTTTCCAAAGTTACTAATTTCCCATTATTTAGGAGGGTTTTGTTATTCAATTTAAAGAAATTCATTTACTAAAACTAACCTTTTACTTGTTCATTTATCAACCATCAATTGATATGAATGGGACGTTAGGTCGTTTAGATAAGGTTATTGATTTGAATCTTGGAATTATGAATATATATTAATGTATGATTTTATAAGTGGTTTGTTTTTTTTAACTTTTTCTCAGAGTTAAATTTGACGATGCCTCAACTGATTAAGATGACGCTTATTTGTTATTCTGGTGATCTTCTCTGCATTGGACCATCAGATTGGATTTAGATACTTGATTACGTTCGTTGATAGTTTTCTCACACCACTCAACTTTGACATGAGGTTTATTAGTGGTCTTTTAGTAGTTGTAATCCTCTTTTGTGTTTCGTTTGCTGGTGCAGTTATATATATATGTATCTTTGTTCGAGTTTTGGTTGGATTTTAATTTTTTCCTTATATGGCCATATGATCTCAAGTGGGTAGTTTCTTGTTTCAATGTGTAGAACTAATATTTTGATATAACAAATAAGGGAAAAATGTTTTTGGACTAAATTGAATTTATTTAAAGATTTTATCAAAATAATTCAAAGTCCAATCAAAACCTTAAAATGAGTATTTTGATCATAAGTTTCAAAACTTCTCCAAGAGTTTTGAAACTTTTCAAGATAGTTTTCCGAAAAGTTTCGATACTTTCCAATACTTTCGAAACTTTCATTAAAGTCTCGATACTTTGGGTCCAACGGTCATATTTTTCCAATGGTTCTTTCGAAGAGTAAATTTCGAAACTTTGTATGCAAAAAAAAAATATTCCAACAGCTCCAAACCTCCCCAAACGGCTAGTAACTCATTCTAACATATAAAAACAAGTTCAAGACACTTGAAGAAGTAGACCAACACCTATCCAAACATTCAAACACAAGATAAAAGCTTTTCAATCCTTATTTTCTTTCTCTTGTAAATATTTGTGTTTTGAATTTAATTGTATATCCTTAGGTTTTGTTTTTGTGAGTTAAATCTTTGTAAACACCAACCTTTAGAGGTCTTCTTGTTTACACAAATTATTCACCTTTGTAAAGGGGTTTTGGTTTTAGTTTAGCCAAGTGAAAAACTAGAGAGTTGTAAAGGTTATCTCTTTGTCCTTAAAAAATAAAGAACATATTAGTAGATTTGTTGGAAAATCCTAAGTGAGAAGCTTAGGTAGTGGATATAGACTTTATTAAGGGAGTTGAACCATTATAAATTATTGTGAAAATTTTCCTATCTTTATACTCTTACTTCCTAAACTTCAAAAAAGTCTTATTCACCACCTCTTGGCATATTTCGGTTGATTGAACGAGCTTCATCGAACCTAAAAATTAGTATCAGAGCTTGACTCTTTAAAAGGTCTAATAACCTTGAGAAGACCCTTGAAGAAACTATATACATTTTTGAAGCAATCGAGAAGATGACTTACACCTCCGGGTAGTTCTACATGGAAGACTCTCAACCGATCGACAAGCCTCCATACTTCAATAGAGTCAACTACCATCATTGAAAGAAATTAATGAAGTTATTCATCCAATCCAATGATTTTGATGCATGGGAGATGATCGAGAACGACTACTCTTCTCCAAAGAAGAAGATGAAGGAGTGGAGTGCCTAAGAAAGAAAGAAAGCTCAACAAAATGCTAAGGTCATGCACATGTTGTTTTGTGCATTTGGTCCCGATGTCTATGAAGAAGTTTTCTACTTGCTCAAATTCCAAGGAGATTTGGAATATGATCGAAGAGATCCATGGAAACAAGAAAGAAGAACCAATAAAGGTGGCTTGCTTAATGGCTCTTGAAGAGCCCAATATATCTTCTAACTCTAATGAATTCAATTCATATTCTTTTGATGAGTTACAGGATGCATATGATGAATTATGTTTGGAGTTTGAGACCATGAACTCCAAATAAAAGAAAATGACTTCAAAATTTAAAGTTAAAAACTATTTTCTTTTGAAAGAAAAATGGATTTTGAAAATCAAAATGAAATTTTGAAAAAGGATCTAGAGCTTCCAAAAATGAAAACTAAAAAATTTGAAAAAGAAAGTTTTGATTTAAAAGTTAAACTTGAATGCTTAAAAAAAGAAAAAAAATCATTTTAAATAATTCATCTAGTTTCATAATGAGAAAATGTTCACATTGCCATTATCATGGGCATATGAAACATGTTTGTCCTTTAAAGAAAGGAAAACATTTTAAAATTAGACAAGTATGGGTTCCAAAGGGAACAAGAGGCATTGAAACTAACGTTCAAGGATCCAAAGCAATTTACTACAAAATCCAATTAAATGTCTCTTGTAGGTGTGTGGGAGCAATAGTGATAAAAATAAAGTTATTCAAATGCTCTAGCCACACTTGAAAAGGAATGGATAACCTCTAAGTTTAATGTTTTTGTTTTGATTAATTGATTGCCTATTTGTTGTATGCATGCATGAGTTTTGAACTTAAATGATTTTGTGTCGATTTTCTGTCTCTTTTATGTTAAAAAGTGTTGTGATGAACATTTTCTAAAGTTTTAATGATTTTTCATAAATGTTTGTTCATCATAATGAATTTTGGTCAAAATTGGTTTTAATGCTTTGTTTTTATAAATTTTAATTTTTGACCTTAATTTAAATATTTATGCATGTGATTTATTGCAAATGATATCTCTCTAACAATTGATATCAATTTTTAAAATGCAGAACATTTTTGGATATCTTTATGCACATGCACTTAAATACAACAATTGTTATTGCATAAAGTATATTAGACTTGAATATTTTGAATTTCATGTACTACTACTAACACATTTGTTCATCTTTCTTGAAATTCAATGTCTTTTAAGTGTCAAGCTTTTAAAGTCAATTTTTGTTTGGAACGCACTTGTTGAGGGGGAACTTTTGATTTTTCAAATGATTTTAATGCTAAGATTCTCTACTTACTCTGCATTGTTATTTTTGAAGCTAAATTTTGAATTATTTTTTATATAACAAAAAGGGGGAGAAGAATAGATTTGAAAAATTCAATTTCAAGAATGAAAAAGGGAGAGCTTTAATATTTTCTAAAATATTTCTCTTTTTCATTAAATGTTTGATAAGGGGGAGCTTTGCTAAAAAAATATTTTCAAAGGTTTTGTTATATCAAAAAGGGGAAGATTGTAGAACTAATATTTTGATATAACAAATAAGGGCAAAATGTTTTTGGACTAAATTGAATTTATTCAAAGTTTTCATCAAAATAATTCAAAGTCCAATCAAAACCTTAAAATGAGTATTTTGACCAGAATTTTCGAAACTTCTACAAGAGTTTCGAAACTTTCCAAGATAGTTTCCCGAAAAGTTTCGATACTTTCCAATAGTTTCAAAACTTTCTATCATAACATCCCCCTCGGGGATATGTTAGACTTAAAAAATTAATTCGGGAAAGGCAATGAAATATAATTTTGAAAAAAATTGATTTTGGAGTCGCCACCAACCTTTAAATTAGGTATGTTAGAAACCTTAAACGATAAAAAATGGTCTACATTTTACCAAAAATTCATTTTTAAGAGTTCGAGAGTCGATTACGTGTGGGGAAGGGTGAACACCCCCACGACGCCCCACGTTCTGGTACCTAAACGATTATATGATGTTTAAATATTGAGAATTATAAACTCAAAAATATATTTAAATTACAACCCTTCTATTTATTCGAATTCATTTAAAAAGTGTCAATTTAAAAAAAAACTAAACTGATAAACGCAGTGGGTCAAAAGATTTATAAACCCAAAATATATTTTCACAGAATAAAGCTATTTATTTATCCCCAAAAATTATAATTATTTTTATTACATCATTTTGTACGAACAATCCTTGAAAATGCACTTCCTTTATAGTTATGAGACCTTTGCATGGATTCCCCTCACAAAACGATGTTTCTTTAATTTTGTGGATGATCTAGTTTGAAGAGTATGATATTATATGCCTTTTTATGTGAACAATCCTCGGGAATGCACCTCCTTTATAGTTAGGAGACTTTCTCATAGATTCACCTCACAAAAAGACATTACCTCACGTTTTCCTCATAAAATAAAATAAAACAAAATAAAAATGATGAGATGAAAAATAATCAAACTAAATAAATGTAAAGCAAAGAAAACTATCAAATACAAAAACATTTGTGTGAAAAATCCTCGAAAAGACACCTTTCCTTGTAGTTGGGAGATGTCTTCATAGATTCCCCTCACAATGAAATTTTCTTATTTACTTATATTAGAAAACAATGATGATTTATATAAAAATAAGGTCTAAATATATGCATAAATAGAGGACCAACATACAAACCTTCTAAACCAACCATTAAGATTAAAAATACCAGCCAAATAAGAGGGTAAATAAATAAGGATGAAACATAAATATTTAAAAAGTATAAGCACTAAATATAAATACACCATAAAATAAAGTGTAAATTAAGATGCTAAATGATAAATGTCGAAAATTAAATGTTGGAAATTAAAAATGACTGAAATAAAATGCTAGAAAATTAAAGGGTAGAAAAGCAAAGTGCTGGAAAATAAATAAAGCAAAAAGTAATAAATTGCATTTATTTAAAAGTTAAGGGGGTTAGTTTATACAATAAAATAAAGTAAGTTAATAATAACAATAAAAATAAAAAGTTGGTATGTTAACTCGAACAATAAAATAAATATTAGGATGTTAGTTCAAGCAATAAAGTAAAGGTTAGAAGGTTAGTGACTAAAATAAAATAAATAAAAAGTAAAGTGCCAAAATTAAAAATAAATAAAATAGGGAACATAGCATGTTAGTGACTAAATTAAAAGTAAGGAAACTAAAGTGCTAAAAATAAAACAAGTAAAACGTAGGGATTAGGGGACTGAAATGTGAAAATACAACAACATTTCAAGGGGTTTAGCGCGATTAGATGCAAAAGTTCTATGGCCGTTCTGTAAAAATGTGGTAAAGGTTCAAGGGTTCCAACGCAATTTTACGCACGAGTTTGGTGACTGAAGTGCAAAACAAGGAAAATGTCTAAGGACCTAAGAGTGATTTTCCCAATTTTTTTATTATAAATACCCTAGCCCTTTTTTTCATCCTTTTCTTCTTCCCCTGCTTCTTTGTTTTCTCTCATTCCCTCTCACTGGTCGAGCCTTGCCAAGGCCAAAAAACCAATCGGCCGCCGTACTTCGGTGGCCAAACCAATTCCGATGAACCACTCTCACCTTCCTCTTCCCTAGCTAAACAGTAATCAGACCCCAAAGACCCCAAAAGAAAACCAAAAAAATATTTACCTTGACCGAACCCTCTCCAAGCCCGAGCGCCACTATGGATCGGTGGTCGCTTTTGTCATTCGGGCCACCATTAATGATGGCCGACTAACTCTAAACTAAACCTAACAAGCCAAAGACCTTATCATTCTATCTACCTTAACCCCAAACTAGTTTTAAAATAACCAAAAAAGAGCCTCTATAGTCGAAAGGTCCCCACTTTGGACCTCCGGCCACCTAGTGTATCTAAAGAAGGCACCCTCTGACCGACGACACACACCAACCGAAGGTAAAAAAGTTTTCCTTTTATTTTCTTTTTTCCTATATTTTGAATGAAATAAATAAAAAATGCATGCAAGGTAGATGTTACCTTTGAGAAAAATATGGTTCTTGAATCTGAATTTTTTTTACTTTGTGTATTGATTTTTTTCTAATGATTTCTTGATTTATAATACACTTTTGGATGGCCGAGAGAGGAATGATTTTCTTTTCGGCGAGAATCAATCTTGGCAGTTAGTCTAGCACGCTAGAGGATCACAATGGCCGACGCAAATCTCTCCGGGCGACGTCACCAGTCGGTTGGGCTCTTATTCAATGGAGGCGGTGGCTGAGGGGTTTAGGAGGAAACCCTAATTGCTTGTTGGGCTATTATGTAGGCCTGCCCATTGGGCCTCGAGATTGGGCTTATTTATGACCTGGGAAAAATATAGGGTCTACACTTTCATTAAAGTTTCATACTTTGGGTTCAAGGATCATATTTTTCTAACGGTTCTTTCAAAGAGTATGTTTTGAAACTTTGTATTCAGAAAGTCTTCCAACGGCTCCAAACCTCCCCAAGCGGCTAGAAACGACTAGTAACTTATTCCAACATAAAAAAATAAGTTCAAGACACTTGAAGAAGTAGACCAACACCTATCCAAACATTCAAACACAAGAGAAAAGCTTTTCAATCCTTATTTTCTTTCTCTTGTAAATATTTTTTTTGAGCTTAATTGTATATCCTTAGCTTTTATTTTTGTGAGCTAAATCTTTGTAAACACCAACCTTTAGAGGTCTTCTTGTTTACACAAATTATTCACCTTTGTAAAGGGGTTTTGGTTATAGTTTAGCCAAGTGAAAAACTAGGGAGTTCTAAAGGTTATCTCTTTGTCCTTAAAAAAGAAAGAACAAATTAGTAAATTTGTTAAAAAATCCTAAGTGAGCAGTTTAGGTAGTGGATGTAGACTTCATTGAGCAAGTTGAACCATTATAAATCATTATGCAAATTTTTCTATCTTTATACTCCTTACTCCCTAAACTTCGAAAAGCCAATTCACCCCATCTTGGCATATTTCGGTTGATCGAACGATCTTCATTGAATCTAGCACAATGACTATAGGAAAATATTCTAATTTTTATTTAATTTATGGTTATAGTCTATTGTAATTTTGGGTATTTTTATTTTCAATAAAACTAGCATTTTCTATTCAAAAAAGAAAGTTATATTAAAAATTTAGGGTGTACATGAAGTGTGTCGATTTTTGCGTCAAAATAAATTCCTTTTTTTCTCAAATAAATAAAGGAAATTAAATATAGTATATGAGAAGTAAGGGTCGATCCTACAATGACTAAAGAGATATATTGAGTTATTGTTCTTGATTATGATCTTTAGCGTGAATTGGAAAGAAATAAATTTGGGTTTTGTAGTTGAAGAATAAAAACAAGTAAAATTGAAAGAAAGATTGTAAGAGGAAAATAAAGGAAAATAGATTAAGGAAAGTAAAAACTGAAAATTCAATTGATTAATTCAGCCTTAGGCATAAGCTCTGACTCAACTTCTTCGGATAATCAAAATAGATTTACCCTTTGGGATTCACGTCGGTTACTTTGTCTACAAGGGCAACCATTGTGACTAACTTTATATACCGAATACCCAAGTGCAATACTTCGATCCCGGATTTGAAAATTAATCTGATCAACATCAGTTGTTGTAGATTAAGAACCATTTAAGCGTATTTAAAACCAACTCGGATAGTTGTTGCAATAAAAACCATTTCCGATCTCAATCCCATCTTTAGCAATCAATTTGCTAAGTGTGTTCCTAGGAAGTCAAATTTACTTTCAATAAGTTGATCCTTCCTACCTCATACAATCGCAACAATCATTCCGACCATAGTCAATCTTTGGTTTTGAAAAATTGTTTTGATTTTGAAAATGAGCGCAAAAGAAATTGAGAGAGATTTCGTAATTTACTTAAGTGCTTTTCAATTCTCACGTTAGAATTGAGTAATAACTTTTTCACTCGGCTTAAAAAGAAAATTAGCTAAGCATGACAAAAAACTTAACATTTTAAAAGTAAAAGCTTTAAAGTAAAAGAAATGAAAGTAAAAGAAAAAAGGAACGAAATTTTATAAAACTTAAAAAAAAGAAAAGAACAAGTTAATGCGGAAAAAATGATTTAATGATCAATGAGTGACGATTTATGCTTACGCTTAGAGGGTATTTATAGTCTTCTAAAACCTTAGAAATGCTGAAAATTACAAAAGATAATTGTTTAAATTTAAATCTTAAAAAATAAAAAGATAAATTCTAAAAGCTTGAATTTTAAATTGCTTGAAATGCTCCGACCGTCCATCCATCTTCTAGATGCTGTTGACTGGACGTTGTTGATAGGACCTTCTAGAAGTTGCTGACTCACTGTCACGTCAACATTTCATGCCCAATTTAATGCCTACTGTTTTAGCCTTGATTCCAGAAAAAAGTGCAATTTTTAAGCTTTTTAAGCATATTTTCCAACAATGACCGTTCTACACAGAAAACATATAAAATCATCCAATTCAACAATAAACATGAACAATCAAAGAGAATTTGGGCACAAAATGTAGCATAAAATAAACCTCAGTCAGTACAAAATTAAAAAAAATTGAGGGATCGTGAAATTAGATAATTAATAGAAAATAGAAAATAAAGTATCTAAAATATTAAGGGAATTTGGTGATAGTCAACTCTTCGTAAACTCATATTAGGTGAGTGTAATCGTACTTGATTTTTTTTATGTATTGCTTTTGTTATACTTGGTTGTATAGGCATGTTTGAATGTGTTATTGATAACACTATTATGGCCAATTAAACCTAACATTTCATTTCATATTTTTTCTTTGATTAAGTTAAAGGGATTATAAAATAATATCTATTCAAAATACTTTTAATCATTTGACAATGAAAGTTTAACACTGAGGTAATTTAGTTCGTGTAATTCCATATATAAAAAAGGGGTCATTTTTACTGTATTTGGAATATTTGTATGCCAATTTACTTCATGGGTTATTGCTATGAAAAGGTTGAAGGAACTTTTGTGAGTTTGAAAGCAAAATCTTATAAGGCATGTGTTAGATTCTTAGGCCATATAGGGAGCTTTAAGTACTGTTTTGTGCTGTAAAGCTGTAAACGGTACAAGGAATTGTAATCTCCTGCTCTGCCCCATTCTCTTTATTTACCCTTTCTTTTGGGGTCTTTATACCTTTATCTTTGACATACATCCAATATTTATATAAGAAGTTGTTTATCATTTTTAAAAGTATTTTAATGATTAATATTTTAATTTTTGATTAAAATAATATCTATTATATGAAAATTGTTAGTTGACTAAAGATTAAAATATATTATTGACATGACATTTTTACATATGTTTAATTGGTGGCGTGACACATCGTACATACCACACCATCATTTTTGATAATAAACACTCAAACATCCTTAATATATGATATACTCGATCCAAGAACTTTAAATATAACAATCATCTCCTTAAGTATTAAAATAATTTGATTTATACTGCATTTAGTTATGAACACATGAATATAAAATATCACTTTTCTTTATCGTTCCAAAAATAATAATCTAAATAGATTTGGTATAAAACCATTAAGTTGTTATGATGGTCCAATGAAGTTTAATATTAATGGAAAAATATTGATGCCAGTTATGATTTAATTAGTTTTTTGATGCATGTGGACAAAACTAGATATTATAGCTAAAATTTGAGACGGTCAGGGACAACTTTTACCTTCATTTAGTGGAATAGAAAAGTGAAGTGATGGATATGGAAAAGTAAAGTGATTTTTTTTCATTTTAAAAAAAAAATTATTTTATTATTTAATAAAAATATCTTAATCTAGGAGTATTCTAAATATTTATATTTAATTTTTTATAAATAATTATATAAACATTCAAATTAAATCTTATGAATTCTAAAATATAACAACCACAAACCATTAAAATAAAATTTGAAGAAGCCAAAAACTAAGAGAGATAACGGAATACATGCTGTAATTATTAATATATGATTCTAATTATTTTTTTGTCTAATCATTTTCTCTTTAATAATTGTTTTTACTGTAAGCTAATCAAAGTTATGTGGCTTTATATGCACTATAGTCTACATGATTAATTTTGCCCATAGGTCAACCATAGTAAAATATAGTATAGATGATTAATATTATTTTTATTTTTCTAATAGTATAATATAATTATAAAATAATATCTATTTAAAATTTTTATTAATTATTAACAACATATACAAATCCTACCATTGACTTATTCGAACTCAAATATTCTAAAACAATGATAATTTTACTACTAAAACCATTTAATAGATTATATCGTTTAAGTAAGGTAGTCCGTGTGTATGTAAAATATATTGTTGAGAGACTCACCCACCAAAATTAGGTATGCGAAACGGATCGAACCAGATTAACCAGATTTGGGAGGAAAAAAATACCACTTAATAGATTATACATGATTTATTTTAATATTAATTAAAAATAGCCGAATTTGTTGTCATAATTATGAGTTTACAACTATATAAAACAGTAAACCAAAACAACAGTACCGAGTTGGCTAATAATATATAGAGCTGCACAGCCACAACAACTTGCAAGAAGAAAACAGTGCAACTTCACAATTGACTATGCATATATTTATATATATAGGAACCCTTTAAAGCTTCAATCGACTCAAAATCATAAACAAATAGTTCGAATTCTATTTCCCTTTCAACCACATCTTCCCTATTTCTTTATTCTTTATCAATGGCTTCCATTCCAAAGTTCTACACCAATTATGCATTCCCCAATGACTTTTCTCAGTTTCCAAATCCACCGACAGTTCCCGAAGAAAACTATGGGGCAATAACTCCTGGTTCAACATGGGGCGAAGAAATCAGCTTTCCGTTGCTTTTAGACAACTGCGGGATCGATGTTTTTCAACAAGATTCTAATCTAGCAGCTGCAGTTCCGGCAGCATTGTTCCCGGAGCTAATGGGAACATCAAAGTCGTTCGATGTCCCAACAGCATTGCCTCATCACAATAACGTTTCCGATGGCTTCTGTGCCATTAATGGGACCATCCAAAATTTTGGTGGCAGATATCAATTGCAAGATGACTATGAGTTTGGAGAAGAATGCACTAGATTTGTTCATCAGGATTTCAAGCCAGTTGATCCAAATTTGGGACAAATTTGGGTACATATATTTTATTTCTTTCATGTATTCATTGTTTGCATCACAATTTCATGAAGTTTAATGTGTTGTTTTGACAGGGTATTCATGGAAATCGAATTCAACCGGCCGTGGAAGACATCAAACTTAAGGTCGGTCGATATTCGGTTGAAGAGAAGAAAGACAGAATTTTTAGATACTTGAAGAAGAGAAGTCAAAGGAACTTTAACAAGACTATTAAGGTAGTATCTCTGCATTAATCCTTTTAGAATTCAAGTTCAAGAGGACATAATGTGTAGTTCGTACATTATCATATTAGGAAAATTCTAAAAAGATATTATCTTATATATATACATACACAAGGAATGTACCTTGACTGATCTTTTTTGGTACAGTATGCTTGCAGGAAAACCCTAGCTGATAGAAGAGTTAGAGTGAGGGGAAGATTTGCAAGGAATACTGTACTTTGCGAAGATCAAGAAATGGTATTCAAAAAGGAAGACGATAATTCACCCATCGACAACTTGTATGATTGCTGTGAAGCAGTCCAGGTATATATATCTCTAATTTCTTTGATTATGGGGAAGAAGATAATGAGTTTGAGGGAACTAATGATGTTTGGTTACTTTGTTTTGGTTTTGCAGATGAAGCATGACGAGGATGATTGGTTGCAAGAGGCAATGGCAAATCTAATGTATTTACCTTATATTTCTCGTTGATATATATATATATATATATATATATATTGGCTGCAATAGGTAGCTTGTATATCTAATGGATTTACTAATGAAAAACTCTCTCAAACTATGCTCTCTGGGTTTACCCAACACCGACATGGAAAATTTTAGAAGAAGAAAGTAATATGAAATTGGCAATGTATTTGTTTAACTGACGTGCAAACAATCAAGCCTTGTAATTTTATGCAACTTGTCTTTCCATTGTAGAGTGTCGTTTTTTTTAAAATATGTTTAAATTAGATACAATCCAATAACAGGGATGGATTGAAAAGTGTTAGAAAATAATTACATCTTGCAAAAATTTTAATTTTTATATAATTTAAATATTTTATAGTTTTTATTAATAATTTAATTGTATGTACCTTAAAATTTTAATATAAATTTTCAAAATCAAATCATTTAATATAAAATTTATTGTTTGTTCATGTCAATAATAAATCATGAAGAAGATTATACAATGAATTGGAGGGGAATATATATATATATATATATATTGAAATGAAACAAAGGAGAATATTTGACCATCTAGTCCATGGCTTGTAAGATGAATTTGTGGTTCCTGTAGTAAAATCAATGGAACCATAACTTCAAAATTCTACAATCACTTTAATTATTTGATGCCAAAATCATCACTTGTTTGATTTTTTTTTTATAAATATAAATGTGGGCTATTCTCCACGTCTTTTCTAAACCTCCCCACGTGATAAAGCCGCCGCAATCAACAATCTTCAAAATCCTTTTTCTCAATATTTAGTTTTCATGAATTTTGAGTTGCAAATATTCCCAATTACTTGTTTTGCTATTTTGTTTTTGAAACTGTAATAATCTGATAACTCTTTGTTGTAATATCTGACCACCTATAATGCATGTAATAATCATTTTTAACTAAATGATTAATTATTTAATTTTTTATTTTAAAAACACACGTGTTTGGAAAACGGCAAAAACCATAAAGGGGAGCTGGACTTGTTCGATTTCGACGATGATACCCATTGAAGAACCAAGTTGGGGCATATATATTATATTCATTTTCCCATTGGAACAAGGTGATTGCAGTAAATGTCCAAAAAGGTGTTTAATGGACAGATCTTAACTTCATGTGATATAAGAGGCATGAAAAAGAATAAGCTAAAAAAAATTAGTGTTATCTAAATATACAGAAAATAAACAAAATATTTAACAATGATCATGTAAACATGACAGCCTTAAAGTAAGCATAACAGTTACAATAATAATACATGCGAATAACAGTTCATATGTCATGCCTATCTATGTTAGTATGCCTAGTTACCCAGTTCAATCGCTAACAATGCGACTTGTGACCCAATGCGATAAACCACCAAAATCTTCTTAATGTACAACCCAACTCAATGCAGACATACAATATGACATGCAACAATACTTGTAAGATCGATATCAATATTATCATCTCAATCATACATAGAATCATCCTAGTACTCAATCAACACAAATAAGTTACCGTAAAAGTAGACTTACCTAACACATAATTTTCTTAATTTGAATATAACGCGATAAATGAAAAGGTTAATAACATTAAATATCATAATACAATAAACCATTCAATCAAACAGGTGTAGCATGATAAGGGGACATTCACACTTTAGCACTAGAATACATATAGACATAGACTGAATCACATAAATAAATTGATGTTGCACGTAATAGACACACATCTAGAATCAGACGACTTTAAATCTACTGATAAGTAGGGCTTTTTTATGATTAATGATTGAGGTATTCGAATCAGTATAATCAAAATCTATAGTTAAGTAAAAATAAACAATGTTACTAATTTGGATTAGTAGGGATGCTTATACCTCAAAATCGTTATGTTACATGGATTGTGTCTATGGTTGATGATGGTTGACATGAGGGTGTGAAAAGTCATCTAAGATTGCTTCAAAGAGTTTGAAGAAGAATAAAAATGTTCCAAGGATAATTTGGAACGTGTACACGGATATGATCGGAGAACTTGTCCACCTATGGAGCCTCTAAATGCACCCTAAAGTGATATAGAGATAGTTCACATGCTAAGCAGACAAGTGTGTGCAAGCATACTAATGGATGGAATTGGGGTTGGTTATTTGAATCTCAATGCAACCAAGTCAAACAAAGAAAGAAATCAAAGGCTAATCATATCTTATTCTACTTTTTTTTTGAGGAAATATGCCTTTTGTTTAGACTTGCAAATGGGTGTCACAAGGTAGCCTTCTAACAGTCGTAAGAAACCACTACCCCAAAGTGAAGTGAAATGACCCCATTATTATTTTAGTTTTTCTATATGTTTTTCCCCTCATTTCTCACTGATCAACAATGTGGAAATTATATATACTTTTGTCATCAATTAGCTTTGAAGATGAAGTTTGAAATTTATGAAATGTTAGAATCATTAAATAGCGATCAAGGTTTGAATATGATGTTATGAATTAGGTTTAAATTTGAAAGGTGGCCCTATAATATACTTGTGCAATACTTGATTTAGATTAATCGTCTAATAATTTATTAGATATCAATGTCCTATACTAGACCTCTGTAATGTTGAATCAAAACCTCAAAAATTTCAAAGCAAAGTTGAGTTGGCCTAATATATTGAGGTCCCCTCACTAGTTTTGCAAGTGAAAAAGTTAGGAAGTTCATATTGAGACTTTGGGTACAAACTTTTTTTCGCTACATATCCAACAAGGAGAGGGTTGAAGCTGGACTCTGCTTCTGTCTACTTCATTCATACTACTAAAATTGGTCTATACATTTGGTACAAGTATCTGCAGCTGCTTGTTTAGCCTTTTTCTTCAACATGGACTTAATGAATAGTGCCTTTTTTGTTCTCCCACTTGAAATTGTTTCGGTTCCTCCCTCTCTCTTCAGCAGCAAAAGTTAAGTCATTTCCAAATCTCAATACAATGAGTACTTTTCAAACCGAAATTGTATAATTTACGAATACAGATATCGAAACCGTGTCCTTTGAAGGGGAGGGAGAGGTAAACATGTGTTAGTGAATCCTAGCCAAGTACAAATTCAAGGAATGAATAATTCTCCTACTGTTGCTGAAATGCAAGGCCTTAGAATCAAGCAGGAAACTTGGATCATATCAAAGGATCATCCCTAAAGATTTGTCGGTCGACAAAGTGCTTATCTTGCAGCATTTGATGTCCCACAAAAAGATTATGGCTGCAGCCCTAGAAACTACTGCCACAAGAAAGAGGAGAGTTGGACCCCATTTGGGGATATGTGGGGGAAAGAGACTGTATATAGGGTTGACCAGATTAATTCTCCAAACTTAGGAATTTGAGGACAACGTTCATGCTGCAAATCTGGAAAAAATTTCTAAGCTTTTTTTTTTCTTCTTTTAGTGAAAGCTTTAGATTCAGGGGTAGAGTGCAAAGATGGTATTAAGACAATAGCGAGCTGCTTTGTTGAGTCCTGACTATAAAAAAATTATAAAATGGTCCTAATTATATGATATTATTTTGTTGAATCCTCTAACTATTAAAAGTTATAAAAAATTATCACCTGATTATTCACATGTTCCAAACTCGTTCATTTTCATTAAAAAATTGATAGTCGTTTGAGCTTGACATTAATATGTTGATTGAGATATGATAAAATTATATTTTAATGATATCTAATAGTATTGTTATTGCTTTCAAGCACTAGCTCGGCGACATAATATTTGAAACACTAGCTCAATGATATAATGTAAACATAGTCTATACACAAAATACTGCTCAAATGGTTATGAGATCAGATTTTATTATATCACAGTCAACATGCTAACATCCAACTCAGACGACCGCCAATTTTTAACGTAATAAGATAAGCTTAAAACATATAGTCGAGTGACTATTTTGTAACTTTTAATAGTCAGAGGACTCGACAAAACAACGTCTTATAGTTGAAAGAATTTTTTGTAACTTTCAATAATAAGAGAATTAAACAAAACAACATCCTATAATTAAAGGACTATTTATGTACCTTACCCTAGATTCTGAGGGTAATGTAGATTATAAATGGCATTGGCAGTTGCAGTCAAAATAAATGATCAGATTTGATGCCATATCGATGTCGCAATTATAGCATATATGGAAACCAAAATAGTGTTAACTGTTCGTATAAACAATGATGATTAAGGAGGAAATTTCTTCATACATGGACAGGTAGAAGATAAGTGCCACAAATTATGGAGGTTTCTTTACTATACTTAATGCTATTTGTCTCTTCAACGCCACTTCCTTTCTGCCCTCTACTGTTGATTAGATTTCATCTAGTAATTGTGTTTTCGGAATTTTTTAGAGAAATAGTTTTAAGATTGAAATAATGTTGATGGTAGGGCTGTAAATGAGATGAGACAGATCGTGAGCTACTCAAGATCGATTCAATCAAGGCTCGATAAATACTCAAATCGAATGGACTTGACTCAAGCTCGACTCGAGTTCTTAACGAGCCGAAACGAGCTACTTGATATTCAACTTGAAAAGCTTGTGAGCAGCTCTAAAATATAATATATTAAGATTTTAATTTTTTTTAAAAATAAATTGTTAATAATATCTTGACGACTACGATTGAAGTAAATTAGGTTGGAAAAGTTGTCTTCGCCTCTACAATACCCAATATAAATTAATCGATTAATAGATCAGAGATACCGATGATTATACCAAAAAATAATATATTTATATTTGATATTTAATTTTCAGTTACATACTAAGCAAAGTATGAATTATAAATGCAATTTCAAAGTACTAGGATCAATCTTCCACAGCCCCAACTTTTTAATAAAATTCCCCAACGACACGTTTAATTGATATGTGGCGCCAACTACTTTATCAAATGTTAACGTGTCTATAGTTAAGTTGAGGATATAATTAACCTAAAATATGATTGGTTAGGCTAAAGTTCAGCTCTCGAATGGGCTCCTCAAACTGAAAGGATTTTTTTAGATCAATACCTCAAGCATCGAAATTATTTAACCAAATAAGTCGCCTCAGATTTTATTTTACAATTTATGATAAATGCTACGGTATCAGGGGAACTCGTCATGGACGAGTTTGTTTGAAAATATTTTTTAGTGATCTTAATTAAATGGGCTCTACGTGGTCTAATTTTTTAATATATAAATAAAAAATTATCACCTCGAGATGACGAGTCATGTAGAAAATTATTTCTTTTGAAAATTTCAATAAATAATTTAAAAATAAAAAATAAAAGGAAAAGAAGAGAGAAACTTTTCACATCAAGGTGACATGTTCCTATGTTACTATAACATTTGTCGTAGATTGCAAAATAAAGGTCGAGGCCCAATAATCCATGTTTTTAGCTTATTTTTCAGGCCTTCATGTAAAATACGATTTTGACATGAACAAAGTATTTGACAAATAGTTCTGTTTCTGTTTGTTTATTTTAATTTATCAAAGTAAATAAACAGCATAAATAAGAATTTTGTGCCCGTTATTAAACAAGAACACCACCAATAATTCATATTCAATTTATTTATGCTTGTTTTAAACTCATTTAACCAATCACTCAAAGTTTCCTAAACGAGTGATTCACAATACTCGTTATAATGATCTATTGCCTTTTCCAACTCTTAAGCAAATAAACATATCGTTTTCTTTTACCAAATCTTAATCGCTAAGCAAATGTTGTCACCGTAACATACTTCCTTTCTTCAAAAGTAAAAAAAATTGGATGACGAACATATCTAATTTGATGATAATCTATCATGTTAAGCAAAGTAATGCCAATCTACACATAAATTTCAGTTTAATTGTAGTTTTAATCTTCATGACAAACTAGGAGTCAGTAAATTCATATCATCATTCTCGTGGAAACATGTACTATTATTATCGATTCATTCGTACAGAGAAAAGTTCTAAAATGAAATATTTATATATCAAATTAATGTATAGAAAAATAAAATCTGTCTCGCATCTAGCATGTGAATGCATGTTGGCTTTATCGTCCAGGCATATGGCGTGGCGATGAGTAGGTTTCTTCATAAAGAAGAACTTTTTAGGTCCGACAAGGCGGCAGCATGCAATGAACACAATAAATAAGTGAAAAGCATGGGTGATCGAGCGACTCGCTTCATCTTTCTCTACAAAACCACGCGAAAGTTGTGTAACTCGACAAAGAACCCCATCATATTTAAACGATGGTTCTCTGCTTCATTGTTTTTACCGCTACATCACTTCAAACGAGAGGAAACAACGTCGAATATAACAATGTCCAAAGCCCGTTCCAGTATGCAAATCAAGCACAAGGTATGGTAAATACAACTGCATTCGAATTCCTTGTAATTGAAAATGCTATATATATATTGAAAAGGAATAAATTTGTAGTCCTAACAAGTTCAGTTTTGACCGAAACTTGTGACATTTTTGATTGAGTAGAAGGCAAGGAGACATGTGAAGGCGAAATGCAGAGTAGAGTTAAAGGAGCGAAAGAGCATCAAAGAAGCACAATCGCAAGTACGAGAGAAACTCGCGGCAGTCGGAATGGAGTGCCAAGTATTGCAAGAAGAAACTAAGTTGATGATCCAGCGAAGTGCATCTACCCAACTTCGTCTGTCTCTCATGTTTAATATAATCAAGGCACGAGAGGACGGCGATTTCGATAAGGCTGCTCACATCACAATATTGCTACGGTTGTTTTTACATATTTTCTTAGGCTTCAAAATAACAGTATCAGTTAAGAACAAATGGTTGACATGTTTTTCTCCTTCTGGTTTTATTTGCAGTGAAATAATAGCGACGGATGACATGTAGCAGCAAAAAGACTATCTTCGGTCCAAATGTTGTGTTTTCACTTTGTTACTCCACCTTTGTTTTAGGAATAAGAAAAAGTACTGTCGCATCAATATTTCGACCGATTACAGATCTTAAAGCTGCAGGCTTGGCACTCTGATGTTTTACGGCCAAGTTTTGTTGAAATTCTAAGCACGAATATGTACTGTGTGTTGAAATTTTATCATTTTAAATTGCTAAAGCATTTGAATAAATTGGCATGGATGGTTTTAGGTAGTACAAATTTTAGATTTGAATTCTTAAAATATGATAATACAATAGATATTTCATGAGAAATATTTATTATATTTGTGTCATTATTTAGTTTAACAAAATTAGTGTACGCATAAATTATTAACTAGATAAAATAGAAATACATGTGATTCACAATGTTTTTTTTTTATCATTTTAATTATATTAATTGTATTTGAACGCGATAAAATAGTGACGTCTGGCTGTTTTCCGATTTTTTATACAAATTATATTTATGTTGTGGATTAATCTATGTTTTGTTGTCAAAAATTTCTAATGACATGATTCATGTGTTTATGCCACGAGAATTTTAGTTCAATAACCCAAAATCCTTTTTAGTATAATCAACGGCATCTGATCTATTGATCGACTAATCCGGATCGAGTACTGCAGAGGTAAGAACGATCATTCCAACTCAATTTGCTCCATTCACAATCGCCAAGATTTGAACCCCTGACATTAATTAAGGGATCTAGTGTCTCATCCCATAGACCAACTAGTTGCTAATAATATATTCCAATTAAGGTAACATATGAAAGAAAAAAAGTAGATGAAGAAAGTCAAGAAACAGTAGGAGATTCGGATTATAAAAAGGAAATGCATGATTATAGTAAAATCTAGGGTATGCAAATGATTCCTAATTATACAGTACTCTTCTGTTGAATCTATCTACTATTAAAAGTTACAAAATTATCGTTTGATTAGGGCATTGTTTTGTTATCTCTCGACCATTAAAAGTTATAAAATTGCCATCGGCTATTCATATGTTTCAAACTTGTCATTTTTATTATAAAATTGACGGTCGTCTGAGCTAGACATTAGCCTACTACTAGGACATGATAAAATTTGATCATAGAATTATTTAAATTTTATAGTCGTTTTAGATTCTGTGATCAAATGTTATATCCTAGACAATATCTTAACGTCAAACTCAGATGGTCATTAATTTTTTGACAGAAATAGACAAGTTTGAAACATGTGAAAAGTTGAGGGACTCGACAAAGTAACACCCTTAATATGGACCATTTTATTTTAATAACTGAGAGGCTCAACAAAGTAATATCTTATAGTTGAGGACCATTTCTGTACTTTACCCTAAAATCTATTCACTTCAAAATACCAAATTTACACTTTTGAAAATCCGTACAAAACCAGGTGCACCACTGATACTAATTGTTACGGAATACGACTATCGGATAGAGCAAAATCACAACTGATAATTTGAGAAAATAAAAACAAAGATAAAGAATACACAAATTTTACTTGGAAAACCCTAAATAATATAGAGTAAAAACCAAAGGCAAAGATAAAAGAATTTCACTATAAGAAAATAGAAATTACAACTTCTCTCGATCTAACAAGGAGAAAACAATGACAATTCTCTCTTGATAAAAAGAAGAAAAATAACTCTCAAGAAAACTCTCTAATTTCTCTAATATTGGGATAAAGCTAGAATGATTTACCAAAATTGGACCAACGACGAGAATATGGACCAAATGCGATATTGAAACCTAAGTTTGAGCTTAAAATAAAGTTACTACGTGAACGAAACTCATACTACTTTAAAATTAGTTAGAAAGGGTATTGATGACGGAGTAAACATCACACTAAAGGTGAAGAACAAAAATATACAACATGCTATCAACGAACAACACCTTTTTCTAATTTTACAGGTGTTTGGACCGTCTTCTAATTAAGGGTTTTACATATGATCATGTTCAAAGTAGGACATTTTTACCCTTAGCCAGCTAAATCAGAACAAGAAAATATAGAGAGTATTAAACGGATGTTGAAGTGGTCATGGGAAGTTTGAGCAGTACGTATTTTTCGTAAACGTAATCGGATATAAGAAAGAAAGCGTGTGAGAGAGTACATTAATTAATTAACTTATACACAGCTAATTATATTATAATTTCTTAATTATATTATATATATATTTACAATATGTCAATGGTCATGATAGTCACCAGCATTTTAATCTAACTCCATCTGGGTCAGGTAGAACTGTGGTATACGAAAATAGTAGCAATTAGAGAAATAAAAGGCATCCATAAAAAGCAAGCAAAAATAAAAGAAACATTAAATTAACCCTAAACCAAAGCTAGCTAGTAAGACCATAAAGATTCCGCCATATTAGCCTGATCAACCGTGTCCATGCAATAAAACGACTTGGACTGAGATGCCATGAACTTGGAAGAGGCGACGACGGGCGAGCCGGTGCCTGCCGGCCGATCTGAGGTCGAAGGCATATTGCGCATCCTCATGTGAACGACCTCGGCTTGTGCAAGTGCCAGTTGCGTTTGCAATGAATCGATCTGTTGCTGCAGTGATGAGATGGCTCCGACGCAGCCGTAGACAGGGTCACGCATCCTGGCGTTTGCTTCATACACCATTGAACTCACCGCATCGCTCCGTTGGTGCTCCGGCAATTCCTGCAAATTATTTGATCCCAAAACCATCATTTTCAATCATCATTGCAGCTTAATCTTTTATTGAATCTTGAGTAGATTTTCCACTTTGGGTCTGTTTCTTTACATGGAAATAGGGGTTGCATGATTTTTAAAAGTAATAGTAAATAATCAAATATGGATGAAACTTTATAAAGAGATCACACTGTTGGCTAGCACGTTTCCCATGTTTCATTTGGTCAAAAGGTTACTTATTTGAGAATTTACAGAACAGGTCACCCCGTTGTGGTTAATCTAATCATCCTTACACATTTTTAAATTAAGACTACTCAACGAATTTTCAATGCATCAAATATTAGTCTTTATTAAATCTTATATTACTTAATTCACTCACAAATCTTTTACTACTACCTTTCTAATCGTTTATTAAAAATATTACTTTGTAACAAAATTTACTTAATATTGTATTAAATGCTAAGATGTTACCCTAAAAATGTTATAAATATAAAAGCAAATCTTGGCGACTTGCCTTCTTCATATTAATTATTAATTCCTTTTCCTTTTCATGTTTTTTTTCTCAGCAAATTTTTTTATCATTTAAATATAACCAAAGTTGAGAGCGTCGTTAAAAACCTCTCTACGCCTAATCGGAGGAAAAGGGTACTCATCAACTTGGAATAAACAAGGGTGAACTACGCATTTAATACCTAAAGTTTCACTTTTGATACATTTTAATTAGTACCTATACTTTCAATTTTTATAAAATCATACCTAAAGTTTAGTTTTTATTTCATTTTAGTAGCCCGCTATTAATTTTTTGTTTCATTTTAGTACCTAAATTTTTAACGGCAGTATTAAAATAAAACAAACAGTAAACTTTAGGTACGGTTTTGAAAAAATTGAAAGTATAAGTATTAAAATGGAACAAAAATGATAGTTTAGGTACTAAATGTGTAGTTTACCCAATAAACAAACACCGAAACGTAACAGCCACAAGGCTTCACTGATACTACCAATTATACAACTAAAATTTTATATAACAACCAAACATGCCAGAACAAGCAACCATCAACCTCCCGAAGCCGCAACCAAATCGGAACATCCTCTCTATACAAACTTCTAACCACCGTGCTTTGAATAATTCATCACGCGACGTACCTTCTTTCGCCGAATAATCAGTTCTTTTTCCTTTTCATGTTAATTATTAATTATTAAATATAGAGAAAATCTAATTTCCTTGGTCATTATAAAATTTCATAAAAGGGTTATTATGTTTCACCTTTCGCTCATCATAGTGGAGCAAAATCTCATCTATCATGTTATGTTTGATAAGAGTAATTTTTTTTTCATGTCATATTATATGAGTTAACAAGGAATTATTTTTATTCAATAATTTTTAATCACTCAAGAGAAATAGACATCTTATTAAAAAGTTATATAACAAAGATAACTAATTCAGATTTTGGGTGCTTACATAAATGTATCACATCTTTAGACGACCTAACATGATACCTATCACTGTCAATGGAACCCAATGTTCTTAAAGCATACAGCAAGACTGATCCACTAATAATAATAAATTGAAGAAAGTTTCATGGCCAAAAATGTTTTGTTTAGGCTACAAATATTAAAGCTTCAAGCGGTTTATAAAGTTTAAGCTAAGAACAATAGTAATTAGAATCAAATAACCATTTCCCATTTAAACTGGTTTCCCCAAGGAGTTGATTTCTGTGTGTGTTATGTGCACGGTAAAAACGAAAATCGAACTGGTCGGATTTCCCACATCCAATTGTTCAACTTTTTTTAACAAAAAAAAAATTTATAATTAAAAATATTTAAGGAAAATAGAAAAGATAAAAATTTATATTTACAACAAAATAAACCATTAGGAAAGTAAAAAACAGTCAACTTGAAGACTTGACCAACTGTAATTAACTACCGCTTATAACAGATGGAAAAAGACATGGCTAACAAGGTTAATAGGTCAGGTTAAAAGTCCGAATAATTTATTTAAATTCATTTTGAGTTTATAATATAACTTATAAAATAAAATTATTAAAATTTTATTTTAGATAAATCTATTAATTTACTCAATAATAAAAGTAAATGTTGTTCTATCTAGAGATATTAGGTTCGAACAATTAAATTTATATGATGTATATCATTTTGTAATCATGTCGAACTATTTAAAATAATTTGAATCGTATTAACTAGACTAATCGGGTATAGGTACAGATGTGACTATTTAAAAAAAAATCAAAGTGATTTTGTTTTAATTTGAAAGGCAGAAATGGAAAGCTAAAGAAACCCTAGCTTATAACTAGCCATGATGAGTTAGGTTTCCATTTATAAATTAGGCTGGAAAAGCAATAGGTGAGTCTAACCAAAGATTTTCAAGAGGGAGAGAAAAGGAAGGAACCTGTAACATCTTGTTGACATTGCTAGCACCAAACACCTTATGGACACTGGCAAACTTGTGAGGCTCATCAGCTGGAAAATACGGTGCAAAAACACAGTCTTGAGCACATCTCCTTCTAAGTAACTTGCACGCCGCACAAGGGGATATACTCCCCTGTTTCCTGCTACTTTCCTTCATCCCTCTTCCTCTTCCTACCAGATTTTCCCGCTAACCAATCACCAAACTAAACCCTAAAAGCTTCTCACTGTTCACGTCTCTTTTATTACACTAGTATTATTTTCCCACAGTATACTCTAGTTTCAACCAATGACCAAAAATCATATTGAAAAATAAAAAGGTTAAAAACAGCAGATAAGTGAAAGAGAAGAGGTAATAATGATATGTTTCATCAAGAAAAAGAAAGGTTAAGATGTGGAGAGGGGGGATGCAAGGAGGGAAGGGGTTGAGTGTTATATAGAGAGATTATTATGTGACAGCAAATCTGATGTGGACCCATACGCCATATATTTTGTTGGACAAAAACATCGTTTTTTTATTAAGATCCTTAGCCCCAACCCTAATGTGATCCCCTTACCTAGCTAGTTCTTATCATATTTTATAAATTTAACAAGTTCATTGCATCTGTTATTAAAATTGTATTTGGAATTTGAAATTTTATATAAATAAAAGTATACACTTTATATGTTCATCAATAATTAGTTAATTTCTTATAGTCGATGTACTTCATATTTCACATTTAAAATATTATTATATCATAACCTTAAAGACTATGTTTTCAGGCATGTGTTCGAAGTTTAAATAAACAAATACTCAAAAAACTATGATATCAGAGCTTGGCTCATTAGAAGGTTTAACAACTTGAGACGATCGTTAAAGAAGTTCTACCGATCTTCAACACAACCAACAAGAAGATGACTTCAACCTCCAACTCTTACTACATTGAAGCCTCTCAACCGGTTAACAAGCCACCTTATTTCAATGGAGAAAATTATGCCTATTGGAAGAATATGATGATGCTCTTCATTCAAGCCAACCATCTAGGAGCTTAGAACTCTATCATGAGAGGATACTCCATTCCAACCAGTGAGATTGATGATTGGAGTGATGGAGAGAAGAAGAAGTTCCAACTTAATGCTATGTCTATGCACATCCTCTTTTATGCATAAGGTTTGGATGAATATGGAAGAGTCTCCTCTTGTTCTAATGCCAAAGAGATTTGGGACAAGCTTCAAGTCGCTCATGAAGGAACCAATAAAGTGAGGGAAACCAAAATCAGTCTTCTCAACCATAGCTATGAGAATTTCAAGATAAAACTGCATGAAGACATCAAATCTATGATGGATAGATTTTCCGTGATTGTCAATGGTCTCAAGGGATTTGGAGAAGCAATCCCTAATGAGAAACTTGTGAGAAAGGTGATATACTCTCTTCCAAAGTATTGGAAATCAAAGAAGACGACGATTATCGAAGCTAAAAACCTCAAGCCACCCACTCTTGATGAGCTTATCGATTCTCTTCGCACTCATGATTTGATGGTAAAGGAAGAAGAAGATGATGAAGAAAAGAAGAACAAGAACAAGGAGGTAGGTATTATCTCCAAATCCACCAATGAGAGCAATCAAGATACAAATGAAAAGGTGGATGAAGATGATGAAGAAGAAGAAGAGATGGCCAAACTCTTCAAAAGATTCAAGAGATTCATGACTTCCAAAGAAATGAAGTATGAATCAAGCAAAAAAAGGGTCCCCCGGTGTGCTTCAAATATCAAAGAACGGGGCATATCAAATATAATTGTCCCCTCCTAAAGAAGAAGGGATCAAGTAAGAAGAAGACATTTGTTACAACTTGGAGTGATGAAAATGACTCCAATAATGAAGATGAAGTAGCCAACATATGCCTTATGGCCATCAATGAAGATTTAATTGTAACTTCAAACTCTAGTGAATTAAATTTGTATTTGTTTGATGAGTTACAAGTTGTCTATGATGAGTTGTATTTGGAATTTGAGACCATGAATTCCAAATATAAGAAATTAATTTCAAAACTTAAAGTTAAAAATGATTTGGTTTTGAAAGCAAAAGTTGATTTTGAAAAACAAAATGAATATTTGAAAAATGATTTAGAGCTTTCAAAAGTCAAAATCAATGATTTAGAAAAAGAAAATTTTGATTTGAAATTTAAGCTTGAGAGATTAACAAAAGAAAAAATAATTAATTTATAAAAACAACTCATTATGTTTAAAAATGGCAAAATGCTCACATTGCCATTTTCATGGTCATTTGGAGCATATTTGTCCCATAAAGAAAAGAAAATCTTTTAAAATTAGACAAGTATGGGTTCCTAAGGGAACAAGGGGCATTGAAACTAATGTCCAAGGATCCAAAGCAATTTGGATGCCAAAATATACTTAAATGTCTCTTGTAGGTATGTGGGAGCAATGGTGGTGAAAATGAAGATATTTAAATGCTCTAGCCACACTTGAAAAGTATTGGGTAACCTCTAAGCTTAATGTTATTGTTTTTATTATTTGGTTGCCTATTTGTTTTAAGCATGCATGAGTTTTTGATCTTAAATGATTATGTATTGTTTTTCTATCTCATGTACGTTAAAAAGGTGTTATGATGAACATCTTAAAGCTTTAATGATTTTTCATATTTTTTAGTTCATCATAATGAATTTTGGTCAAAATTGGTTTTAAATACAAATGATATCTCTCTAACAATTGATATCAATTTTTCAAATGCTTTGATTTTACAAATTTTAATCTTTGACCTTAATTTAAATGATTATGCATATTTTTTTTATTGCAAATGATATCTCTCTAACAATTGATATCAATCTTTCAAATGCATAAAATTTTTGGATAGTTTTATGCACATGCACTTAAATTCAACAATTGGTATTGCATAAAGTTTATTAGACTTGGATATATTAAATTTCATATGCTACTAACATGTTTGTTCATCCTTGTTAAAATTCAATTTTTTTTTTAAGTTTTAAGTCCATTAACATTGAATTTGAGCACAAAAATAGTTTTTTCACGTACGAAGTACCGATACTGTTCTTACAGTATTGATACTACATGAACAGTACCGGTACTTCGTATGTGAAAAACTATTTTTGTACTCAAATTCAAGGTTAATGGACTTTGAATTATTTTTGAAATCTTTGAACAAATTCAATAAAATAAAAAAACATTTTGCCCTAATTTGTTATATCAAAATATTATAAACATGGTTCAACAATCTCCCCCCTTTTTGATATAACAAAACATTTGAAAAATTATTTTTGGCAAAACTCCCCTTAATAAAACATTTAATGAAAAAGAGGCATATTTTGGAAAAACATTAAAAATCCCCCTTTTTCATTCTTGAAAATTGAATTTTTTTGGACTTGATTGAATTTGTTCAAAGTTTTCAAAAATAATTCAAAGTCCATTAGCCTTGAATTTGAGCACAAAAACAATTTTTCACGTATGAAGTACCGATAATGTTCTTACAGTATCAATACTATATGAACAGTACCGATATTGTTCATATGGTATCGATACCAAAGGTAAGAGAAGTATCGATACTCTCTGGTAGTATCAATACTACCAGCTTGCTCAAATTCCAGAATGCAAAATAGGTACCGATACCCAAAGGGGTACCGATACTACTTTACATCATAGTATCAATACCATAAGCATAGTATTAATACCGTCAGGCCCAACGGCTAGTAACAACTAGTTTTATTTGAAAATATTAAAGGAAGTATCGATACTCCATGTACTGGACAATTTTATTTTGCACAAAATTTCATCCCCAACGGCTCCAAACCACTCTCAACGGCTAGAAACAAACACAAACTCATTCCAACATATAAATACAAGTTCAAGACACTTGAAGAAGAGTTAGAACACCAATCTAAGAAATCAAACACAATAGAAGAGTTTTTCATTCCTATTTTACTTTCTCTTGTAAATATTTTGTTCTTGTGAACTTCAATATGTAAACACATACCTTTTAAGAGTTTTCTTGTTTACATTTCTTTTCTTTTTGTAAAAGGGGGTTGGTTCTAGTTTAGCCAATTGAAAAAACTAGGGAGTTGTAAAGTTTACTCTTGATCCTTGAAAAAAAAAACAAATTCGTGGATTTGTTGGAAAATCCCAAGTGAGGAGCTTAGGTAGTGGATGTAGACTTGTTTGATAAGTCGAACCACTATAAATCCTTGTGCAAAATTGTCTATCTTTTCTTTCTCCTTACTCCCTAAACACAATTTGCCAATTCACCCCTCTTGCTACAATTTTCGGTTGATCTTTGAGCTTCATCAATCCTAACACTTATATACATATATATTGTTGGGAAAAAGGGTAAATTCAATTCATGGATTTAATATTTATATTAAATTCACAGTCCTTTTAAATATTGTAAATTAAAGTATATTATTTAAATTGAATATTAGTAGGATAATTCTTCTTTAAATATATTAATTTAAAAAGGTATTTGTTATCTGTTTTTAACTTTGAATATTAAAGATAATTATATATTTTTTAATATTTCAAATTAAAATAATATTTATTTAATTTTAAATAGTAAAAGAAGGTTATATCTTTTGAATATTTTAAATTATAAGATATTTATTATCTTTTTTTTAATTTAAATATTAAAGATATTAAAAAGATATCAATATCTTTTTAAATATATTTCAAATTAAAAGATATTATCTTTTAGAGTTTGAATATAATTGAATAACATCATTTTTAGTAAATTCTCCTTTGAGAATCCCCTATAAATAATGAGCAAACCTGTTAGGTTTTTTTATATATCAGAATTCAAGAACTTTGAATATAATTGACTAAATTATGCTGATTAAATCAAAATTTATTTTTGATTTATTATTGGAATAATTATTAATTCTGTTAGATGAAATAAATAGTTATTAGATTGTTAAGAATTTGTTAATGGCTATTAGCCGGATAGTTAGCATATTGTTAGAGATTGGGCTATATAAAACCATATTCTTGTAACGGGTTGAGATATCTTTTAATTCATTTTTTATTAATGAAAATCATTTTCTATTCTCACATGGTATTATTTGCCGATGATCATGCGACCATCTTTAATCCACTTACGTTTGTTGTTGTTTTCTTTTTAGTAGCTGATTGGTCATCGAATTCTCATCCACCGTTCGTCATTGTTTTCTTCATCCACCAGTACACTCGCAAGATTCTTTTGCTTTGTTGATTGACGCTGATGATTCTGCTGGTCTCTAGTTTTGTTGTCGTTCTGCCGCTTAGGTTGTTGCTTTTCTTCGTTCGGGTTTCTGCAGTTTTTGCTTCGATTCAACATTGCTTGCACTTTTTCTTTCACCATCGATAATTTCGTCTAATAACTATTTATTTTGTCTAACAAATTCTAATTTCATACGTTAAATGTAATAATGGGTAATCTTCGTGATTCACCTAATTTGTGAATTAGAACATTGGTTCCTACTCAAACTTCTGATTAAAATTCAATAGTGTTGATGGTTGTAAGCACCAACGAGACCTAAAACGAGAAACTTGTAAAATTCTATAGATAGAATTTCAAGATATGATAGACATAATACGTTGTTTATTTGGTCATGGTAAATTTGACCAAATGTGAGATGATCCTCCTACTATTAGAGAGGATAAGGTAAACACTGTTACCACGTTAAAAAAATGCGTAAGCATTAATCATGACCTTCTAATATAGAATATTAAATATTACATGAATAAAGAATATTTTTTTTATAATTATTATAAAATATTATAATAATTATGGTTTGTGTTTGGAAGCACAATACTATTAATTTATTTTGAGAAATTTTATATACACAAACATATTTAGAGTTTAATCAATGACTCTTGAATACTGGGTTGTGAAGGCTAAAGGATTGGTTCCTTTTATATCTGGTTGCTAAACAAAATAGGGTTGTCTTGATATATTTAATTTGAGTTTTAGTGCTATTAATTTCACCGTTTAACAAAATATATAACACTAGAAAAAGGGAAATAAATTGTTGAATTCATTTCACCTTCTAACTTTGAAAATGAAATAAATCAGTGAATTTATTTTTCTATGAATCTTATTTGATTATGTTTAAGGAAATAAAATGTCAAATTTAGTTTCTTGGAAATCTTGAACAATTCCTTTTTGTATAAGGAAATAAATTGTTAAATTTATTTTCATAGAATATTGTATGATTATGTTGTTAAATCGTTGAATTTACTTCTTGAGAATCAAGTATGATTCTATCAATTAAAAAGAAATAAATTGTTGAATTTATTGAAAATCTCATATCAAAGCTTGGAAAAACATGGTTTTCTAAGGTGTAATAACATTTTTAAAGCCTTATCGGATGCACGTTATGAAGTCTACAGTGTTTAATTAACTAAAAAAGTTTGGATGATATTGAACCATAAATACGAAATGGAAGATAATATCACTAAGGTAGTGACCTAGTTATCAAATTCGTAATAATGTCATAGACAAAGAAGAATAAATATTTTATTACCTCCATTGATGATAGCAAAAGTATTGCTATGTGTATTTGCTAAAAGAACAAAAGTGAAGTTATAGACAAATTGTTTTCTATAAACTAAGATGGTAAGAAGTGATAATGGTGGTGAATATGTTAAACCATTGTGCACAACATGGTATTATTCACGAAATAACAACACCATATTCTCTCCAATCAAATGGAGTAGCCGAACGGAAAAAATCAGACTCTAAAATAAAAGATGAATGTCTCGTTAGGCAGTTATGTGTTATCATAGAACATGTGGGGGAAAGTTATCCTTTCAGCTAATTACCTTTTAAATAAGGCACGCCGAAATGAAAAAGACAAGACACCATATGAATTATGGAAAGGTCGGAATCCTTTCTACAAACATTTGAAAATGTAGGGGTGTCTTGCCAAGGTAATGACCCCATTACCAAAGCAAATAAAAATTGGTTCTTAAATAGTGGATTGCATTTTCATTGGCTATGCAGAACATAGTAATGCGTATCGATTTCATGTTTATAAATAAAAAAAAAATCCTGAGATTCACATGAATACGATGATGGAATCAAAGAATGCATCATTCTTTGAAAATATTTTCCCTTATAAATCTAAGAAGGTTGATCAAAGTTTAAAACATTCTTTATAGACAAACAATGAGGATAGTCTAGATGATCAACAAGAGGCTGAAAATGAAATAGAGCCAAGAAGAAGTAAACAAGTAAGGGTTGAAAAATCTTTTGGACCACACCTCATAACCTTTATGTTGGAGGTTGAACCTGAAACGTATGGTGATGCTATACGATCCTTTGAAGGCACCTTATTGAAGGAAGCCATAAAAGCGAAATAGATTCCATCATGCAGAACCATACGCGGGAATTAGTGAATCTTCTTTCGGGGATTAAACCACTAATTCTAAATATATTTTCAAACAGAAAATGAAAGTAGATGGAATAATATATAAATACAAGGCTAGATTGGTAATAAAAGAATACTGATAAAAGGAAAGCCTTGACTACGTTGATACATACTCTCATGTATCAACGATAACATCCATAAGATTGGTACTCAAAATTGTCGTTTTACGAATTCTATAAGTACATCAAATGGATGTTAAAATAGCTTTCCTAAATAGGGACCTTGACGAAGAAATATACATGGAACAACTTGAGGGTCATGTAGTTCTAGGTCAAGAAAGGAAATTCTGAAGATTGGTGAAGTCTTTGTATATACTTAAACAAACACCAAATGTGAAGTTTGATAGTGTCATGAAAATAAACGATTTCAAGATAAATGAGTGTCACAAATGTGTATATGTCAAAACTACAAACATTGAATATGTTATTCTATGTTTGTATGTTGATGACATACTTATTGTTGGAAGTAACAATGAAATGGTAAAAACGTATCAAAGACATGTAAAGTTCAAGATCTGACGTAAACGATATGGGATTGGCCGATATGATTCTGGGCATCGAAATTAAAAGGTCATCTGAAGGCTTCATACTAACACATTCACACTATGTGGACAAGGTCCTTGAGAAATTTAACAAGGATGATTATGGTATAGTCATAACACCAATAAATTCTTGTTCACATTTGACTAAAAATCAAGGTGAAAGTGTTCATGAGTGTAATATGTAAGGGTCATAGGAAGCCTAATATATCTTATAAGCTGTACGATATCAAACATTGCTTTTACTGTGAGCAATTTAAGCAGATTCACAAGCAATCCGGGTGAAAACCCCTGGAAATTGATAACAAGGATACTGAGATATCTCAAATATACTTGAGATTATGGGTTGCATTATTATAGAGATCCTGCTGTCTTCATCGTTTTTTCGCCTGGGTGGAAAAAAACTAGTTCGACTTAGGGGTTTTTCTTTTGAAAAGATTTTGAAGTGTGTGGAGTCACTACCAACCATTTAAGGTACGATTGGAACACCATAAAAATTGGGTAATTTTAATAAAACATTTTATTTTAGAAAAATACCAATTTAGGGTCTGGGAAAACTAAAAAACAGGTTTGGGAGTCGGTTACGCTTAGGGAAGGATTAACACCCCATAGCTCCAAAAATTGGTACCTAGTTGATTACCCTATATTTAAAAATAAAAAATTTTGAGTTCAACTTTTATTTAACTTTAAAAATCTTTTTCGATGCTTATTTTGAAAAAGGATGTTCATTTATTTAAGCCAATAATATTCACCCCTAGCATGAATGTGAGAGATCAATTATTATGCCCAATAATCGAACATTGCCTTGGAATTTTAGAAACATGACTTGGCTTTTGAAAAGGATGCTGACTCATTATGGGAATCACTAGTAGTCGTTCCCTGAGCATAATAGCGGGAAATATACCATTGATACCCTAAATGAATGAACATTGTTTTTTTTTTAAAAAAATGCAATTAAACAACCGATTTAAGAAAACCTAACTTTACTAGATGAGTAAATCAAGGAATATCCTACATAAAGTTGTCAAAATATGTAATTAAAGAACCTAAGTGATTAAACTAAGGTGAAGTCCATAATAATTATCCTATTGTTTTATAATCAATTTTACATGGATGATTGATTTGAATAATCAGGCATTTTCATGCGATAATCCAAACCAAGTCAGCCTCTAATATTAAGATACTAAATATGAAACTAAATGTAGTATCTAAGTATCCTAATTAGATCATATTTTAATTCTATTAATAGTTCAAGAACTAAATGGAAAAAATTCAAAAGTCTAGGGACTAATCTAACAAATTAAGGCTCTAATAACCTATTTAATTACTAAAAATTAAAGAACTAATCCTAAGTGGGCTTTAAAATTAATCAATAATTAACCAATTATTTGATTTGAACAAATGACTCGAATAATCGAGCATTGAAGCGAAAATTCAAATCAAATTGCTCTTTAATAATTAGGTGAAAATCTAGACATCTAACCCCATTATTTATTTTTAAAGTGAAAAAATCTATCTAAAGGGTGAATCCTCAACTAAAACAAGACAAAGTTAACTACATAAAGATACAAACATAGATAACAAGTAGAAAATTTAAAACCATTAACTAACCAAAATAGCTAATAAATAAAACGGATAATAAAAACTTAACATAAAAAAATGATACAGACATAAAAGGGATCATGCCAAAAAAAATAATTAACTAAATGAAAGACAATAAATAGCAAATCATGTAGAACACAAAAAAGGAAAATAATCAAATAGGCAAAAATTAAATAGGAAAACAATTAAATAAAAAGAAATAAATTAATTGTAATGATAAAATAAGAGTTTTTTTCGAAAAAATATAACAAAACAAATTAAAATATTAGGGTTAAATAATATAAAAGTAAAATAATATTTAAAAAAAGAAGAAATCTAATAAATAAAAATATGAATTAAGATGAAAATATTTTAAAAAAGAAATAGAGACTATAATGTACAAATGCTCAAAATTTAGAAGGATTAAAGCGTGAATAACCCAAATAATTATAGCACGATCTTAAAAAATGGGAAATTGAAAAAAAAAGCTGAAGCAAAAGGGTAAAATACAAAGCATGTCCTTATATATGATCAAAGTGTAAAAACGCGTTTAAAGTGGAAAGGCATAAACGAAATTAAACCAAAATTGTAAAGCACGAAAAAATGGGAAAATAACAAGATTAATGCAATTGAAAATGGGTAAATATGAAATTCGGTCCTCGTAGGTGACCAACTTGTAAAAATGCGCGAGGCTTTGGGGGACTAAACATTTTTCCCATTTTTCTTTATATAAAACAACCTTAATCCTTAATTAATCTAAAACTACACCATTTTTGTTTTTACCAGTCGTCGACTCTCTCTCAATTTTCTCACTGAAATCCCCTAAACCCTGAATTCCCTAAAACACTACGCTTTCCTTTGTTTTCCTCACCCAACAACCATTTATTCCTAATAATGAACCCTAAAAACACTTGAAAACTCCAAAAACATTTTAAAATATGCAAGCTCAAATTTCTTCTCCTCCGTCGGTCCTCGGCGACAGAACCTTCTCCCGGACATTGTGGGTTCCCGGAGGCAACCCAAGTGTCAAAGGTGAGAGAAAAAGAGACTTTTTTTTAGTTTAGTTTTATGTTTTTTTTAAAAATCAGTAAGCAAAAAGAAAAAACAAAAAGAAAAAACAAAAAGAGAAAATGGTACCTTGAAATAAACTATGTGTTTCTTTTTGTATTGGTTTTGAACTGAAAGATTACATCTTTGGGAGGGTTGCATGTTTCAGATTTTGGTGGTCTGGCCGAGGAGGGGAAAACTGTGAAGGTGACGTGGGTGGCAGAGGGGTAAAAAAGTTTTACCCTGAGGCTCGTTTTGTCCGTTTCTGGTGATCGTAATAACTCGCGGTGACGGTGGCAGACCTTGGGAATATGATAGGGATTGAGTGTGTGGGAAATAAAGGTTCGCGAGTGGGCATATGGGCACCGAGCATTCGCACGTGAGCGCGTGGTGTAACCCCATCAGACCGATACGAGTAACCCAATCCGATCCTGAAAGTCACATTAGGGCTACTAGAGCGACCCATTGTAGAAATCTCAAAAAGTTTAAAACTTTTGTTAAAACATGTACTCATAAAATGATTTATCAGTATAAAAATAAAACAAATTTTCAGACTCGTATATAAAACAAAATACAATTACATGGCCCCTAATCACATGTACCATACTCTGCAACAATTCTAAAAGAACTCCCTTACTGAAGTCGATAACTACACTGGTACAATTCTTTTAACCTGAAATGGTGAATAATAGAGTGAGCTTCGGAAAGCTCAATAAAACAGAACTACCAGATGATGCTGAAGACGTGCAGATATAGATAAACATATATTTTCTTATTGGTTTAGACATTTACAAATCTTTATGTTGAGCAAAGATCCTACCGATATTTCAGGTAGTAACAGATAGTGGCTTTCAGTTCAGAGAAATATTTTGGATGACTGAGTTCACGAGATCATAATAGGTTATCTAGCGTGTTCTCATAAAACCAGTGAAAAGATACACATAAAATATTTCAGTAAAATCGGTTTATGTAACATGTTTTAAAAACATGAACACTACCCCCATCCGTCAAGTCCAAAATGTGTAGGTTCCCCAGAACCATACACCCACCGTCAAGTCCAGTAAGGCCCTGAGCACAAAGCCGAGGAGCTAGTAAGTAAGGCCTTGAGCACAAAGCCGAGGAGCCTCCAGGTATACTTCCTCTAACATTACCCTCAAATAAAACACGTTTCGTCCTTAAACAGATATATCAAATATCAAAACATAATTTAGGTCAAGTATCATATCAGAATCCAGGTTAAGTATCATATCAGAATCCAGGTCAAGTATTATAACAGAATTCGAATCGAAAATCAGATAAAATATTCGGGTGATTAGGGGACACACCAGAGTTTACAGAAATTATTCAGAGGTACTGGATAATCTTAGCAGGCAGAGAAACACGGATCTTCAGTATACCGATAGAATATCGGAATTTAGAATCACTATTGTAAGAGTTCAATAACTGACGGAATCATCAATTAATCAGAATGAGACTTGAGCTGATAAGGAAGAAATGAAGGTTCCAAACATTTACAGTCTGTGTCAATCCACCGGATTATCGAAATAACTCAATCAGAACAACTTCCAAAACTAATGCCTGTTGACTGGATCATTATTTGCCGTTCAGGTATTCACTCTTTAATAACAACAATTAATGTCCATAAATCATCTTTGGAGTCATCGCTGAATGGGTCTTCCAAAGGTCTTTATTTCATTTTCCACGCTTCAACGATATCATGAAATGCTAACGTACTTAATTTTTGGTTCATAACCCATAGTAATTGTATACTATGTAAACTCATCAGAGTTTCCAGACTTATCCAAATCACTTACTTAATCCTCAATCCTCAATCATTGAGGTTACTTAGTTCATTTAGAAGTCAAATACATTTCAGTTACTTCAGAGTTTTCGAGAGTAATTCGAACGTTTCTGAATTTTGGAAACATATTGTACATTTGTTCAGTTCAGTTAGGTCTTCGTGGTTGATTTTTCGAACAAATATCCAATTCTCAGTATTGAATGAGATCTAGAGTTGAGTTGAGCTGAATACTTCCAAAATTATCATCGAGCCAAACTTGAGTAGATGAACACACATTCAACTAATATCTATGCAGTTCAGGTACTGACATATAATTAAGGTTGATCAACTCACTTAAGTTGTGTTCCATAACTTTTAAGGGTAGTACAACACCCATATTTACTTGGATTCCTTAATTAATCAAAAACATTTACTTAGTCTAGGCCATAAAGGGTCTTTTGGTCATTTTGGTGTTTAGTTTTATTCCATTTATTTTAGAGCTCGAGGATATCCAATCATTCCTGAACTTGATGATATTCTTGGGTTATTTCCATTCCAGGGGTATTCTGGTCATTTACAGATCCAATGTATTACAATCATTTCCTTTTGTCCGATCTTATTATCGAATTTAAACTTATTATTTATTTCAGTCATTTCGAACAATTCTGCAAAAGAGCACCATCAATAAATTATTATTAACTCAAAGATTTTCAGGTACATTGCCTTCTTAGAAGTTACAATCAGATAATCAAGATTTTTTCTATACAAAGACATGATCTTAATAATTAAATCTGTAATTTATCGAGTTAAATACGAATCCTCAAAGTACTTTCTCATTCAGGATCAACTTGGATTATTTTTACCTTTTAAGGGCATTTTCGTAATTTCTTAACCAAATAGTTTTGGTATTAACTCTTAACAAAAATAACTATGATATAGAGATCATATGGTTAATTGCTTTTCCGAACATTCTTTGATCTCGAAATGATTCCTTAACAGACTTCTAGTATCTTGCATAAACCCTCTTGGGGTTAAAAACCGATTATCTAAATTTTATAAGCAAAACTAGCATATTTCATGCACATCAGTAGTTTCATTAGCTCAATATGTCATTTTAGAGTTATTAACCAACTTTCAGGGCAATTCTTGTCATTTTACAACATAAGGGTATATTCATAATTTTACTAAACTAGAGTATTCTCATAATTTCTCGTCCAAGTACCTTTAACATTTAACCTTTGATGATATAAAATATAAGTTACATATCTAGGGTTGATTCCTTTATCACTAATCACAGAACTTGTAATTGTAATTCTAACAATCCCTCACTTTCTTATATTAGTATCCGATCCGTATTCAGTTACTGAATTTCTACCGCATTCATATCGAGTGTATGAATTAATTAAAAACCCAAATGTGACTAAACATGTTCAATCATGCATTTACCAATACCAACATGTTCCATAAAGCACAAAAGGTAGTAATGTATTACCTCGATTTTCATGCAATACTGATCGACTATTAAATTCCATTCGAACGCCATCGATCCTTAATTCAACTTCCAATAATACCCCAAATACATAACAATATAAATTTCATAAAAAACGGGGCTTAATTCCGAAAAACAAATCGAATCGGATGATAAATCATTGAAAAACAACTTATCGGGTTCGAATTTGGTGAAACGGACCCCAAAAACGGACTCAAGATATCAAAATACATTAGGATAGGTATACCCGAAAAAAGTCAACGTTCGGTCAACGCCGGTAAAAGTTCTGGTCAACGGTCAACGCGGTCAATGGTCAGTCAACGGATCGGGTCGGGTAGTCGGGTTGAACATGTTCGGGTCGGGTCACACCGGTCAAAGATTTCCAACTGATTTCGAAGCTCCCCTACGCTCAAGGGCGGTGCGTGGGGGCGCGTGTGCCGTCCCCAGAGCCCCTAAAAATCCTGAAAAAAATTTCTAAAATTATTTTAAAGCATTTTGAGACACTAACCAAGCTCGGTTCACAATTTTAAACGGCGAAGAGCTCGATCCTGAAACATTGGAAACTTTGACTTTCTCACCCCTCCACGCGCCGGAGACGTCGGAGACACGGAGGTCACCGGTGGACTCGGAACGATGCAACGAACACGATGGTGCGGGAGGTGTCGAAAACGGATGGTCGAATCGACGTGGATTGACGGAAAACTAACTTAAATTGAGTTAAAACTGATGATACTTCCGATTGAAATTATTGACGAACGACATCGATTCACGACGAGAGGTTTGATGGGTTTTGTTCATCGGTCGACAACGAACACGATGATGGGTTCGATTTGTCAAACGGTGACCGAACGGTGCATAGATCGGAGTTGAAAGGAGAGTTGAGGGGAAGAGAAAAATGGGAAAAATCTACAGAAACTTATGGGGAATGGGGGTTTATAATTCATCATATAAAATAATTGGGTAAACTATAAGTTTATCCACTGAATTTCCTGCACTTTATAAAACGGTTTGCCAACTATGAAATTTTATAATTTAATCCTCAATTTCTTCCAAAATACCAATTAAATCCAATACTTTATAATTTCTTAATTTTTAGTCTCTAGAGACTCAACCTTGGAGTTCCGGCTCAGAGAAGTACGATTGTATTCTAGGGGCATATACTGATCAGACATCTTTTGAAATTCGATCGGTCGGTCTATCTTGAAAAATTGGACTCAACCATAGCTCTGATACCACTAAATGTAACCCCCTCAGACCGATACGGGTATCCCGATCCGATTTTGGAAGTCACATTAGGACCACCGAAGCGACCCACTGTAAAAATCTCAGAAAATTTAAAACTTTTGTTAAAACATGTACTCATAAAATGATTTATCAGTATAAAAAATAAAATAGATTTTCAGAGTCGTAAATAAAACAAAATACAATTACATGGCCCCTAATCACATGTACCATACTCTGCAACAATATCGAAAGAACTCCCTTACTGAAGTCGATAACTACACTGGTACAATTCTTTTAACCTGAAACGGTGAATAATAGAATGAGCTTCGGAAAGCTCAGTAAAACAGAACTACCAGATGATGCTGAAGACGTGCAGATACATATAAACATATATTTTCTTATTGGTTTTTAGACATTTACAGATCTTTATGTTGAGCGAAGATCCTACCGATATTTCAGGTAGTAACAGACAGTGGCTTTCAGTTAAGAGAAATATTTCGAATGACTGAGTTCAAGAGATCAGAACAGGTTATCTAGTGTGTTCCCGTAAAACCAGTGAAAATATACAGATAAAATATTTTAGTAAAATCGGTTTATGTAACATGTTTTAAAAACATGAACACTACCCCCATCCGTCAAGTCCAAAATATATAGGTTCCCCAAAACCATACTCCTACCGTTAAGTCCAGTAAGGCTCTGAGCACAAAGCTGAGGAGCCAGTAAGTAAGGCCCTGAGCACAAAGTCGAGGAGCCTCTAGGTATACTTCCTCCAACATTACCCCCTAATAAAACATGTTTCGTCCGTAAACGGATATATCAAAAATCAAAACATAATTCAGGTCAAGTATCATATCAGAATCCAGGTCAAGTATTAGATCAGAATACAGGTCAAGTATTATAACATAATTCAAATTGAAAATCAGATAAAATATTCGGGTGATTAGGGAACACACCGGAGTTTACAGAAATTATTCAGAGGTACTGGATAATCTTAGCAGGTAGAGAAACATGGATCTTCGGTATACCGGTAGAATATCAGAATTTAGAATCACTATTGGAAGAGTTCAATAACTGACGGAATCATCAATTATTCAGAATGAGACTTGAGCTGATAAGGAAGAAATGAAGGTTCCAGACATTTATAGTATGTGTCAATCTATCGGATTATCGAAATAACTCAATTTGAACAACTCCCAAAACTAATGCATGTTGACCGGTTCATTATTTGTCCTTCAGGTATTCACTCTTTAATAACAACAATTAATGTTAATAAATCATCTTTGGAGTCATCGCTGAATGGGTCTTCCAAGGGTCTTTATTTCATTTCCATGCTTCAACGATATCATGAAATGCTTACGTACTTGATTTTTGGTTCATAACCCATAGTAATTATACACTATGTAAACTCATCAGAGTTTCCAAACTTATCCAAATCACTTACTTAATCCTCAATCATTGAGGTTACTTAGTTTATTTAGCAGTCAAATCCATTCAAGTTATTTCGGAGTTTTCCAGAGTAATTCAAACTTTTCTGAATTTCAAATACATATTGTACTTCTATTCAGTTTAGTTCAGTCTTTGTGGTTGATTTGTCGAACAAATATCCAATTCTCAGTACTGAATGCAATCTAGAGTTGAGTTAAGCTGAATACTTCCAAAATTATCATCGAGCCAAACTTGAGTAGACGAACACGCATTCAAGTAATATCTATGTGGTTCAGGTACTGACATATCATTAAGGTTGATCAACTCACTTAAGTTGTGTTCCTTAACTTTTAAGGGTAGTACAACACCCATATTTACTTGGATTCCTTAATTAATCCAAAACATTTACTTTGTCTAGGCCATAAGGGTATTTTGGTCATTTTGGTGTTTAGTTTTATTCCATTCATTTCAGAGATTAAGGATATATAATCATTCATGAGCTTGGTGATATTCTTGGGTTATTTCCATTCTATAGGTATTCTGGTAATTTTACAGATCCAGTGTATTACAATCATTTCCTTCCGTTCGATCTTATTATCGAATTTAAACCTATCATTTATATCAGTCATTTCGAACAATTCTGTCAAAATAACACCATCAATAAATTATTCTTAACTCGAAGATTTTCAGGTTCATTGTCTTCTCAGAAGTTACAATCAGATTATCATGAATTTTTCTGTATAAAGATATGATCTTAACAATTAAATCCGTAATTTATCGAGTTAAATACGAATCCTCAAAGTACTTTCTCATTCAGGGTTAACTTGGACTATTTTTACCTTTCAAGGGCATTTTCATAATTTCTTAACCAAATAATTTCGGTATTAACTCTTAACGAAAATAACTTTAATTTAGAGATCCTATAGTTAATTTCTTTTCCGGACATTCTCTGATCTCGAAATGATTCCTTAACAAACTTCTAGTATCTTGCATAAACCCTCTTGGGGTTAAAAATCGGTTATCTAAATTTTCTAAGTAAAACTAGCATCTTCCATACATATCAATAGTTTCATCAGCTCAATATGTCTTTTTAGAGTTATTAACCAACTTCCAAGGCAGTTCTTGTCATTTTACAATATAAGGGTATATTCGTAATTTTACCAAACCGGGGTATTCTCATAATTTCTCGTCCAAGTACCTTTAACATTTAACCTTTGATGATATAAAATATAAGTTACATATCCAGGGTTGATTCCTTTATCACTAATCACAAAACTTCTAATTTTAATTCTAACAATCCCTCACATTCTTATATTAGTCATCCAAGCCGTATTCAGTTACCGAATTTCTACCGCATTCATATCGAGTGTATGAATTAATTAAAAACTCAAATGTGACCAAACATGTTCAATCATGCATTTACCAATACCAACATGTTCCATAAAGAACGAAAAGGTAGTAATGTATTACCTCGATTTTCATGCAATACTGATCGACCGTTAAATTTCATTCGAATGCCCTCGATCCTTAATTCAACTTCCAATAATTCATCAAATACATAACAATATAAATTTCATCAAAACGAGGCTTAATTCTGAAAAATAGATCGAATCGGATGATAAATTAGTGAAAAACAACTTTCCGGGTTCGAATTTGGCGAAACGGACCCAAAAACGGACTGAGGACGTCGAAAAACATTAAGATAAGTATACTTAGAAAAAGTCAACGCCCGATCAACGCCGGTCAAAGTTCTGGTCAACGATTAATGCGGTCAACGGGTCGGGTCAGGTTGAATAGGTTCGGGTTGGGCCGGTCAAATCGGTTCAGACCGGTCAAACCAGATTAGACTGGTCAAAGCTACCCAACTGATTTCGAAGCTCCCCCAAGCGCAGGGGCAGCGCGTGTGCCGTTCCCAGAGCCCCTAAAAATCCCGAAATATTTTTCTAAAATTATTTTTAATGCATTTTGATACACTTACCAAGCTCGCTTCACAATTTTGAATGGCGAAGAGCTCGATCCCGAAACATTGGAAACTTTGACTTTCTCACCCCTCCACGCACCAGCGACGACAGAGACACGGAGGTCACCGGTGGAATCAGAACGATGCAAGGAACACGATGGTGCGGGAGGTGTTGAATACGGATGGCCGAATCGACGTGAATCGATAGAAAACCAACGGAAATTGAGTTAAAACCGACGAAACTTCCGACTGAAATTAACGACGAATGACGCCGATTCGTGATGAGAGGTTTGAGGGGTTTTGTTCATCGGTCGACAACGAACACGATGATGGTTTCGGTTCGTCAAACGGTGGCCGGACGGTGCGTAGATCAGAGTTCAAATGAGGGTTGAGGGGAAGAGGAAAATGGGAAAAATCTGCATAAACTTAAGGGGAATGGGGGTTTATAATTCATCATATAAAATAATTGGGTAAACTATGAGTTTAGGCACTGAATTTCCTACACTTTATAAAACGGTCTGCCAACTTTAAATTTTTACAATTTAATTCTCAATTTCTTCCAAAATACCAAGTAAATCCAATACTTTATAATTTCTTAATTTTTTACTCCTAAATTAGGGTGTGACACGTGGTGATGATGGGAGCAGATAAAGAGATTAGGGTTTCTTTTTGGGTTCTAAGCTAGCTGGGCCTATTATATTTTTTTAGGTTTTTTAATTATTTTTGGCCTGATGTAAATTTTTTAATGATAATAATATAACATAATAATAATATAATACAATAATGATCGAACCCTAAAAACAGTGATCACACCTGCTATCATATAAAGATGATATAATACTAGTTAGATATATGTTATTCAAGATACCAAAGGTACAAGTAGATATGTATTCACTTTAGGAGGAGGAGTTATATCTTAGAAATCTTTAAGAAAACGATTATAACCAGATTCATGATGAAATCCGAGTTTGTAGCTTTAGATAAGTCTAGAGAATAAGCTAAATAACTTTTGAATTTCTTGGAGGATATTCTTAAATGGTTGAAACATGTGCATACAATATGTATATACTGTGACTAGGAAGTATAATGGTAAGTCGAGACATAAGCGTCGTTGACATAATAATATTAGACAACTGATCTTAAATGGAGTTATCTTTATTGATTTTGTAAGATCAAAGGATAACATCGCGGATCCGCAAACCAAAGGGTTAAATCAATTGAGAAAACATCTAAAGGAATGAGACTAAAGCCTATGAAATTTAAAGGTGTTATGTGAAGGAAAACCCTACTTTGTTGACTAGAGATCCCAAGATCTAGGTTTAAAGGGGCAACCTGATTACATAACCTGTGTATGGTCACTATGGCAATTTCTTATCCCAAGCTTGTTCTTATGATGTAAATAGTGATCAAAGTGGTATATGTTAAGCAAAAAGCTTTTAATGTCCATTGTGTGTTGCAGTGAACCGAGCAACATAAGTCACTTATGTGAGAGTGAAATAGGGTTGCTTTAAGGAGACTATTGGGTATAGTTCTTTTAAACTCTTACAAAACCAGCCGGTGCCTATGGTTTTAATAACATACCCATGAGAACTAACTTCTTGTCTCATTCAAAGGATGACACCTACCTATCGTATGCAACTATCAATCGTAAATGCTATCATCACATCGAGTCAAAATGTTTTTGATAAAATCATCAATTTTATTCTTACGTGGGTTTGTTGGGAAAAAAAGGGTGAATTCAGTTGATGGATTTAATGTTTATATTAAATTCATAGTCCTTTTAAATATTACAAATTAAAGCATATTATTTAATTTGAATATTAGTAGGATAATTACTCTTTGAATATGTTAATTAAAAAAGGTATTTGTAGTCTTTTTAAATTTGAATATTAAAAATAATTATATATTTTTGAAAATTTCAAATTAAATTTTGAATAGTAAAGGGGTGTTATATGTTTTGAATATTTTAAAATAAAATATATTTATTATCTTTTTAAATTTAAATATTAAAGATATAAAAAAGATATCAATATCTTTTTAAATATATTTCAAATTCAAAGATAATTAAAAGATATTATCTTTTAGAGCTTGAATATAATTGAATAACACCATTATTAGTAAATTATCCTTTAAGAATCCCCTATAAATACTGAGCAAACCTATTAAGTTTTCATATATCATAATTCAACAACTTTCTTTTCCTGAAAAATATTCTCTCATTCTTAGTTTTTCGATGATTGTTGAAGGCAAAAATAGTTCGTGATCTCGAAAGTTTGTGCAACAGTTCGTTGATAATCTAGTTGTTGTTTCCTAGGAGACTAACGACCAAAGATCTCAAGCACCTAAGGAGTGGCCGAAAATCTGTCTTAAAAAAATTTGTGTAGCGACATGCCTCGACTGTTTCTGATCACAAGATCAAAAAAATAAAAAGAGTATTGTTTATTCCTTTTATTTTTTTTAAGTTCAATTTCGTCTCGGATTGTTATTTTGAATAACATATATTAGTAAAAATAAGAAAATTAATTATAAGGAAAAGTAATTAAAACAATTTCATTGTTTTTTTAAATAGTTATGGATATATATAAACAGGTTTTACTATCACACATTAAATATTTATGAATAAATAAAATCAATTAAATAAAATTTTTGGAATCGATTAGAATTTAACTGATACTGAAATCTATGGATCGAGGGGGTGCTAGACAGCTATATGCCGAGGGCCTCGCTTGCGTCTGATAATAAATCTGTTAAATTAATTAAGATGTAAATAATAAGAAAAATACAAATCCGTACGACCAACGACATAGTTTTGTTGAAATTTTATAATCCCATTGGGCGGCTGAAGATAAATGGGGAAATTGACAGGTAAAATATTAAAATCTCTTGCTTTTGGTTCCCACCGCTGATTTTCCACACACAAAAAATTCGTTCAGCAATGAGAAATTACTTAATTACATAAGGAGGAATATATAATATCTAATATTAAGACCTTTCGACTCTCATTGCGATTCATTAAGTAAATCTGCGACATCACCAAGACCAACAATTTCAATCATTATCACCGTGTAAGATAAACTTGCAAGTAATAAGATCGGATCCCACCTTTGCTGGGATCGTGTTCTTAAAAGATAGGCTCAACTTTGACTCGTAATTTTGAGTTACAACCGAAACACAAATAGACATCAAAAATTTAAAAAAATAATTAAAGCCAAGCATAATGTAGATAATTGACTTAATTGTTTTAACTTAATTGTACTAAAGCATTTTAAAGTTTGATCTTTTTGATGTCGTTTATATTAAAATTATAGTTAGATGTTTTTAATTTTATTTAACATGAATGATCGTGAACATCAATTAAATATGAAATATGGTAGTGGGTTTGCTAAAGTATTAGACATATATACATAAAGTTAAAAGAACAAGTAAAATCATTTTAGTTTTGGTAAATAGAAACGGATTTCATTAAGTGAAATTTGTGATAAAAGGGATTGTTATTTTCCTTAGAGGTCTTAAGTTCAAGTAAATACGTTTGTAGGGGAATACGTAGTATCAATGATTGAGAAAAATTATGAACATATATTACCTAATAAATAATAATTATCTCAAACTATTTTTTGGAAAAAATATTAGAAAAAAACTGATTTCGTCTCCATAAAAATGAATTGGCTGGGTGCACTCGTGCGTGAGTCTATAAATACACATAAATATATATGTTGTATATGTATGGCTTGTAACCTAGTTCCCTACATCCATCCTTGCGTGAGGGGAAAAGACCTTAAGAATCACGAATAAGAAACAAAATAGGCAGACGATTAAATCGGGTAATGAATTATTTTAATAGTTTTTGCTATTACAAATTTGAGGAAAGGATCTGATTACTAAAGCTCGAATCATAATTTTTCATATTAATTTACAAGAATTAATATATTATGAAAATCGAATTTTAATATTTAAAATTTTAATGTAATATTCAACTATGCCTCGCAAAATGTATAACAAGAAATATATTAAAAAGTCCAAAATTTTAATCAAGGCCTTAATGTAATAATTTAGTTTTCTTCTCACATAAAAAAAGAAGGTTATTTCGTTTAGGAATGATTATCTAAATTAGCTTTTTCAACGAGTTTTTCAAACGCAAAATCACCGAGTCAATAATAACTTCTCAAACATGAATTTTTAGTTAGAAATGAGGTGTTTGTGATTACTTCCATAAGCATTCGGCCTAATTAGATGTTAAAGATGCAAACTAAAACTAAAAATTCCCCACTATTAGCTAGTTTGGTTATTCGGGTAGCGGACGGTTCGTTCGAGTATGGGGTCTATTCTTCGTTGTATTCTGAGTATTCTTTTCTTTCATTTAAGTCTAGAGAAATTTTTAACGAGACTCACTTCTAGTGGTTAATTTATTAATAAATTTAAGCCTAGCAAAAAGAAAAACTATTCAAAAATAAACAAAACTATTATTGGTTAGAGGCAACACCCTATAAACCCGAGGGTGTTATAGCCGTTGAAAATTTTGTGGTCGGTCCCTTTTCCTAAGTCTAGATCTTGTCTAAATATTTCCTCCCATCAAATATAAATTTTATTATCAGTTTAATTATTTTATTTTTATCAAATTAATTTAAATGTTTTAGAATAATAATGAAATCTGTTAACATCATGTATAATCTCAACCCAAATCAGCCTACAAAGACTATTATAAATTCAAACTAAATTTCAATAGTTTTAAAATTATTAAGAACTTGAAATACAATTCAACTAAAAAAGTTTGCGGTGGGCCATCCAACTCCCACCATGGGATGGGGACAAGGTTTTGCTCCAGAATTCTTATAGTACAATACTTGTGAGAGAACATAACCTTCTGAATGAAATGATAGCGATGGGAAAGAAACAAAACTTTTTTTGAATGAATTAAGTATGGTGTGGTAAAATTTTGCAAAGAAATTAAATCATTTCTTCTTTCCTTTTTGATGATTCCATATGGAGTGATCATTGAAGAGGAGGCGATTTCATATGACAAGGTGACATCGTATGATTTATGAGTGTGTTTTTTATGTTTGGAATTGTCATATTCATTCAAGAAAAAGGGAAATAAATTATAGGAAAATGAAAGATTAATACTGAATTGCAAATTCAAGCAAAGATTGGACCGAATTAGTAGTGAATGAAAGCCTCGGAATTCAAGATGTCAATCCAAAAAGCTGGCCTGCAATTCCAGGGCCACCACTAGACTACTTCTGCTGATTACATATGTAACAGTAAAATTACTACGTAAGGACGACAGCCAAATTTGGTATGTTGTTTTATTTTGGATTTTATAGGGTTGGAGACCCTACAATGTCTACCAACTACTATTATTACTCCGCAAACATAAATGAGAGAAGCCGCATGCTGTTCTACGATTTTCGGTCACAAGTTGTCCCTTTTTATGGGAATATTTCGCATATATTAAGGCAAATTAGAGTTTCATTTGTATTATCAAGTTTTAGGGTTGTCATATTTTTTTCTTAAATGCTTAAATTCAACACTTGAAGTTAACATATTTTTTATTACTAGTATAAAGATATGATTCATCAAAAACTGTTAAAATACCGTATAAGATGCCAACTATGTCAACACTTATATGAGTTTAACATATATCGGAGATAAATATAAGATTTTATGATAATTTAAATTTTTAGGATTGATATTGTTAATCGTCCCTCGACCTTTCATTGATTATAGTAACATGTTTAAGGTGTAGATAGTAGGAAAAAAGGGTAAATTTCTAGACGTTGTGGGGGCTTGAATTTGTTCTCTTTCCCCCCTTCTTTTTGGTGTATTTGGTCACTTTTCCTTAACGACATTATTCTGATGGAAATATTTGATGCATCCGAAGATCTTATCACACCCCAACAGCGGAATTTGTCTGTGGAGGGTTCCACACGCATTCCTGCACACTCTATTCAAAAAATTTAAAGACAAAATTCATTGCAAAATCTGGAAATGCACACAGTTTCTTCTGAGCCTAACAGGGTTTTAGTAGATGTGACCAAGATAAAAAATTGTTTTCCCATAACAACACGTTTGTAAATCATTCTCCTTATAAGAGAAAAGCCGTTCTCCTACCATACGAAACATAGTGTTTCATTCTCCTATGCCCATGTTTGAGAGAGGGAAGAATTTGCTGTGAATCTTTATTATTATCATCCAAATTAGAAAGCAAGGACTTGTTCCCTTCTGCTTTTTCTCTTTAATCAGTCCCTTTTCCTAACCCGAAGATTTTCAACTATCAGTCTACCATTTTTTCTAATATTTTCATAAATACTTTCAAGGATTATTTGCAACTAAACCAGAAAATATTGTACAAAAGAGGAGAAGAAAATGACAGAAAATGATATCATAAACAATTGGGGAACAACAAGCAAAATTCTGTCATTTTCTGATATCACATTGTTTAAAAACTGTTGGGACATCACGCGTAAAATCCAGTCTATTAGAACATGCATGCCATCTAAGCCAACGCTCGGATCACATTTAGGCTGAGGCTTGAGTACTCATGCTATAACGCTACTCTTGTATCAAGGACCAACGTAAGATTTTATTAAAAAGTATATTTATAAAATGTTAGAGATGAAAACGGATTATCAATAAAAAAAACTTAAAATATTTGAGAATTTAAAATTTTCAAAAAGTTTGATTATTCATATCCATCTCTAGTTGTAACCGAGTCAGGACGGGTTACCCGAAGTCATATCAAAGTTTGCTTATTGGCGAAATCCCCAGATTAGCTTAGGAGTTATATATCTGGTTGTCTTTAAACTTCAAACTAATAAACCCTTTCAAACCAGTCATTTAGTAGGCACAAAAAGGATGATAAGATAGGTAATAAATGTTTAATTAATTCCATTTTTCTAAAGTTTAAAAGATTTATTAGTGGAAATTTTTTGCCAAAAAGATTCCTTGTCTGGCGATAAAACAAATGAATTTAGTTAGCAGATAATGACATCATTAAGATTGAACTTAAATGGTTCAAAACTGAAGTCCAAAATTAAACGAAATGTACAGGAAAGTGATGACGATTTGGAATTGAAGTTTCTTAGACGAGGAAAAAAATGGATTTCAAGTCGATCAAATAAGCTGGCAACCAATGGATTCTTCTGCCTGCCTACAATTCATCACTACAATAATGCTTGTTTCCAGCTAGAAACTTGGGGACATCAACATAATTTGTCCTGTTTATTATTTATACATATTTTTCGTACTTTACTTTTCTATAAGATAGTACGTGTTCGAAAAATTCTCAATTATTTGATCATTAATGTTCGAACGTTCTTTCAGACATCGTACTCGAACTTAAAACTTTTAAGAATAATAACTATCTTCTTAACCATCAAATTACTTAATTTAGAAAAATAGGGAAGCGATAAATAAGTTAATATATGAAGAGAAGTGATATGATATAACTCTTTCATAGGATACAACAATGTCAAGTCCAAAACTCTTAACCTAAATGGGCAGTACACAAAACCCTGACCCATAACTATGGTCTCAAACTATGCTATTCATGGATCTTAGTTTAACCAAACCAGCCCATTGGATTAGGAAATAAAACACAACTCCTTTCATAAGTAAAAGTAGATTCAAAATACACATGCAACTCATTCGAATTAAATATTATTTTGGTTAAATTCCAAGTGTGGTAGTTGAACAAGACAGTTTTATAAGATTGATAATGTAGGTGGTGAAGTGAGGATTCAATTTGCATTTTACATATAAGATGCACATAGGAAATGGATAAGATTGGCGATGTGGAATACAATTTATAAACAAGTTTCGGATTAATTTAGCAAGGACGATGGTATTCTTCAAATAGGTGAGAATGATAAAGAAAAGAATTTGGAAGTTTCGTATGTAAGGGTATTGTGATTTTTTTCATAATTTCTTGTTCGGTCATAACTAAATGATTTATATAGTTTTCATATTTGAATCGGATGCAAGTTTGAAAACGTAACTAAAAAGCAGCAGATTTTTTTTATATTTATATTCGATTGATTATTAAAAAAAAAAAGCTGTGGTGCTGAAGCATTTGTAAGACAAATAACGAAACAACAAAACCAAGTGGAGATAGCAACGAATGAGCCAATGAAATGGGGTTAATCCTGATAACGTTGTGTCGCGTTTGCAAGCATTCATATCCAGATATGAACCACACATGCATGTCCACGTGTCAAGACCACGTCCACCATCTCCAGATTTTCTATCCCATTACCAAATAGAAAAGCAGAGGCAAACGTTTCTTTTGAGGTGCACATTTTGATCAGAGAAAAAGAAGGAATTGTGAGTAATAATGGCAGCCTCAGTTATGGCATCTTCAGTTAGCCTCAAGCCTTCTTTCAGAGTCGAGAGATCGGGTGTGAGGGGTCTCCCGTCCCTTGCAAGGGCACCTTCTTCCTTCAAGGTTGAAGCCAGTGGCGGCAAGAAGATCAAGACCGACAAGCCTTATGGTTATTATCTCACTCTCTTCCTATTTTATTTTAATTTCATCTTCAGAATTTAACATTTTATGATAAGGAAAGATTAGATTTGTTAGAGAGTTTGGTTAATATTAAACAAGGTTTAGATCCAACACTTGGACTTGATAATAGAGTCAGTTAAGTACAATTTAAGAGTACAGGGAGAGATTAAACCACCTACAAATTAATTTAAAAAAATAAAATTGAAGTTTAAATTATGATAAAAAAATTAAATTAAAAGAATAGTTTACATAATAATATAGAAAACAGAATCAGTGATTTCATTAGTCGAAAGAAATATTATTCTACCCACGTCTGGCTGCAGGATATATGTATATTGTCAATTATTAATAAAATATATAAACATATACTATTTTTTATAATTATCTCAGACTTAAATTTAATTTTTAATGTATATGAAATTCTTTTACTAAATATAATTACGCTCTTTTTAGTTAATATTAGATAATTTCAATTGAAACTATAAGATAAATAATGAAAATAATTAGATTGTTTAATAAATAAACATCTTAAAGGATAACATGGTCAAAAGTAAAGTTAAAATAAAATAATGTTAAAACTATTCTCTATTAAGTGGTAAGTAGGTCATTATCTACTAATTTTTTTATACTTTTTTCTTAAAAAAATTAACAAATAATTTCAATTTTAGACTATCGAACGTGCTTAAAATATTAAATCACTTGTAACTAAAAATATATTTAATCACTGAAATTATTAATTTTTGATGAATTAAATGTTTTTAAAGGATTATCAAGCAGACCTTAACTCAAAGCTCAATTAACAAAAATTTGGGACTTGATATAAAATGATCTAATAAATTTTCAATAATGGATTTTGAATGTTTTCAAAGGTATCAACGGTGGTATGAACTTGAGGGATGGTGCTGATGCCTCCGGAAGGAAGGGCAAGGTTGGTATTCCTCATTCTTTCTAGCCTTTTCTGTTTGTGCCAAAAAAATAGTTGAAAATTTATTGCATATACATTTATATTGTATATATCTTGAGAATTTAGCCATGTAAATTTGATGCAGGGAAAGGGTGTTTACCAATTCACTGACAAATATGGTGCTAACGTCGATGGTTATAGGTATGATGAATTATCTTCATGCCTACCACACCTACTACCTATTTATATATACATGCATTAATGAACGCATAATTTTATATCAAGAGATGAAATTATAAAATTTCATGGATAAAATTAGATTATCAATAGAATCCATAAAAATATTTAAATTTTACGATAATTTAAATTTTTTAAAGAATAATTATCTCCTTCAACTTCCTCGGTCTATCATTGTATAAAGTTCTGATATATATATATTTGTGACGGTTGAAACGCAGCCCTATCTACAACACCAACGATTGGTCTCCCAGTGGTGATGTTTATGTTGGCGGTACGTATACAATTCAACTTTGGTTCAAATACTTGTGACACTCAAAGAAGTAAATTTGGTGTGATCGTGGAACTAAATATGTTATAAAATGCCGTCGCTTGCAGGTACTACCGGACTGGCAATCTGGGCCGTCACGCTCGCCGGAATTCTGGCCGGAGGTGCACTTCTTGTTTACAACACAAGTGCTTTGGTACAGTAGATTTCTCTACGGTTGTCGGAATATAGCCTGTCCAATGTAATTGTTCTAATCGGAGAACCGATCCATGAAGTACTTTGCATATCTTTTATGTAGAATATTTTGCCTTGGACTGAATTGAGGTCTATGTATTTATAACTTTTAATTTGCTTTTCTGTTGTTTTTTCCATGAACAAAATTGTCTGGAATTACTTATATGTCACGAATATGATATCGAACTGACACGAAAAAGAGGTAACCATGTATTGCAAACATAGAAAATAAGATCTAATTTATGTTACATCACCAAAATAATATGAGAATAATTTTAAGAGATGGTACGTTTTTAAAACTAATTTCATCGGAAAAATTCGATTTAATGAATTAAATACGAAAATAATTATTATAAATTATATTAGATATTGTCAAACATTGTCTGTTGACTTTTATATTATTAAACTTTCAGTTTTGTCAATTACAGTAGTTAAATTTAATTTTACATTCAATTATATCACTTCGCCTTTAAATTATTAATGGACAATGACAAGCTAACACTTGTTGTAACACTCCGAACTTCGGGTTCATAGTTTTGGGTTGAACTGAGTGGGTCTTTGATGAATTGGATAGTCCATTAAGAAGAAGTGGGCCAAGTTTGGGCTAGTATTAAACCCAAAAGATTATAAAAAGGGTAATTTTGGAATTGAGATCAAAGTAAAAGGACCAAAAGAGTAACTATCACATTTTTAAAGACAATGATGATATTTTTTGGCTTTTACGGCGTGGATTTTGAGAAAAATATAATAACTTTCAACAGTCTCTTCTCCTCATTCTTTATTCCTCCTTTTTTTTTTCTTCCTTTTTTTCTTCCATCGTCTTCTTTAAACTTCATGGATTAAGAATGGTGTGGTAAAGGCTTCTTTTGTATTTCATCTAGCTTTAAATCAATCTTTAAGTCTTCCAACAACATCGTTTAAGGATTAAGAGTCTTGCTTTTTTTGTTGGCTAGAGAAAGTGGGTATAGATTGTTCAAATTTAAATGGAGATGAGAAAACAAATGTAGTTGAAGAAATGAGCTTCGTGTCTGATTCCTTAACTAAGGTAGTATATTTCTAATTATTAGTGGTGTTATGACTTTCATAATCATGATGCTTTGTTATGATTTAGATGTTTACGAATGTTAGGATTTTTACTTGATTTATGCTTAGATGATGTTATTGTTGTAAAGATTGTTTTTAGGGTGTTAGATGACCCTATAAGACTCTTTAGTTTTATTTACTGATTTGGGATTAAACTAGAGTGTTTGAGAAGGTTTTTGAGTGATTCTTGAGCCTTATTCAAGATTTTCTAGGTTGTAGTATCGATATTGTTCTTGTAGTATCGATATTGTTTTTGTAGTATCGATATCAATATCGATATCAATATTATTCTTGAAGTATCGATGCTCATATCAATACCAGTATCAATATTGTCCAATACCAAAATATTCAAAACATTACTCGTTGCATCTGAGTGTCTATAGATTGTTATAAAATGTATAACTAAGCTTAGAAAAGGGACTTAAATTATGAAATGACCCAAATGCCTCTAGGAGACATAAATTATCAAAATACTCTTAATGAGTAAGAAACTTTAAAAGTACCCTTAAAGGGGTGCATATTGAACGATCACGAACGACGGATCATTGTGAAGGATATGCTTGCAAACAAGGTGGTGTAGTATACGAATTGTTGAACCTATATTTTGATATAATAAATATGGGCAAAATGTTTTTGGACTTAATTGAATTTGTTTAAATTATTCAAAAATAATTCAAATTCCAAATTAATTTGAAAAATATGTTTCAAATGTTTTCTAACTTTGCTAAACCTTTTAAAAAAATACTCGAATTTTTTCGCGCTTTAAAATCGAGTTTCCAAGAATATTTTGCTCAAAGGATCGATCCCTTATATTCAGTAGGTTTTGGATCGATCCCTTCACAAAAAAGATCGATCCCTCAAGGAAAAAGGATCGATCCCTTGCCCTAAAGGATCAATCCCTTCCTTGCAACAATCGAATAATTTTAAAAATAATTGATCCCTTTCACCAAAAGATCGATACCTTATGCATTAAATTCTATTTTTTGTTGTAGTTGTGGCTATAATGATCCACAACGGCTCCAGATGGCTAGAATTGATACTTTTTGAATGTCCCTTAAAGTTTAGGGACTCGTTCCCCGATTTGAATATCATTGGTCAGCAAAAAGAATGGAAAATGTGGGATTTTTGTTTCAAACGTGTGATTGAGGGGAATTGAACCCCTAACCTTAGGAATGAGAGCCCATGCCCTTCCAACCGAGCTAAGCTAATTACTGTTCATTAAAATAAAATATAAAAATTATCATTTTTTTCTTAATTGGATCAAATTATTCAACTAGAACCATCTTCCCCATTTGAAAACCAAAATAGAGCTTAACCAACCCGTTTGTTGTTGAGCCTCGATTGTCGTCGTCCAATCGGAGGTGTAGTACGCTGCCCGTTCCAAAGTGATCAGTGACCACTCGTGACCAAAAGCCCTATGTTCTTCGTCGTAAATCGATGTCGTTAGCTATGAATCGATGTTCGAAGGTTTGTCGTAAACCCTGGCCACCGTATTGTTTATCGCAATTTTTGGCCCAATCAACCATCATTTTGTCTCACTTTCTACATCGTTGAACTCCTCGCTTCGTTCCGAGCAAAACCCAACTGATGGGTCTTGTACTATCATCGATTTCGTCGTATTTCACTGAGGGAAGCTTTCGATCGTTTTCTTTCGTTTTTCATTTAGCTTTGGGTTAGTGTATGGGCTGCTTTTAGTTAATTTTGGTGGGTGCTTGAATAAGGAGTAGTTGATCATCGAAATTTGCCCCATCTAAATCATCACGCACCACTACACGCCACTGTCGCACGTGGGGCTTCTCGGCTACCGATGAATCTTTTGGAAATGATCCAGTTGGACTGAACCTGTTTGTCTTAGATTGAACCGGTCTATTTTCCAACTAAGTCAACTCATCTAAATCAATTCAAACCGTTGACTTTGACCAAAAAGTTAAAATTTTATGTAAAAACCTACTTAATGTTTTTCGACGTCTTGAGTCCGAATCCGAAGTTTGTTTCTCCAAATTCAAACTCGGTAAGTTTTTTTTGATGTTTTATCTCCTGACTCGATACTAATTTTCAAATTTAAGTTTTGTTTCTAATGCAATTTATTTTTCCATGTATTCTAGATATTATGAGACATGAAATTAAAGTACGAGAACGATCAAATAAATTTAAAATGATTAACTGACGTGGCTCAAAAATCAAGATAATAGTCTACAACCTTTTGCATAATTTTCGAAACTCATTGATAACGGGTAAATGTATGAATGTAAATGATTGGTCAATTATGTGTATTTAATTATTGTTGGACTCGAATTGAACATGGTATAAAGGCATAACAATGTATAAGACTCAAATGGATCGCATAAGAAATTGGAAGACCTACCGGAAACAGTTCTAAGTTTAGTGATTAATTAGTAAATAAATTGACCTCAAGATCTGTAAATTCTGGTTAGTATCTTTCAAGGTTAAATGCCATGAATAATTGGTTAAAAATTACAAAAATAACCCTACGGAGTAAAATTATGAAAATGCCTTTGTATTGTAAAAAAAGACCAATATTGACCCTAAAAGTGAAAAATAACCCTAAAAAGACATACTTGACCAAATTACTAGATAAAGCACATATGTTTGGATTGAACAGAATTACCAAAATGTCCTCGAGCTACGAAATAACTAAAATAAGCTCCAGTATTCAAATGACAAAAATACCCCTAAACCCTAAAAAGATTAGAATACCTTGAACTCTAAGATGACTGAAGTAACATCGAGTGTTAAAGTGACTTAAATATCCTAATGACTTGGAATAAGTGAA